>NW_015505321.1:800355-855572 GCF_001515645.1 Sinocyclocheilus grahami | reverse complement strand
AGAGAGAGAGAGGGAGAGAGAGAGAGAGAGAGAGAGAGAGAGAGCAATGCGTTCATTCAATCAGACAAATGTAATGCAGATCGATCAGCAGGTGATGAGTGTGATAGTGCTGTGATTTGATTTGTCTGTCTCCCCGCTGTCTGAAGATCAGCACAAAATGATCGGACAGGATATTAGTCTACTTACATCATAACAGATCACCTATGACTTTGTGAAAACTTAAAGTTCAGCCAAAAATGTATATGTATACCCACCCTCAGGCCATTCAAGATGTAGAAGAGTTTGTTTCTTCATCAGATTTGAAAAAACATAGCGTTACATCAGTGTCTCAGCAATGGATGCTCTGCAGCGAATGGGTGCCGTCAGAATGAGAGCTTAAACCATTGATAAAAGCATCACAATAATCCACACCACTCCAGTCTATCAGTTAACATCTTGTAAAGTTAAAAGCTGCGTGTTTGTAAAAAAAAAAGCCAAATCCATCATTAAGACATTTTTAACTTAAATTTCTGGCTAAAATATGAATCCTCTATCCACAATAGAGGATTTATTCCTCTATGAATCCTCTATTCCTGAATTCCTCTATTCCTCCAGTGAAAAAGTGGTCTGGTCTGAATCAGGAGAGAAATCTGTACAGATCAAGCCAAAAAAGTTCAGCCAAAAATGTATATGTATACCCACCCTCAGGCCATTCAAGATGTAGAAGAGTTTGTTTCTTCATCAGATTTGAAAAAACGTAGCGTTACATCAGTGTCTCAGCAATGGATGCTCTGCAGCGAATGGGTGCCGTCAGAATGAGAGTTTAAACCATTGATAAAAGCATCACAATAATCCACACCACTCCAGTCCATCAGTTAACATCTTGTAAAGTTAAAAGCTGCGTGTTTGTAAAAAAAAAAAGCCAAATCCATCATTAAGACATTTTTAACTTAAATTTCTGGCTAAAATATGAATCCTCTATCCACAATAGAGGATTTATTCCTCTATGAATCCTCTATTCCTGAATTCCTCTATTCCTCCAGTGAAAAAGTGGTCTGGTCTGAATCAGGAGAGAAATCTGTACAGATCAAGCCAAAAGGAGGGTTTTGATGTGAGAGACAACAGGAGATGGACTTTTCACTGGAGGAAGCGTTATTATGGATTATGGATGTATATTTTAGCCAGAATCAATGGTTTGAAGTTAAGGCATCTTAATAATGGATTTGTTTCTTACAAACATGCAGCTTTTGGCTTCTCAAGGCATTAACTGATGGACTGGAGTGGTGTGGGTTACTTGTGGATTATTGTGATGTTTTTATCAGCTGTTTAGACTCTCATTCTGACGGCACCCATTCACTGCAGAGGATCCATTGCTGAGCAAGTGATGTAACGCTACATTTCTCCAAATCTGATGAAGAAACAAACTCATCTACATCTTGGATGGCCTGAGGGTGAGTATATTTTCATTTCAAATGTTTATTTTTGGGTGAACTATTCCTTTTTCTAATAACTATTTGCTCCTGAAATAAAGACCTGGTTTTAAAACTACACATGGTTTTGGTTCAACATGTTTGCTATTTATCAAATGATTAATGCTGGCATTTTTTAGGTTTTGAAGAGAAAGTTGGAAAAACTTTCGGCTTTGTAGTCAATAAATGAATTTGAATTTGATAATGTTATAAAATAAAAAAGGAATTGACAGTTTCTGTCCCAGAAAACACCCAGACAAATCATTGATCCACAATTTGCAAATGCAATTCAATCAAATATTATTATTACTATTTAAAATTTTTCTATTTGAGTATATAGTAAACTGTAATTTATTTCTGTGATGCGCAGCTGTATTTTCAGCATCATTACTCCAGTCTTCAGTGTCACATGATCTTCAGATATCATTCTAAGATGCTGATTTGCTGGTAGTGCATGTGTTTGTTGTGGACTCACCTGAACATGAGCAGGCGCGCTCAGGACGTATGTGACGGCACTGGCGATGTCTTCTGCTTTCAAACACTGTAGAAGACAAACAGCCATGATGCAGTTAAACAGCAGGACTTGTATGAAGAGACACGTCACACACACGATCTGCTTACCTTTATACTTTCATAAACAGCCGCGGCTCTCTCCGGATCGCTGTTGTGATGCCGGAAGGCGAATTCAGTTTCCACTATTCCAGGTGATATACACTAGGAGAAAAGCACAACTGATAGGTTAATAAATATGACAATGCTGAACAGCCATTAGTCTTTTTAAATCTATTGTTATTTGCTATTATTGCTGGAACTTTTATTACACGAACTGGCATTAAATTACCGTGTTAACTGTTGGTAAGATTTCATAAAGGCTGCATTATCTACAAGCAGTAATTAAACAACTCTTTGACTATTGGTTGACATTAATTAATAGCCAACAAAAAAGAAAAAAAACATTCAAATTAATGAAACAATTATTAATGAAAGAATATTAGTAAAATGCTACCTATTTAAATTAAAGCACTATTAAATTTACCTCAAATCTCAAATAAGAGATAAGGAGAGAGAGAAGGGAAGAAGGAGGGAGAGAGAGAGAGAGAGAGAGAGAGAGAGAGCAATGCGTTCATTCAATCAGACAAATGTAATACAGATCGATCAGCAGGTGATGAGTGTGATAGTGCTGTGATTTGATTTGTCTGTCTCCCCGCTGTCTGAAGATCAGCACAAAATGATCGGACAGGATATTAGTCTACTTACATCATAACAGATCACCTATGACTTTGTGAAAACTTAAAGTTCAGCCAAAAATGTATATGTATACCCACCCTCAGGCCATTCAAGATGTAGAAGAGTTTGTTTCTTCATCAGATTTGAAAAAACATAGCGTTACATCAGTGTCTCAGCAATGGATGCTCTGCAGCGAATGGGTGCCGTCAGAATGAGAGTTTAAACCATTGATAAAAGCATCACAATAATCCACACCACTCCAGTCTATCAGTTAACATCTTGTAAAGTTAAAAGCTGCGTGTTTGTAAAAAAAAAAGCCAAATCCATCATTAAGACATTTTTAACTTAAATTTCTGGCTAAAATATGAATCCTCTATCCACAATAGAGGATTTATTCCTCTATGAATCCTCTATTCCTGAATTCCTCTATTCCTCCAGTGAAAAAGTGGTCTGGTCTGAATCAGGAGAGAAATCTGCACAGATCAAGCCAAAAGGAGGGGTTTGATGTGAGAGACAACAGGAGATGGACTTTTCACTGGAGGAAGCGTTATTATGGATTATGGATGTATATTTTAGCCAGAATCAATGGTTTGAAGTTAAGGCATCTTAATAATGGATTTGTTTCTTACAAACATGCAGCTTTTGGCTTCTCAAGGCATTAACTGATGGACTGGAGTGGTGTGGGTTACTTGTGGATTATTGTGATGTTTTTATCAGCTGTTTAGACTCTCATTCTGACGGCACCCATTCACTGCAGAGGATCCATTGCTGAGCAAGTGATGTAACGCTACATTTCTCCAAATCTGATGAAGAAACAAACTCATCTACATCTTGGATGGCCTGAGGGTGAGTATATTTTCATTTCAAATGTTTATTTTTGGGTGAACTATTCCTTTTTCTAATAACTATTTGCTCCTGAAATAAAGACCTGGTTTTAAAACTACACATGGTTTTGGTTCAACATGTTTGCTATTTATCAAATGATTAATGCTGGCATTTTTTAGGTTTTGAAGAGAAAGTTGGAAAAACTTTCGGCTTTGTAGTCAATAAATGAATTTGAATTTGATAATGTTATAAAATAAAAAAGGAATTGACAGTTTCTGTCCCAGAAAACACCCAGACAAATCATTGATCCACAATTTGCAAATGCAATTCAATCAAATATTATTATTACTATTTAAAATTTTTCTATTTGAGTATATAGTAAACTGTAATGTATTCCTGTGATGCGCAGCTGTATTTTCAGCATCATTACTCCAGTCTTCAGTGTCACATGATCTTCAGATATCATTCTAAGATGCTGATTTGCTGGTAGTGCATGTGTTTGTTGTGGACTCACCTGAACATGAGCAGGCGCGCTCAGGACGTATGTGACGGCACTGGCGATGTCTTCTGCTTTCAAACACTGTAGAAGACAAACAGCCATGATGCAGTTAAACAGCAGGACTTGTATGAAGAGACACGTCACACACACGATCTGCTTACCTTTATACTTTCATAAACAGCCGCGGCTCTCTCCGGATCGCTGTTGTGATGCCGGAAGGCGAATTCAGTTTCCACTATTCCAGGTGATATACACTAGGAGAAAAGCACAACTGATAGGTTAATAAATATGACAATGCTGAACAGCCATTAGTCTTTTTAAATCTATTGTTATTTGCTATTATTGCTGGAACTTTTATTACACGAACTGGCATTAAATTACCGTGTTAACTGTTGGTAAGATTTCATAAAGGCTGCATTATCTACAAGCAGTAATTAAACAACTCTTTGACTATTGGTTGACATTAATTAATAGCCAACAAAAAAGAAAAAAAACATTCAAATTAATGAAACAATTATTAATGAAAGAATATTAGTAAAATGCTACCTATTTAAATTAAAGCACTATTAAATTTAACTCAAATCTCAAATATTTTTTGCGGACCTTTTCCTCAGTTGATGTGTAACGATAAAACAACCAGTTATCTGCTTTTGTCATTACTTAATTATTTACGTCTTTATATATTTATTATTATTTTTTTTTTTTTACTATATTCTTAGGGGTTTACAAACGTTTTTTTGTCATCTGAAACCAGTCATTCATTCAGAGTTATTACTTCAATAATTTAACAACACATTTGCATATTCACATTTCTCTGATGCTGGTTAATGGTAACATGACATGCGTAAACAACTTTTTTCAATAAGTGTTTTAATTTTAAATTATTAATTGTTTTGTAGTTTTTCCTTTTTTTGGTTTCAATTAATTATTAGCTTTTCAGTAACTCTTTGGAGTTTGGAAATCATTTGAGTTATTTTATCCTTAAGATGCTATTCTAGTTTTTATTCATATATTTTTAAAAACTTTATTTTTTTAAACTTTTTTAATTAGTTTTTATAATTTTCTGTCTTTATTAAAATTTTTAGTTAAAGCTATAGTCATTTTATTGTGTGTCTGTCATTTTAATTAGTTTTAAAATATTTCTACATAATTTTCATAATTTTTATTTCAATTTGAGTTATTTTAGTACATCAAATCAAACCAAATTAAAATGAGTAATGTTACCTTGGCAACTAGCTGAAATAAAATAAGTTTTTTATATTTTGTTTTAGTTAAGGTTTATTTTATTTAAAGTAACAACATGAGTTTTTATGGTTTTAATTTTAGTTACATATAATAAGCGTGTGTGTGTGTGTGTGTGCACAGGCTCACCGTGGCTCGGATGTGTGTTTTGGCCTCCCGTAGCTCTTGTCTCAGTCCCTCTGTCACAGCGGTCACAGCGTATTTAGTGGCGCAGTAGAAGTGTTCGTCAGCGCTGGGCACCATCCTGTGACCCCCCATACTGCCGAGAGATCATCAACAACAGCCTCGGATGAGTGTGTACAGCAGCACATTCCTGCTGTTAAACAACTCAGACAGACAGTAAAGCGCAGCACCTGTTGATGTTGATGATGTGTCCGTCATCCACGTGTCTCTCCTTCATGGACTGGTAGGCCTCACGCGTGCAGATGGCCAGAGCGAGTATGTTGACCTGCACAGGAAGACAGATGGTGTATGAATGGATGATAAAGATCCAGATCATGTCTAGATCATATTTTAAATATCTTCAAAATCTTTCCTGAATGCATGGAGCTAGCAACGCAAAGGTCATGGGTTCAATTCCCAAGGAAAGCATGAACTGATTAAATGTATGCCTTGAATACAAGGCAAGTAAAAGCAATGCAGAGCAAAAACAGTAAAAAAAAGAAAATGAGAATTTATATTTTGCATAAAGAAAATTAAGCCTATTTTGACCAGTGTTGTTAACGTTTACTAAAAATACAAATTTAAATAAGATAAAATTGGACTTTTTTCTCACAACTGTGAGGAAAAAAGTCAGAATTGTGAGATAAAAAGTCACAATTTAATTTCGATTTTTTTTATTATGAGGCAGAAAATAATAAAATCAAGTCAAATAAAATATAATAAAAATAATAATTTTTTAGTTTTAGTAATTTTAGTTTTTCAACTTGTACTACTTGAAAATATTGAAATATTGCCGCGGCATCTAACTGAAATATGTTTAAGTAGTAAAAATTATACTAAGTCAGTTTCGTCCACCTACAAACAAATATTACAAGAGAGTAAAAATCCCAGAAGGGCCTGTACAAAGCATTTTCCCTTGAACAAACCAATTACTCTTTTAGTATTAATATGAAAATAATAAAATGAATAAAAAATACAGTGTATAGTATAGCAAAAAAGACAAATGATAATGTGGCAATTAAGGGGGAAAAAAAGGAAAATGAAGGTTCCAGATGTCAATGTATGAATCAAACTAACTCAGAATGCAAAGCAACTGTTAGTTGTTGCATCTACATTTACATTCATGCATTTGGCAGTCAAAGTGACTTACATTGCATTGAAGGTTTACACTTTATCAGTTCATGCATTCCCAAGGAATCGAACCCACGACCTTGGCATTGCAGATGCACATTGCATGGGCAACATCTGCTGTCGCTCAAGCCGCTGTTCAGTTAGGGAAAGTGGTTTTGCGTGAGAGCAGAACTGCAGTAAACAAATAAATGAAGTGCTGTTTGAGTGCCTACAGCAGTTCATTTAACCGCACTTGATGAAGCACTTAAAAAAAGAGAGTTGAAGAGGTGAGCGCAAATTAAAAATGCAAAAACGATGGATAAAAGTGTGACCTTTCCATGGCTGTTTTAAAACGTAGGCAGCATTTTTGCTTGGAAAAGCAGACAGCAACATTAGGATATTGAACAGCACTGCACTGCAAGTCTTCTCAAGTCACACAAATCAGTCAGCCGGGATGCTGCCTACATAGACGGCAAGAGTAATGATGTGTGTGTTTCTAACTCACATCGATCATATTCCTCCAGCCGTCTGTCCTTCCGCTGAGCAGCGGTTCGTTGTGAGCCAGACCGGCATTGTTGATGCACACGTCCACTCCCTGATGCAGCGTCTTGATGGCCGAAAACATGGACAGAATCTCTTCCTCGTTGCACAGATCACACTTATACGGGATCAGAGTGCCGCTGTATCCCGCGCTCTGACACTCAGCTGCCAGCTTCTGCAAGGACAAGAACAGAAAACGTTTGAACAGTGACCTTTCAGCGTCTTCTGAGAGGATGACGAGACTGACAGCTGTCTGAGATCATAACCAGAAAGCTGTTTGATGCGTTACTGCAAAGTAGTTAAAAAGTGACACTAAGGCTTTTTCACTCAACAAAGCTGCATTTTTGATCAAAAATACAGTAAAAACAGTAATATTGGGAAATATTATTAGAATTTAAAATAACCATTTTCTCTTTGAATAAATTGCAATATGTAATTTATTCCTGTGATCAAAGCTGAATTTTCAGCATCAGTCCTTCAGAAATCATTCTAATATACTGATTTGATGAATAAAAAGTTCAAAGCAGCAGCATTTATTTGAAATAGAAATCTTTTGTAACCTCATAAATGTCACTTTTTAATTGATTTAATTAAAACTAGCTGAATTGAAGTATACATTTTTAAATAAATGTTATTAACAATTAAATATTAGATTAAATATTAATACATATTTATTAAATATTAATATATATTTGTATTTTTTTTAACATTTATATTAAATATAAATGTTTTTTTAATGAAATAAATATAAGTTACTCAGCACATATATGTGACCCTTGCTTTAGTTTTAGAGACTAATTATATAAATGTCCCTAAAATTAATGACTTGGATCTTCTCTCCACTATAATTACAAGAATAATAATGTTGCTAAACTAGTAATTTGTGAGAAAACAACTAATTATTGTATTCCATTCCCGAACGGTGGATTGCAATTACAACAACCATTCTCATGATTGCAGCATTTCCCTCATTTAACACAACCGTCCTCACCGAGTCACCATGGCAACAGAAAAGCACAGCTAAAGGTGAAATGACTTCAACCGACATCTGCATATGCATAATCAAAAATAATTAACAGTACTTTCTGATGGGCGGAAATTCTGAATCACAAAATCTACACACACTGTCAACTAATTTCTTTATGAAAAGAAAGACTTTATGGCACGTCGAAACTCAAGATGTGTGGGACACACACACTCTCACACACACTCTCACACACACACTCACACACACTTACTTAAGAAAAGAGTTTCTCTCTTCTGCTCAGAGCAGTTTCCTCCATTTACTGGTTTTCTATTTTTAAACTAATTCAATCCATCCTCTTTGCATCTGAAATCACTAAGTGGGTAAAATGCGGACAGTGATAGATGACGGGACGTGTCCAATCTCTCTCTCACACACACGGGTCTATAAAAAGGTAAAGCATTGACAGGCTTTCACTCACTTTACATCAATAGCGCTGATAAACAGCTCAAGTCCACTCATTAACACACAACATATGAGCTGCCTTATTAGTGCACTTAAAACTCTGCTTATAGAGGTTGTTCACTAGGTTTTGGAAGAGACTGACAGTCCTGTATGCGCTCTTCAGGTCTCTGGTTTAATGTAGTCCACGCTCCGATAGTGCCCTGAAATATCATTTTATGCCTTCATGCTTCATCCCAGTTTAATAATGGAAAGACAATTCATTTTAAAGCGATGACAAAAATGAGCTTTTAGCAAAGCATCAGGACTCTCACACTGTTTTGGCACTGCTAAACCAATGAAAAAAATCTAAATCAATGTCATGATCAAAATTGCATTATTTACATGTATCATTTACAAAAATTAACATAAGAGCAAAAGCAATAATCATGTCTCCTTTGTGTCAGTTCCAAAATGTACTGACGCCCACCAATGGATAATGCACAGATTTCAATTATTGTGAATATATATATATATATATATACATACATACATACACACACGTACACATACATACACATACACACACAGCATTACTGCTAGTCTGCCCAAGTATTTTAAGTCATTTGTCTGGAGTCAGTCTTTCTCACCAGTGAGTCAACTCAGCTTGCGGCTGATTGGTTCTTTTTTGGGGAGACTTACTTAGCTTGTGATTGGCTCACTTCCATCCCTGAGGGGCAGATGGGCCATAAGAGAGAGACGGGGCCCAGGACAGGGGCCGGGTTTGGTTCTCAGTGAGTGTGTCTGTACTGGATGAACCCTTGATGCCAAATCAGAGTAATGAAGCGTTGCTGGTGCTACAGCCAAAAAATATCCTGACCCATCTGAACAACAACTTTAAGAGGCGACAACGCCAAAGGACAACACCCATAACATTAATGAGAATCTGCACATTAATGACTGAATTCAATTATGTAATCGTAACAGATACTAGTAAATACATGTGCAGATAAAATGTTTTAAAATAATGAAATGAATGAATAAATGAAAATAACAAAAATCAGATTCAATTAAATTAAAATTAACCACCTTTCATTTAATATTAAAATAAATAAATAAATAAATATCTGTAAACAATGTGACAAATCATGTGTTTCAGAATTTTAAGAAGTTTTTAAATTAAAATTAAAGGTGAAATAGGTGATTTTCTTCAGAAACATTTTTTGTTATGCTGGTTGAAAGTCTCTTCACACCCCAATAGCAATCATTAAGTTAAGTGTATTTATCTGCATATATTCTGTGGAAGGCGTAGGACCAAGAAATGTTCGCTTTCAGTGCTATCAGGCTAAATTAGCATTTTCCAAGATCTCCTACTGCACCTTTAACTACTTCTAAATATGTATTTTAAAAATATATGTATTTAAATATATTAACAATAAATATCTATTTAAAATATTTATAAATATATACATAATCCCATTACTGTTTGCTATAAAGTACAACATGTACATACCTGAAAACAAATAAAATTAAAAATAAATAAATAAATGTTAGCAAACAACAAACATACTCCTGCAGGTCTAAAAAGTATATTATAATTTACCAATATAATTTAAGAATTTTAATTAAGATATTAATAACTCTACCAATGAACAGAAAGCTAAATATATTATTAACACTCAAAATATCCACATTTAGTCTCTCAGCACTGGCTACAAGACACACAAGTGAAACCAATGCGACGCTCTGCATTAAAGAACAAAAGCACTGAGATTTCATTTAGACACAGAGAGAGAACATAACAGGATGAGCTGCTCTCAAATTCACTTACTGTTCTTTTCTTACGATCGTATGGAAATAGGTACAAGAGCAGGAAGAACCTGGTGTGAAGGAGGGACGTTTGGGGAATTCTGAACCATAAACACACACACACACACACACACACACACGCCTTTCCTTCCTGATCTGGGTCTCCTTTCACCTGCTGTGAAGAGCAACTTGGCCTGTCATTGTAAATTCACATCTTCATTAGTAAAGCTGCAGATCTGAGCCGCCCAATGAAACGGGAAGTGATCAAAAGAGCCAGAAACAGCTCAGACTTACAATAGCCACAACTAATTCAATCAGACGCTCCTAACAAGGGCTGTCAGACGCACCAGCACGGATGCCGTCAGAACTCATAAGTCCATACTGAAGTATACATCTAACAGCATTGTAATATTTCACAATATTACAGTATTTTTGATTAAATAAATGCAACCTTGGTGAGCATAAGTATGGAAGCTTGATTCCTTCGGATGAAAATACAATTAAAAAGTTTTTCTAAAAAAAAAAAAAAATCACAATTATGAAGAAAAGTCAGAATTGTGAGAATTTTTTTATTTAATTTTTTCTCAAGTAAAAAACAACAACAAATTGTGAGATATAAAGTCAGAAATGTGAGGGTTTTTTTAGGTTTTATTCGGTGGCAGACACAATAAAACACAATAGAAAATAAAAAAATAAGTAATAAAATAAAATATGTGTGTGTGTGTGCTTTCCTTTTACATTTTTTACTTGATACTGTAAAACACTTCAAGGACAGTTTACTTCAAATGCATCCTTGTTCTATGCTTTATTTAATTAGTTCTGTTTTATAATTTTAATATAATGAATATGAACTTGAATAGTTACTTGGAAAAGTTGTCTTAAATTAGATTGTACAGTAATAGCTGACTATTATTAAATTATTAATAGTTTCTTAATGTTTTTATATTTCTTATATGCACACATACAGAGGAGGTGAAAGAGCTCACACTGTAAATGGATCACTAAAGGTCACACGGAGGCGCTGCTGATTAGTCACACACACACACACACACACACACACACACACACACACACACACACACACTTCCACCTGTGATAGATTACAGCTGTCCAAAGGTTGGGCTGAATCGTTAATCAAAGTCATTAAAATCGGACTCGTTAAAATGATTCAAACCCCGCAGACGCCGGCCGGGTCATTAATGATGGATCATTAGCGCTGATGACCGCCGCCGCTGACCGGAGAGCTGTTGATTTAGTTCTTCTGCACAGAGATCAATGATCAGAAAACAGAGAACAGAGGACAGGAAGGGTGCGGCTGTCAGGATCAGTGTTGTGCAACACCTGAACCAACCCGTGAAGCCAGATTTCATCAACCGGCTCCGACTGACACACATCTGCGCAACACAGTCTACTCTAAATACACACACACACTACAGAGAATGGTGAAAATAGAAACTGCATCAGCTGCAAACACTGGACCCGCTGATATCCCATAATGCCACAGCAGAACTGAACGCTGATAGAAGTTAAATGAAAAAAATGCTTAAATTGTACTTGGGTAACACCTGAGATTTTTCAAATAGTCAAAAAGTGCTCAATTTAAATCTAAATATATGCAATATTTCACACACACACAATATTTTATATGAATATATGTTCAAATGTAATTTATTCCTGTGATGCGCAGCTGAATTTTCAGCATCATTACTCCAGTCTTCAGTGTCACATGATCTTCAGAAATCATTCTAATATGCTGCTCAAGAAACATTTCTGATTATTATCAAAGTTGAAAACAGTTGTGCTGCCCAATATTTTTGTGAAAACCATTTTCATGGTCCTTTGAGAATTAGAAAGTTCAAAATAACATCATTTATTTAGAATTCTTTTGTAACATTATAAATGTCTTTACTGTCACTTTTGATCCATTTAATGCCGCCTTGATGAAAAAAGTATTAATTTCTTGAGATATTGAGTATCTCAATATCTCACTGGCCTCAAACCGTTGAACAGTCATATGTAAATATAAGCAATATGTATATAAATATGTAAATATATACACACAAATAGCAGGACTGCCACTATTCGATAAAACCACTAATAAAATAGACACATTTTCAATAAGGTAGTTTCATTCTTGATTAATCAGGTCTTTGAGCAGAGAACCTTCATCTTTGACGTCACTGTGCTGCAGTAAAACTAATTGAAACAAACACGTGACAGAAGTACAGCGTGAGCTGCGGTGAGGAGCAGATCAGCACTTCTGGAAATACTTAATACTTATATAAACTAAACCAAATACTTCATAGAGTGCATGCATGCATGCATTCCATTAAACTGAGAAAGGGAGAGCAGTCAATCAAATTCATTTTTGCAAGGAAAAAAGTAATGGCTTCAAATGATTGATATATAATAGAAAACCCGTATGCAAGGCGAGTCATAAAATGTTTTATATTAGTTGTTCTCAAACTGACAAAACTGAAAACAAATCAGCTAAATTATATAGTGTATGTATATATATATATATATATATATATATATATATATATATATATATATATATATATATATAACCAATAATAACCCTTTTCATTTAATGAAATCTGTGATTCTTGCATTAAACATTTTAAATCAACTAGGCAAAAAAACAAAAACAAATGACCCCTTTAAGGCATTCAAGCAAATACACAAATACAGATAAATATTGAACATAACAACAGCCCAATAACAATTTAAGAACTGTCAGTGTATTATCTTTTCAAAACTTTCTATCATTGCACCATAAATCACTATACAGTAATCACCGAATATCGTGCTATACACATTGATAGAGAATAAAAGAAAACAGAAAGCAAAAGTACGACAGTAGAAACGTATAAGACGACTGGCAGATTATATAAGGTATGTGTGTGTGTGTGTGTAAGGGAGTAAAGCCGCTGTAATCTTTAATCAGCTCAATGTTTAGTAACATGGGAATCAGCCGTTCACATCACTTACAGTAAAGACCCCAGAGTTTAATGAGACACAGACTGAACAGATGAAGCCTGACACTCCTGCCAGTGGAGGAGCAATGAATCACAAGTGTCACATGATCATGAAACTGCATTGATTTAGATTTAAAACTAAAATTTCTGTCCAGATGACTATGGGATTGTTTGGACTGTTTTTTACATTGCATACAGTAAGTGTGACACACACACACAAAATGTATTCATATTTTGAACAAGTAAACCTTTAATGTAATGTAAGTTGCTTTGGATAAAACGTCTGCCAAATGCATGAGTGTAAATCTTGTAAAAATTATCATTCCTGGAGGATCTGAAGGCAGAGTTTCATTTCCTCATCAAAGCCAATCTCTGCTCACAGAGTGTTTGGTGAGTGCTGAGTTTCCTGTGTGTGTGTGTGTGTGTGTGTGTGTGTGTGTGTGAGAGAATGTTGGACAGAGATAGAGAATGTGAGAATCTGAGATTCTGTGTGTGGAAAGCCATCCAATTTAGTTTCAGCACCACGAGAAGCATCCGGCCGTGATGTATATGTGTGTGTGTGTGTGTGTGTGTGTGTGTGAGACGGTAAGACCGAAAGCCGAGCGCTCTGCATTACTCTTCCTAAAAAAGGCCAAGAGCAGAGAAATGAGCAGATGATAATTGTTCATCTACACCTCAGAAGTCATTCAGTATATTTAATGACTGACATTTGATAAATCAGCGCATCTGACAAATGACAAAGTTAGGATTTGAAATCATTTGCTCTTCTCTGGAAAGCATTAATAACCAGCAGTCACCACTATTTTGCTCAAACATAAAACATCAGTTGAAAAATTAACAATGACATCCAGAATTATATATATATATTTTTAGCATTTAAGGTAATGAAAGTGCTATTTCTTTCTTTCTGTCTTTCTTTATTGCTTTCCTTCATTCATTTTCTTTCCTCCTTTCGTTCCTTTCATTTTTCATCTTTCTTTCTTTTATGCACTTTTTGCAGAATACAGTGCTGCTATTGTTAACTAAAACTATTATTTGTTAACTGTAATAAAGCTGAAATAAAATATAGTTATTAAAAAGCGATACAATGATAAAACGTCCACTTAAAAATAAGTTAAAGGAATAAAAATACTAAAACTAAAATATATATAAATGAAAGATAATACAATTATTATAATTATATTATAAAAACAAAAATGAAAAAAAGCCAAAAGCACATAAAAATGAAAAACAACTAAAATTATGAAAATATAAAAATAATTATACACTACAATACCATAATATTATATAGTAAAATATAACACTATAGTATTATAAATAATAATATAATATTATATACTAAAATAAATAATATAATAGGGATGCACCGATATGAAAATTTTGGCCGATACCAATAACCGATAATTCTTTATTTTTGAAAGCCGATAACCGATATGTTGGCCGATAAATCTATATCCAAATTTTTATATACTTTTTGAGAGCCACGGTGTACGTTTTAAAAATAATTTTACTCTCCCATTACCAAATTTAGTCATAAAAAAGTCTTACAAATAAATAAATTAATGCATAAATAATGCAAACAAGTCACTGGACATCATTACACGTGTAAAGAATCAAAATGAATGCGCCACCAATAAAACGGAATAGCCTTTGGACAGACAATAATTAAATGATTTTAATTACTAAACCATATTGCTGATGAAAATAATAATAGAAAAATACAAGTGGTTGTTATTATTAATAATAATAATAACAATGATTTAGAAAAAGTAACAAATTAATACCACTGTTTTAAATAGCAGCCGTTTGAGCTGCGCGTGCTGAAGCTGAAGAGCTGAAGGAAAACGGTAAACTGAAGCGTTTTGCTGGCAGCTTATTTAACTCAAGGAAATGCATCCTGAGATTAATATTAATACAACATAAACATAATATTACAACTTATATATGTACAAAATGATGCAGTTATTGCGTGCTATAGTCAGAATGTGTGATCCTGTTGTGGATGCGCTCTTCCCATAACAACGCGCTGAAACACGGCAACTAAACCCAAAGAATTCACAACGTTTTATTATAATAATTTTCTCATTAGAATGTTATATACACGACATTCCCAATCATAGTTATTAATGTTGTGCACTGCTGTTTGAGTTTATCACCGGTAAACTGAAGCGCTCTTTTAACTTAATCAAATGCATTCTATGTGAGATAAATCAGATATACATCAAATAAACACAATATTACAACGTACAATTGCACAAAAGGCCGCAAATGAACAGCGCGCGTCTGAAGTGTCTCTGAAGGAAATAATGCATTATTTATCGGCTTAAAGATATCGGCCCAATTTTCTTATCGGGCCGATACTGATAACAGAAAAAAATGAGCATTTATCGGCCGATACCGATATGGTGGCCGATATATCGTGCATCCCTAAATATAAATAATACTAAAATAACACTAGAAGAATATCACTAGGGATTCAGACTGATGCAACCTCTCCAAAAGCAATACACAATGTCATGAAATGTGTATTTCAAGCAATGGACCAGTTTCTCCTACAAAAGTGATTATTTCAACAGATCTCCTCCAGCAGATACAGAAGAAGATGGACTGAGCTGTCAAAGGATGTTTAGTATGCACATTTAGTACATAGAGCGCTTCTCTCTCCTTTTGTTTTAAAGGCACAGAAAAATCCCTAAATAATCTTACTTGGAGTGATATTTAATCTGAAGTGTTTTGTTGGGAGAATGTTTCAATGCTGATTACATGCAAAGCCTGAATGCACAGGTCATAACAACTGCATACTAGACGATCCGTATGCCTTTAAACACGACATCAGTCTCCAGGGGCTGTTCAGAGAAAGACGCTGTTCACACACAGACAGTAATAGAAAGACAGCATGGTCGCGCGGCACGTCCTCAGACAGTCTGACCACCGACGGCTGAATCCATCTCGTGACACGAGGGGGTTTCATTATCATGCAACAGCTCAGTATAATCGCGGATTACTTCACACAAAGCCTTTCAGCATATTTCCTCATGCAAGTACACGACACGCTCACTGTGAGAATAAAACTACTCAATAAGAAATAAACAAAGCTTTGAGTCTTATGAAATATATTCGCATTTGATTTATTATTTAGGGCTGTTTCTCCCCTGCATCTCTCCCTCTCTCAGCTGGTCTCCATGCACTCAATGAACCCGCGCACATCCACGTTTCTGCTCCAGGATTCTGATGTCATTTAATGTAGAGACAGTGACTTTCAGGAGAAACGGGACGTCCCCCGGAGGCCCTTCACATCTGATTTCATATCTCAGGCTTCCTCTGTGCGGATATAAAGCTCATATTGCTAATTTCTACAAAAAATATTAGTTGTGCTCCATCTTTGGGCTTGGATAAACACACACACACACACACACACACACTAGGGTAAAATGAGGAAAGACGCCACCCTTAAGGACAATGTGCATCTAAATTGTAACATATTTAGATATAAGCTTAGCATGTGCAGGATGGTGATGCACCAGCCAGTGTGTTATTAAAATAAATAAATACAAATATTTGCTAATTTAGTTGTTATAGCACAAATGGTAAAACTAATCAAAGAGCTCATTTGTAAGTTGCACTGGATAAAAACATTTGCTAAATGTTCAAGCTGAAAGAAATGTGTATTATAAATATCTCTTTTCATTCCGGAGGGAAACACAGATCTAGTGAAAATGGAGTGTTGTGTGTGTGATAGATACTTGTGTAGACAATAGACATCATGACTTTAACTGACCTGCACAGTTGCACTTTCCAATGATTTTATATATAACAGCAGGAGATGAGCTACATTTTTAATGCAAAGTTTGACATATGCTGTTTGCACTAATACAAAAGACTATGTAAGTGTAGAGTAAGTACCCTTAAAGCACTTTGCATGCTGCTAACATGTCCATGTGTGACCTACATGTCTGGTTTGTGTGCAGCGTTGGAGCTGTTTTCCATGCTGGGTGTGGAGCTGACACATCACAACCTGCAGGTGACATGACGACCCCTGTGCTGTCACCTACAAGCACACGTTTTCTTTAGCTTCTCTCTGTGAAATCCAATAGATCTGAGACTGCTGAACAGACTTATCTAGTCTCAATAATAGTTTCCAACGCACAGCCCAACTTAACCAGCAGGCACTGCATTATAACAAAGTATTGAGATGAAATTTTGTTATTGACCAAATACTTATTTTCCACCATAATTTGCAAATTAATTCTTTAAAAAT
This sequence comes from Sinocyclocheilus grahami, assembly GCF_001515645.1. NCBI lineage: Eukaryota > Metazoa > Chordata > Actinopteri > Cypriniformes > Cyprinidae > Sinocyclocheilus > Sinocyclocheilus grahami. Next base: position 838,066 of record NW_015505321.1, on the reverse strand, counting down.
CCTACAATGTGATTTTCTGGATTTTTTTTTTTCTCATTTTGTCTCTCATAGTTGAGGTATACCTATGATGAAAATTACAGGCCTCTCTCATCTTTTTAAGTGGGAGAACTTGCACAATTGGTTGCTGACTAAATACTTTTTTTCCCCACTGTATCAGTGTGTGCTGTGTAGTCAGTGCACTTTCAGCATTTTATGAGCTGATTTATGTGTGTTATCATAGTAATGGAGTGATGCAGTACAGTTACAGTAAAGTTGATATGTGCGGAGTCAGTAGGATTTATTTATTTAAATTTTTTTTTTTAAAGAAATTTTCTTTTATTCACCAGGGATGCATTAAATTGAGCAAAAGTGACAGTAAAGACATCTATAATTTTACAATGTTGTTCTTTTGAACATTTTTATTCATTAAAGAATCCTGCTAAATAAATTGTATCACAGCTTCCACAAAAATATGAAGCAGCACAACTGTTTTTAACATTGATAATAACCTGAAATGTTTCTTATGCAGCAAATCAGCATATTAGAATGATTTCTGAAGACTGGAGTAATGATGCTGAAAATTCAGCTTTGCCTCACAGAAATAAATTACATTTTGAGATATATTAAAACAGTTAATAGTTATTTGAAATTGTAATAATATTTCAGATTTTATGGTATTTTTGATCAATTAAATTCAGCTTTGGTGAGCTTCTTTTAATACATTTTGAGAGGTAGGTAGCTTTGTGTCTGCAAACTATAATGTCTTATAATGCTGTCTAAGTAGGCAGCTCACTAGATTTTGGAACAGAGCTAGAGAGTGAAAGCATGGCAAGTGTGAATGAAGTACAATGCATTTCAAAGCACAGTGGGGGGAAACCCTCTTTACTCAAACTGCGGCTGGCCAACAGCCCAGCACTCACAACAGAAGCAAAACTAAAAGAGTCGGGTCCGTCTGATGGCACCGCAGTGACGCGCTTAAACAAATACAATGAGCCTCCTGCCAAGACGACAGAATTCATTAGCTGCAGAGAATCTATCCTTGGCCACCGGAAGACGACAGAGTCTGTGAAGGCTATTTAAGGTCTGATTAAGTGCCTTTTACGAGAGCCGTGAAACTTGGCATCAAATCTGACGACTGGGGCAGCGCTTACTGCTTTTCACAGATCTAACAGAGCAGATTTCACACTGCATACAACTCACTGGCTTTTCTTCTCTGTAGAAATCAACAATTCTCAGACTTGTGTCATTCCAAACCTTCTTTCGTTCATGCAACACACACAAAAAAAAATTATTGTTCATGCTGCATTTGAAAGCAGATTTTTTTTTTTTAAGTGCCTTGACCTGCTCGACAAAGATCAATATCATGCCGACAAAATATTTTAGAACTAAGATTTACGATTTATATACGATATAGAAATTTTCTTTATTTTTGTTTTGCATGACATTATATTTGATTTTTACATTTTCTTTGAGGTCACAATTTTCAAACTGGAAAATAGCAGAGTAAATGTTTAAAAATGAATCTTGTTTGACAGAAATAATAAATGCATATTAGTTTGAAACAACGAGCATAAATAATGACAATTTTTATTTAAACGATATTATCGCTGAGCTCTAATCTGTTAAACAACTGTAAGGCATGAAGATATGAAAATTATAAGTATTAACGATTTTCTGTAAAGCTGCTTTAGAACAATGTGTACATTGAAAAGCACTATAGAAATATATTTGGCTTGACTCATTTCCAAGTGACCTGTTCCTTTAAGAACCAGATGAAAAGAGAGATGATTGATGGACGTTGACTCATGAATGAATGGATGGATGGTGGCTGATGTCATTGTCCAGTGTTTGCCCTTGTAATCTGACGCATTAAAAAAGTGCCCACAACTGGTTTGGTTATGCATGCTTCAGTTGCAACAAAACATACACAAAGGCCATCCATTACTGTAACTGACAACTGGAATAATCAGTTCAGGGAACTGTGGTTTGAGAAAGCTGAGATTCCAGACAGGAATAACAACATTGCACAGTGACATTTCCCATTAACACATGCATGTATGTGACATTTGCAATCATTTAACACTTATGTTGCTGTATTCCCAGCTAACAGGGAACGTTCTCAGAACTTTCCAGCAAGGTTCTCGAAGTTCTTCCAGTAACGTTAACAGAACGTTCATTCAAAGTTATCTGGTCTTCAATAATGTTTTCCAGACGCTTGCAGAAAAACATTATCTATACATTGTTCATGTAAGGTTTTCACGTCAGTTGGACATTCATTTAACCGGTATCGGCCAAAATTTTCATATCGGTGCATCCCTAGTTTTAAATGTTACTACTTGTTTCAAAATGTTCAAAAAGAACATTCAAAAGTATCTGTTCCTGTAATGATAAAAATTATACAAAATGATCAAATGGAATGTTAAAAAAAAAACTGTATAGAAAGTTTACAGAACATTCAGAAATAGCCTCACTTTTTCATAATGTTAGCTAAATGTTTTTTTAGAAGATAATTTGTTATCTGGGTACCTTGACACAATTTCAGCGAGTGCGTTTACATGCACAATATGACACCAGTTTGGTTAAATAATCCAACAAATGTAAGATAAATGTCTTAATTTGAGTTCTTTATCAAAGATTTTTGGCAATTATCCCTATTTTGCAAGAAAACTAGACAATAAATGAGTTTTGTTGTGCAAAGGTAGCTCATTAAAGAAACCCCAAAAAACACATTTACAGTAAATGCTGAAATCATTAAGGCTTTTGTTTTTCTTTATGGCAAAACAAACAGATATGTGCACAAGACATGATTAAACTGAATAAACTCATAGACATGCTGATGTTTTATATTCATGCAAAGCCACAACCGCGGTAATCTGCACAAATCTAGTTGATGATCAGGATTTGTATGAACTGTTCCCCTCAAATCACCCTTTTTCCAATAAAACAACACAGTTTGAGCAAGCATCACAGATGTAAGATGTGCATGTAAATTCTCTCATTGCAACCTGATTTGAGAAATTCTTGTAGTATTAATAACCTGTGCAAATATACAAGCAACTAAATTACAAAAAAAAAAAACCTGCCAATGCACAGAGCTAAGCACCAAGTAACTTTTCCTGAAGGTCATGATTAAAGTGCTGTGATCTAGTGGAGACCATACAGATCTTACCAAGAACCACCAAATGCCACTCTTCTGATCTTATTTATAGTTAAAGCATTGCAAGGATCTATGCAATGTTTCAATAATTTCCTCATTAAAAATGGCAATTTGCTGAAAAATCACTTACCCTCAGGCCATCCAAGGTGTAGGTAAGTTTGTTTCTTCATCAGAACAGATTTGGAGAAAGCAGCATTGCATCAGTGTCTCAGCAATGGATGCTCTGCAGTGAATGGGTGCCGTCAGAATCAGTCCAAACAGCTGATAAAAACATCACAATAATCCACACCACTCCAGTCCATCAGTTAACATCTTGTAAAAACAAAAAGCTGTGTGTTTGTAACAAATAAATAAATAATTTTTGGACATAAGACATTTTATCTTTCTTCCAGCTAAACGAGTCCACCATCAATAAGATTTCTTTCTCCAGTGAAAAAGTAATCTGGTCTGAATCAGGAGAGAAATCTGCACAGATCAAGCACCGGTTACAAGCCAAAACAGTACAAAACAGCTCTAAACAAATATGTGGCTGGATTTTGATGTGAGAGAGAACAGGAAATGGCTTTTTCACAAGAGAAAACGTTATGGATTATGGTCTCTATTTTGGCCAGAAGAGACATTTTAATGTTAAAACGCCTTAATGATATATTTGTTTCTAACAAACACGCAGCTTTTCACTTCTCAAGATGTTAACTGATGGACTGGAGTGGTGTGGATTACTTTGGATTATTGTGATGTTTTTAATCAGCTGTTTGGACTCTCATTCTGATGGCACCCATTCACTGCAGAGCATCCATTAGGGAGCAAGTGATGCAATGCTACATTTCTCCAAAACTGTTCCCATTATGAAAACAAATTTTCAGCAAACATCCAGTCTCTCCTATCTAATAGAACAAGTTTGGTTTTTGCAGCTTTCTGCTAACGAGTTGATTTGAATCAGGTGTGTAGATAAAGCAGTCATACAAAATGTGCAGTGCTGTGTTGAGTTGAGAAGCCACTGAAAGTTCATCCCAATCAGCCATGAGCAGCCCTGATCACATGAGCCCAACCAAACACTCAGTGCTGCTAAGGTCAGCGGAATATTCCAGTTTACTGAATCCATGCATGATGTAAAGATCATGACATCAGCAGAGGGCCTTGCATGCACTGTGTCACGCACCACTTGTTTTCTAGGAATAGATTGAGCTTAAAGGACAAGTGAACAACACACTTGCCAACACTGCAGATTCAGCCTAAATTAAGATCTTGAAAATTTGTATGAAAAGATGTAATGTAACACCCAACTGAAAACTGCTGAAGGAAAGTGATTAAGATGTTGGAGCATCAAACATCTCACATTAAGCGATAAAGATCAATCCAATCAAAGACACAGAGCCTCGTCCAGCACTCAGTGCTGCAACATGAGCGTGAGCTTTCACAGCAGTATGGGTGGAGGGAGTTGTAGTATTACTGGAACAGACTGTTGTCTGACTGGACAGGGCTGTAGTGCAACTACTGTACTACTGTACACCAATCCATCCTCTGTAGTCCTGCAGCTTTGTATAGTGGTGTTTAAAATGGCATTAATCAGAGTTTGATGTTGTTATGGCTAACAGTGTTGAGAGTAACATATTTTGGAAGCATCAAAAATGCATTACTCAAAAACTACTTTTTTTTCCAATTATTGCCCAGAGACCATCTACATGCTAGAGTACTTTAAGCAGACAGACAAAATGTAAACATAAATCACTTATATTTATTTATATCTTAAACAAACAGACGTTCTAATATCCCTTCCTCGTTATTATGGCCAACAGTGTCAGAAGTAACAAACGTTTTGTAACAAATCTGAAATGTAATCTTTCTGCAATCCCTCAATCAATATTTCAGATCAAAATAAATAAATAAACAAACAAACAAACAAATTAATTAAACAGGAAAACCAAACCTACCTGGCCCTACGTGAAAAAGTAATTGCCCCCGCCTGTTAAATCATGAAAGAACTGTGATTAAAGGTGGGGTATGTATTTTTTAGTCAGGCCGGGTACCAAAACAAACTTGTAGCCAATCAGCAGTAAGGGGCGTGTCTACTCATGACGTGGAGGAGAGAGCGCTCAGTGCACAGGACGGACATTAGCCGAGCGACAGAAAGATAGAGATGTCGGATAAAAAACAAAAAGAGGTAAACGTCTGCGGAACAAAAGGCTTACGATAAAGCAAGAAGTAGGACCCGTGTAAATTTCGGATCAGCTTTTCAGCGCTGGAGAGAATTCAAGGAGCGGAAGGCTTTGTTTCACAGAACTAATATATGCTGGCTTTTGCTTGAATATGCTCATGTGTCATGTTCGCTTGTTTGTTCATCTGCAATCGTATTGTCGTTCCCTTCAGCTATGATAAAGACACATTAATTTCCACACCCTATAAGCTTGGAGTGTCTAAACCTCCTCTGTCTGTTTCAAGCGTCAGCTCCCAAAGTGTGTCCGAAAAGTAAGATAATATGTTTAATACAGCAGATAATAATACAGCAGATTCTGCCATAATCGTTGCCTGGGTTGCGCACGTATGTGTGGGGCGTAGCTATCAAAATAGGGGCGAGACCCTTTTGGGGTAGGGGCGTGTTTGTTTTGGTGATTTGAAATATCAACATTGGCTACTAGAAATCACTTACCCCACCTTTAACCACATTATTTTAGAAAGCCGAGTAAAATTTCTGTTCTGTTGAATCAAGAAATCACTTAAATAGAACCTGTCTGACAAAGAGAAGCATGCTTAAAGAGCAACACATCATGCCGCGATCTAAAGAAATTCAAGAACAGATGATAAACAAAATAGCTGACATGTATCAGTCTGGAAAGGGTTATGAAGCCATTTCTAAGGCTTTATCCACAAATGGAGAAAACTTGGAACAGTGTGAACCTTCCCAGGAGTGACTGGCCTACCAAAATTACTCCAAGAGCACAACGACGACTCATCCAGGAGGTCATAAAAGAACCCAGAACAACATCTAAAGAACTGCAGGCCTCACTTGCCTCAATTAAGCTCAGTGTTCATGATTCAACAATAAGAAAGAGACTGGGCAAAAACGGCATCCATGGGAGAGTTCCAAGGCAAAAGCCACTGCTGACCAAAAAGAACACAAAGGCTCGTCTCACATTTGCCAAAAAAAATATCTTGATTATCCCCAAGACTTTTGGGCAAATATTCTGTGGACTGATGAGACAAAAGTTGAACTTTTTGGAAGGTGTGTGTCCCGTTACATCTGGCGTAAAACCAACACAGCATTTCATAAAAAGAACATCATACCAACAGTCAAACATGGTGGTGGTAGTGTGATGGGATTTAGGACCTGGACGACTTGCCATTATTGATGGAAGCATGAATTCTGCACTCTATCAGAAAATCCTGAATGTCCGGCCGTCAGTTTGTGACCTCAAGCTCAAGCGCACTTGGGTTATGCAGCAGGACAATGATCTTAAACACACCAGCAAGTCCACCTCTGAATGGCTCAAGAAAAACTAAATGAAGGTTTTGGAGCGGCCAAGTCAAAGTCCAGACTTAAATCCGATTGAGATGCTGTGGCATGACCTTAAACAGTCCATTCAGACTCTAAAACCCTCCAATGTGGCTGAATGAAAACAATTCTGCAAAGAAGAGTGGGCCAAAATTCCTCCACAGCGACGTGAAAGACTCATTGCCAGTTATCGAAACACTTGATTGCAGTTGTTGCTGCAAAGAGTGGCACAACCAGTTATTAGATTTAGAGGACAATTACTTTTTCACGTAGTGCCAGGTAGGTTTGGACAGCTTTTTTCCCTTAATAAAATAAATCATTATTTCAAAACTGCATTTTGTATTTACTCGGGTTATCTTTGTGTAGTATTAAAATTGTTTGATGATCTGAATCTTTTAAGTGAGACAAATATGCAAAAAATGTAATAAACAGGAAGGGGGCAAAAACCCTTTCACGGCACTGTGTGTATGTGTATATATACTGTATATATATATATATATATAGAGAGAGAGAGAGAGAGAGAGAGAGGAGAGAGAGTCAGCTTCCATATATATATATATAATAAAATGAAAGTATATAATAAACAATAAAATACAATCATTAAAATAAAATAAATGTATTTAATTAATTTAATCCAATAATCCATATGAAAATAAACAATATTTTAAAAAATCATACATAATTATTATAAAAAGTCTAACTCCAGGTTGTCCAAAGGCCTTACACAGAAACCGAACAAAAGATGCTAAAAGATCTCATCATGTAGTTTGGTGTGTCTATAGATCAGTGATCCATCAGCTCAAAAGGTTGCCATGGGAAAAACTGATCCTGGAACAGAAATGGGAATCTGCTGTAACGGATGCTGCCAATGAAGACCCTGCTTCCCATTCCATCCTGTCTCCCATAGAGACCACATTATTACTCCCACAGTTTGTTCATCACTATCCTGTTCCCAAACCTCTCTAATTGATTTTCCCAGTCTCTCTGTTTGGTTGGAATACAAAAGCAGGGCTACGAAGCTCAACGATATTAATAACGTTCAACAGGCAAATGCACTGGTGAGATTTCACTGGGATTGGTGTCAAATTTTACTATGGTGACAACGCTAGTGCTTTACATCCACTCAGAGCATCGGACTGCTGTGTGTGAAGGTTTATATTCTTGAGGGACAGTCCCAAACACACACACACACACACACACACACACATATAAGCACAGCCTTTGACACAATTACAGTGGTGCCTTGTGATCAGATGGACACAAAGCTCGCCTTGTCTCACGTTTCACTATGCAGATACAGATCTCATAAAATAACCACTTACTGTATCTTTGTTGTTGATAAACCTGCAAAGAGCTTCTTCAATGATGGTTCACATGTACGCACACAGACAGATTGTCAAAATGACACGAGAGTGAAAAAAGGCATTTCCAGGAATTAAAGATTTACTAATCGAGAAAATCAACGCTTTAAAGTGCTGCAGTAAATCTGAGGAGCTTTTACCATGTCATAACTTTCAACCTTTGTCCATCATAACAATATTTTGCAAACACACATGTTATGAATGGACTGCACTGTGCAGACACACAAAGAGCTGAAACGCTTGAATTCAGTCTCTATGAATCAGCAATGGAAAAAAGTATGTAGTTAAAAAAACTAAAAAAATATTTATTATGAGGAATCAAACTTTGCTCATGTCTTTAGAAATAAATCTTAATATAAAATCATACTGTAACTCATAACCTGCTTGCTTGCGAAAAAAGACAGTTCACTGAATCTAAGCTGCAATAACGGGTCATTATGAACTTCCACAATTATCTTTACAGCGGCACTTTTCAGTAGCTATTCATAGCTATTCATAGTTTTATGAATCTGGCACAATGTAATAATAAACTGCACTTGTCCGGACAGTAAACCTACAGCCCCCATGTAAGCATTGTGAATCTTTTCATATGTGAAATTTAAAAAAATGAATCCATCACTGGCATAAAAAGTTACAATTAATAATATAATAAATGTAAATATACACAATATAATAATATACAAAAATGTAAATATTATAATAAAAAGTATATACAATAATATAATATAATAAACAATGTAAAATATAATAAATATTATAAAAGATTATATTATACATATATTTTTATTTATTATATTATTAATCCAAGACAGATAATTAATAATATAATAAATGTATTTTCATAGAATATTTGTATTTCATAAATATTCTAATAAAAATTATATATAAAATATTTTAAAAATTATAATTAATATTATAATACAACAATAATAAAAAGAAAAAAATTATATATATATATATATATATATATATATAAGTTCAGTTTCTTCTATACACAACTACACAACCTGTGAGAATTTGGTGGAGTCTTTTGAGACCTCGAGGGCAGGGCTAAACAAATCTCATCAGTGATTGACAAGACATGATTGACTCTGGTTGATTGACAGCTCATGAGGAAGAGTTGAGGAATGTTGAGGTGAGGACCTCAATGAACAATCCAATTCCTTCTGCTCTTTCTTAAAGGGACACTTACTTGTATTGCACCCAGAATATTAAAATATTGTCATTTACTGCTGGTCATGATTTTCTAAACCCATATGACTTAATTATGTGGAACACAAGAGGAGATGTTTTGAAGAATCTCAGTATATGAATCATATACTCGTTTTTCTTCTTCAGAATTCTCCTCCTCTTGTGCTTGAGTTCAGAAAGACACTGAGGTGAGAAAACGTTGACAAAATGCTCATTTTGAGGGAAACTATTCCTAAAACCAAATAACAGTACATTTACAATTATACAATCTAACAACTTTAAACTCGCCTAGGCTTATGAAATTATGTAAATACGTATTGAAATGCACGTACAGTTGTGTGACTTAGTGTGTAGTGTGGGCGAAGGGGCGAACCCTATCAATGCTTCACACGCGATCAATCACTGTAACAGGTCGATTGCAGCTGAGCTGTCACTTCTCCAAACGAACACCCAACTTCTGAATAAAGTCTAAACTGCCTGCCTGTCTGGCTCCTGAGGGAAAGTCGCGCGTTTCTGGAGAAAGACTTGAGGGAGCTAACACAAGTAGCGCTAGGGCTAGATCATCACTGAGGCCTCTGAGCGCTCACAATCTGTCAAAGAGCTCGTTTTAACGTCGCTTACCTCGATCTTGTCCACGTTCCGCGCGCAGCCGACCACCTTCATGCCGTGCTGCACGAGAGCGCGAGCCACAGCCGCTCCGATCCCGACAGACGCTCCGGTGACCAGCGCGACTCTCCCCCTCCAGCGCTCCATCCTCAGAGCAGACGCGGCAGATACAGTGTATCACAGTCAGCGCGGCGCGATGTCACAATGTAACACTGAGAGTTCCAAACCGCGCCGGACTGAAACAATGTATCACAACTGCGCGCGGCTGTTACTTTGTGTCAGTGTCGCCAGCGCAGTGATATCTCCGACTCAGAATGGTATCAGGGAACGTGTTTGAGGCGGGAACAAATCACTCCAGCCCTCCCTGATCTTCTGCAGTTAACACCCAGGAACAGCTCGACACACACGGATCCAATCCCGGCAGGACCCGCGATTAATTATTAACGGCGGCGGAGATAAGAAAAAAACTAACAAAAACAAAAACAATGTATCACAACTGCGCGCGGCTGTTACTTTGTGTCAGTGTCGCCAGCGCAGTGATATCTCCGACTCAGAATGGTATCAGGGAACGTGTTTGAGGCGGGAACAAATCACTCCAGCCCTCCCTGATCTTCTGCAGTTAACACCCAGGAACAGCTCGACACACACGGATCCAATCCCGGCAGGACTCGCGATTAATTATTAACGGCGGCGGAGATAAGAAAAAAACTAACAAAAACAAGCTTTAGGTTGCTGTCGCCGCCCGCACGATCCCCCCCCCACCCCGTCATAAATTGATACTGTTGTACACGAACGCTGTATTGAACGGGTGTTTAGAAAGCTTGTTTGCATAAACCACTCAAAAAAAAAAACTACTTTATAAAAAAAATACTATATAATAAATTAAAGTTGCCGGGGGAGCTAAGTACGACAAGTAAAATAAATGTACAATATCAAATAAATACTTTGTAAAGTGAAACATTTTTTGTAGTATCATTGAAATATTTTTAGTTTTTATTAATTGTTCGAATTAGTTTTTAAATTTCCTGTTTTAATTTAAATTTTTGTTAAAGTTCTAAAAACGTTGTCATTTTAATATTTGTTTAAATATGTCTGATTTTTTGTAATTTTTATTTCAGTTTTAGCGAATAGTTAAACTAAATGAAAATGAGAAATATTGCCTTGGCAACTACATGAAATAAAAAAAATTATATTTATTTCAAAAATGTTATTTATGGTTTCAGTTATCTGTATCAGCCTTCTTATTCTTATTTCGGTCACTGTACAACCTTTTTTTCAGTTTTCAGCAAACTTTTAGCTCACTCTGATAATCTGTACTTTTGGTAAGAGGAAAAATCAGAACAAAACACACCATCTAGTGGCTGACTATAGTTTTAACATTTAACAAGGCTTATGATGATAATACAAGTTTAGAAGTGTAAAAAAAAAAAAAAAAAAAAGTAAAATTGTTTTAGCAACCTTTATATGAACTTAAGTCATTTGATATGTTAACCAAATATGATATTTACAAACCTACACAACAATACAAACACTCAAGATACATGATTCTATTAAAAAAAAAAAAAATTACACACAGAAAATACATTCAAATCTGATGCATATTAATAAATATTCTTTATTTTGTAAATTTTGCACATTGCTTTCAACATCACATTCAGTCATCTTTATAAATGGATGTTTTCATCTTCCTGTAAAATCTTTTTACTCAGATAATTATTTCTGTACACATTTATCGGTACAATTCTTGCCACTAAAACTGTCACACTCAGTGAAAATTTGGGAGAAACCCCCCCCCCCTAAAACAAAGAAATGTTTAACAAACAATACATTAAGACTACCAACACCTAACCCTACAGTCAAGGCCTGCAAGCTTCATGATCAATTTTACAACTGTGTTCCTAACGACCTGCTCCCTAATCAGTGTGACAAGAGAGAAAGGAAAACAAAGCCAGCTGTGACTGGTTGAGAAGGATTGAGAGTGAAAGAGGAGGGGCCTGAAGGGAAAGACGTGTATATAGATGCAAAAGACGTGTAACATTACCCAACAAACATGAACATCATCAAATACAGCACTGAAATTGATTCTCTTACCCATTTCATATTCCTAAACTCAATGCAGCAGTGATCATGAGTGTTTTGACGCTCTATAAAAATAAGTGTGAGTTAAGTGTGCGTGTGCGGCGGTGAGTCTAGTTGACGCTGGTGGCCTGGAGCCACTCTCCGCGGCAGTATTTGGTGAAGCGATCTTTGAGGTGCTGTCTGTACTCGTCTCGTGTGCGGTAGAACGATTTGTTGTTCTCTACGAACGACTGGATCTCGTCCTGCGTCAGACAGTTCTCTTCATCTGAGGTCACTTCAGATTCATTCTGTGCACAAAGAAATTACAGCAAAAAGTCACTACTTGCAACTATTTCAATAAACAAACAGCAGTGAGTAATAAACAATTTCACAATTCATTTTTAATTAACTGACACGAGTACATTATTAAACTGGAATACATCCTAGAGGTCTGTAATCAAATAACATTTTTAATTTAATATAAAACTTGATGTACTATTTACTATACATTTTTGTTTTAAAAATCACTGATCATCAGTCTATCACTGTTCAACAGTCTCCAGCAATATTTTACTATTGAGTGTGTCGATCTATTAGAGGTAGACTTAAGAGGCGGCTCAAACTTATTGTTGTTAATGTTGAATATTAAAAATCTTTTTCGGAGACTGAAATAAAGCTGTAATAAAATACTATATGAAAAACTTAAAAATTGCTTTCTGAGAAACTAACTGGAAAAAAAAAAGTTTTAGCAACTGTCGAAAGGTTAAAAATTCGTATTACTACAACTAAAATGAAAATTATGGACATTTAAAAAGACCAAAAACTAATATAAACTACTTACGAAAACAAACTGAAATTGTTGCCTTGAACTGAAAAGTTGGAGTTCTAAAAAATCTTAAGTACTAAAATTGTTAACATTGGAAAAAATAAAGCTATATGGAAATATTTAAAAAGAAAAAAAGTAATGAAAATGACAAAAGCGCATAAAACTACTAAAGCTTAAACTAAAATGAACTGAAAAGCTCATTTAAAAGTAGGGATGTACCGATACCATTTTTTCATAATCTGATTGTGATACCCAGAGTGATGATCACTCTTTTATGTGTTAAACACAATCCATGAAATACACACTACTTTGTGTAATATATTACAAAGTAGGTTAGCTGATCAATCAGCATCAAAAGTAATGCTACTACAAACAAATTTTGCGTACACATTCTATAAAATCTAAACATTTGGTGAAAAAAAAGCATAATTTATTGGGAGAAAAATAAAAGTGTTAGTAAAAGATGCTTAGTGCTAATTCTGGTAAAAGATTGCCCAGAGGGAAGAGTTTTATTGAGCTTTAATTTCACAACCTAAATATTTTGTCTTTTTGAAATGGCAAAAAAAAAAAAAAAGCCGTATTGTAGCCCATAATGATTATATCGTTGTATAAATATAATAGTAAAATAACACTGGTTCACAAAAATGTGACAGCTTGTGGTATTAGCTATCAGACTCACCAGTAACTCCATGAGGCTCTTGGCGCAGGTGTCCGGTAAGACAGGCTGACTGTGGAAGTGTCTGCTGCTGCTCACATGATGGCTGAAGCTCTCATAGGATTCACAGCATGGAGTTTCTTTGCTTCTGCAGGGGTGCGGTGAAGGGGACGGAGACTCGTGAACGGCAGGAGATCCAGATCCTCTCCTACTGCCGTCAGACACACAGCTCTCCTCTGCTTTAGATCCCTACAAGAGACCGGAAATCATCACAACCTGCAACTCGATGGCATGCATCACTTAAAACAACTAATATTTCAGTTAAATATTTTGATTGTTGTTGAATCAGATGAGATATAAATATATATATTTCTACCTTATTTTTTATGTGTCTTTATAAATTCATTTATTTTTCTCTTTATGATGATATATATGTGCTATGTTATGTAACCAGTAACGGCTTATTTATAAAAAAAAAAAAAACCTTGTTCAACAAGATCAATTTACCATGTGTTCTGCAAGTGAACGTCGCTTTATTGTTCATCCCAGAGGCACAAAATCACTTTCACAGACTTTTACATTAAATGTTCCCTCCTGGTGGAATGACCTGCCCTACTCAATCCGACCTTCAAGAATCGGCTAACACATCTCTTCCATCTTTATTTGACCCTCTAACTCTAGCACTCTCTATTCTTTATATATATATATAAAAAAAAAAATTTTTTTTTAAATTAAAAACTAACACTAGCTTCTCTAATCTTTTTGTATTCTATTTATTGGTTTTCTTTTTATATATTATACAATTAACAAAAGCAAAAAAGGCCTCTAACACTAGCTTGTTCTATTCTATCCGTTTTCTTTTTATTTATTATATAATAAAAAAATAAAAAAACCTTGTTACGTGTACATGTACAGAATCTCGTTATAGCACTTGCATATCATTGCTCTTTTGTTGATTCCGATTGCTTCCATTGTCCTCATTTGTTAGTCGCTTTGGAAAAAAGCATCTGCTAAATGACTAAATATAAATGTACCTGAGAAGCATCTAGAAGAAAGCACTTGGCTACTTAGTCCAAAACAAGTGTGAACTCACATGCTCGCTCCTGCAAAGTGACGCCTTGTTTTTTCTTTTCTTCTTTTTATTTTTGCCCTTTGTGCTGTCTTCGGAGTTTGCCCAGCACTCCACACAGCTGTCCACAGCATCCTCTTCCTTCTCTTCTGAGCAGCGGTGACTACATGAGTATTCACCTGGAGATAACCACAAACATGATCACTATCAAATGTCTATCAAAGCAATCTTCTATATATGATCCTGGCTGCACATAAAAATGGCAGGAGCGCTTGCACAACAGCAAGCTCAGATCTGATCGGCTGGCTGTACAGAGTTGTCTGAAATCTTCATACATTTTTAGAATAGATCTGGAGATTAACAAATACATATTCAATGTATCTGGAATATGTACAAGGTAACCCCAGTGAAAAAAATAAAAAATACTAAAATACATTCATTTTGTGCCAAGTATACTACAAATACATTTAGGTATTTATGTACTCAAAATTACCCTGCATTTGTATTTTTAATTTTGCGCTTAATGCACTTTAATTGTGCGGAAGTAGTGCTGATGTCCAACATATAGATATTATAAGTATATTTGATTGTGCTAGAGTGGAACTATTTGCAATTATACCTCAGGTACACTTTAAATATCTGGTATTATACGGAGATAATCTGATATTAAAACACATTTAAGGCATAATATTAAGAAATGCGCATCTTGCAATAAAGAAACACTCCAAAAAGGGTTTAATTATACAGTAATTTTTATCAGTAAGTCTTAAGTGATCCATCAATAGATATATTAATGGGTTTGAAGTTTACTTAATATGAAATGTTTTTTAAATTATGGCACAGGGCTATCCTTTTTACTAGCGAATCTCCAGGTCTATTCTAAAAATGTATTAAATAATAAAATTATTATGATTGAATTAGTTAAATTTTTATAACAGTTAGCCGTTTTACTGAAAATACTGTAACATTGCTGTAGTGTTCACTTTGTCAGAACATTTGTTTTGCTAACAGTATATAATGGATTATAATGGGTAAGGTAATAAATAGGCAAGATTCTAAAACGGTTTAATCTCAAATCAATATTTCATATCCTCATCATTATTTATGCAGTAATAATATGTGCAATAAGTGATATGACTGTACATCATCCCTTAAATGCTCATCTTGAACTTGTTTGTTCATCTCGGCTCAAGGCCATTTGCTAGGAACGTTATGTCTTCTTGGAAGCTTTGCGTTTAGTGAGCTAATAAAACATTTCACCTCAAATCGATATTTTGTGTCCAGTTATTTACTTTTGTTGTAAAAACCCTTCAGACCAACCCATCACAACATCAACTCTTATACTTATCAATAAAAATAAAGACTCCTCTATATTTGCCACATTTATTACCATACCCGTTTCATCATGGTTGCACATGCCCTCGGTGCAGGCCACGTCTGAGCCCTCTCTGGATCCCGTCTCGCTGCCCTCCATACTGGAACAGTAACCACAGTCACTGCAGTTACTGTGAGGCAAGAGTGCTAGAAGAACAAACAGACACAAACTCACCAGTCAGGTGCATTCTGGGCAACTTCTATGCATAATTCCATTACTAAAGAAAACGAAAAGCTTTCTTTACCTTTCTTGGTTTTGGGGGAATGCAGGATGGAGGCGGCGGCGGGGCAGGTGCAGGTTGAACTCACGCTGGTGATGATGACTTCCACGCTGCCGACAGACTCCTCTCCACTGCCACACGACTTACAGCCGCCGTCCACAGACTCAGACGAACCCTGTGCAAAGATAAAGAGGAAGTGAATGAGGGTGAAAGTGAAAAAAATTCAAGAAGAGTGTTGCGCAGCAAATAACTACATTTTTTAGCAGCTTGACAGAACAGTTTTCACAACCATGTTTCTTTTTGCTGTATTTATTGTAAATATATCTTCCATTCAATACAGTTAGTCTAACCGAAATCCACATTATTATTTAGGCTATACTATTTAAATAAGTACATTTTTAATTCAATTTGAGTGAATTTTAATTGAAATTAATACTTTTATTCAGCAAGGATGCATTAGTCAAAATTGTCAGTAAAGACATTTGTGACCCTGGAGCACAAAACCAGTCTCAAGTCGCTGGGGTATATTTGTAGCAATAGCCAAAAAGACATTGTATGGGTCAAAATGATAGATTTTTCTTTTATGCCAAAAATCATTAGGATATTAAGTAAAGATATTTTGTAAATTTCGTACTGTAAATATATCAAAACTTAATTTTTGATTAGTAATATGCATTGCTAAGAACTTCATTTGGACAACTTTAAAGGCAATTTTCTCAATATTTAGATTTTTTTGCACCCTCAGATTCCAGATTTTCAAATAGTTGTATCTCGGCCTAAATATTATACTTTTCTAACAAACCATACGTCAATGGAAAGCTTATTTATTCAGCTTTCAGATGATGTATAAATCTCAATTTCGAAAAATTGACCCTTATGACTGGTTTTGTGCTCCAGGGTCACACTTATAATATTACAAAAGACTTCTAATTCATATAGATGCTGTTCTTTTGAAAGAACATACACAAAATAAATCTGAGGCAGCACAACTGTTTTCAACATTGATAATAATCAGAAATGTTTCTTGAGCAGCAAATCAGCATATTAGAATGATTTCTGAAGATCATGTGACACTGAAGACTGGAGTAATGATGCTGAAAATTCAGCTCTGATCACAGCAATCAATTCCATTTTAAAATATATTCAAATAGAAAACTTGTTTAAATTGTAAAAATATTTCATAATATTTCTGTTTTTACTGTATTTATAATCAAATAAACGCAGCCTTGGCGAGCAGAAGAGACTTCGGAAGAGGAACAGAGACACATTAAATGAGTCATTACCTCATCAAGACTTTTGTCTTTTCCCCCCTCCGCCTCTTGTTCGAAGCCACACTTGTTTTTGCGTCTGTTCTTGCGTTTTTGCCTCTTTTTCTCCTGTTTGAGTTCTTTGGCTCGCTCCTCTTCTGAGAGCTCCTCACAGAGCTGCTCCAGCCGGCTGATGCCCTGAACCCTCTCCACCGCCATCTGCACGTCATTTAACATAAATCAAGTGAGCACATTATAATATACAACACTTTCCAGAAGTACAAAATAGGAATTAAGGGCCAGGTTTACTAAAAAGGGCAAATTATTGTGAGAGTGCAATTACATAAAAGCACAGACGAGAGTGGAAAGTTCTGTGGATCTACAGACAATGCGCAAATTAAAAAACATATCCATAACGATCAATGCAATCAAACTGGTGTGCAAATACCAATAAACTACATTGCATGATTCATTTAAATACTCTCCCGCCATAAATAATGCATCTGAATGGGAAACTCCTACAAATTCATAAGCAGTAAGTTCAGACACAAAAATGACTCCGTCTATGCCTTTTCAACACAAATGTTTCACTGTGTCTCTTCAATAAGTTCTGACAGTAATTTTTGTAACGGCTCTTTTGCGCTGATGCAAGCTGTTAGTAAATCTGGCCCTAAAACTCCTTCACTAAATAAAGTCAAACAACAAAATGTTAATAAATGGAGAAGGCATACCATCAGAAGGTAAAAATATTACACAAGCAGTTTTATTTTGTACTGAATTTATATAAATATAACTTTTTTTTACCTATGTCAACAAAATATATACATATACCGCTTAAATGGTGTTGAAAATATAATACTGTTTATAATGATTTTAACTGTTGGATTTATACCCCACTGATGGAAAGAAACATTTGGGAATTAGATGATGCTCATGAGATTGTTACCTCGAAGCTTTTGCGGAGCGCATCAATGCCCAGATAGAAGAGCATCTGCCACGTCTGCTCTTCTGCTCGCAGCTTCTGCCAGATTCTGTGCAGCCGCTCGTACAGGTGAATTCCTAGACACGTCAGCACCTCCTCCTGTGCGATATCTATGGTCTTCGCGTGTCTCTCTCGACGCCTGTAAATGATCCACACATTCTTTATGAAGGTATATCTATGATAACAGAATAGCTAATGCATCCAATTTCCAGTTGATGATATGGTGTGACTTTAATGCTCGTTACACAGCATCAAACAAACTCCATAAGGATTGGATCACTCACTCATAACCCCCAGCGAACTCTGGTTCTGCTCGGCCCAGTAAGTGGGCGATGTAATCAGTCTCACAGCAGACGTGGATGTGGTGCTCATGGGGGCAGCAGCGTAACCCCTCATACAGAGCCGCACAGTAGCCCTTCTCTTTACTGCAGTCCAGATCTCCTACCAGGATGTTATACGCTCTCAGAACCTTGTTCTTACAGTCCGTACAGAACCTGAGAATGATATTGAAAATCAAACAAAAAAAAAAAAGGCAACCAATAAAATACATTTTTGTCACTGAGCCAATTAAGAGAAATAAGTTGAGGTCACAAGATCACAATTTCTCACCGGTGTTTGCGCAGGTACGTCTCCAGAGTCTCCAGCAGAGAGGTGCTGTCAATCAAAACCACTTCATCACGACACTCCTGTGACATCAGCTCCCACACGTCCATCCAGCTGCCCCTGCGGATCCATAACCATGGTTACCAAGCAACCTACTGATACGGTCACTTACATCTCTACCAGGATCAGAAATGTACTTTTCCATTAAAGGGCAATATTTTCCCATGGACTAATTTCCAGTGGCATTTTTTTTTTGCCCTTTGTAAGGGCAATTTTTATAATTACCTCATTAAATGAATCGGTTTTGACTTTTATGTAAAATAATTATATTTATAAAATTAATTCAGTATAGGCTGTTACCAATGCATCTGACATGGTGCGTTTATTCACACAAGACTGCTTATGCATTCAACAATTGCATAATGTTATGTGATCAAGGTAAGTTCTCTCATCTTACATAAAACTGGTCTATATAAAATGGAAACAAACAGGAACTGTAATTTTATGACAAAAATCATTGTCATTATTGGTTATTGCCCTCTTGTAATATATAATGTAATAATGATTATTAATTTTTATAAATTTTATTCATTTCAACAGTTTCTGTAATACAGTACAAGTAATAGATTTTGTTTTATTTCTGTAGGGGCAGTTTTTGACCCCTTATGTTGAATTTGGGAGGCATTTTTGCCCTAAACCCCCATTAATTTCAGACCCTGACCACTATCAGTATTACTAAAAAATTTTCATTTTTTCTTTGATTCCTAAAAAATTCCTAAATTGATTGCTAAAATTAGTTTGGTTATGCTGTCACGGAAGCACAAAAGAAGAAACTGTCATCTCAAACACCAAATGTCACATGATAATTAAAAACCAAGTTACTAACTCACCCTAAAGGCTTCGGTTTGTGCGTGTCTAAAGAGTGCAGCTGACAGCGTTTATTCTTTTTACTCTTGGGAATGGAATCAATTACGTTGTTTAACTTTGACCTGCAACAAGACAAAGCACACATATTAGAATGAAAAACAACAACTAAATCATATAGGCAAAAGAAAACAAACTAACAGACCAAAAAAAGGTTGAAGCTTAAATTCATTGGATTGTAAGGCTATGATGATGATTAATAGTTAATATTTTCCCTGCCCATCATTCCACCTTGAAGAAAAATTACAAAACGTTTTCTTTGGAATAACTTGCTCAGTGCAAAATCTCACACACACACACACACACACACACACACACACACACACACACACACACACACATTTAATAAAAAGTAAATGGGGTCAGTTTTGATTTTAATGTGGACTTCAGTTGTGTTCAAATGTAACACTTACCCATGAACGTAAAAGAGCGTGTAGAGCTTCCTGGGGTCTGTGAGACACACCCGTGTGACTGACAGCACTCCAGAGGATCCCAGAGTGAGCGGTTCAAGTGCGAAGTATCCAGAGTCCGTGAGCTGAGAGAACAGATGCTCCACGCTGCGCCGGCAGCCCACGCACGGCACAGACTGAGACAGAGCGCTGAACACCTCACGAGACATCACCATCAACGCCATGTTCAGGTCCTGCTGCTTTAGCATGCTGTAATGCTGGTGGACCAAAAAACACAGGTGGGAAAGTGAAGCTGGAAGTCATAAAAGTCTGACTCGCTATCATTTTTTGTTTTTTTGCATTCTGTGCCTCTGTCAAGCTGGAAAACTGATATTCTATATATATGCATTCATGTGAAAAAGTTAGGACAACCTATTAAATTCCATGGTTTTCTGTATCGGGAGATAATAAAAAAATCATCGGGTCCTTGGAAAGTCTTACAATTTGGAAATAAAGCCTCAGATGAACAATATCACATGACATATCACACCGCGTCATTATTTGATTAACAAAAAATAAAGCCAAAATGGAAAAGCTATGTGTGACAAAGTTAGGACACCTTATGATTCATTTGCAAGTAGATCCACTTTTAGCAGCAATAACTTGAAGTAATCATTTTCTGTATGACTTTATCGGTCTCTCACATCGTTCTGGAAGAATTTTGTCCCACTCTTCTTTACAACGTTTATTGAGGTTTGTGGGCATTTGTTTATACACGGCTCTCACCACATGATTTCAGTCAGGATGAGGTCTGGACTATGACTAGGCTTTTGCAGAACCTTGATTCTTTTCAGCTGTTCTGTTGTAGATTTGCTGCTGTGCTTGGGATCATTGTCCTGTTGCATCACCCAATCGTGGCCAAGCTTTAGCTGTTGGATGGATGTCCTCATATTTGACTCTAGAATACTTTGGTATACAGAGGAGGTCATGGTCGACTCAATGACTGTGAGGTGCCCCGGTTCTGTGGCTACAAAACAAGTCCCAAATAATCAGCCCTCCACCAGCAAGTGTGACATTTGGTTTGAGGTGTTTGTGCCGATATGCTTGTTAGGTTTTCACCAAAAGTGCTGCTGTGCATTATGGCCAAACATCTCCATTTTGGTCTCATCTGTTCAAAGGACAATTTCTATTTGTTGTTGAAATATAATCATTTACACAGTGGCTGTCATAACTTGTTTCGTAAAAGATTTATTTAAATATAGCCTACATTAAATAATTAAGACATCACTAACAGGTAGGCCTAAAGTAAAATATAATGAGTATATAGTCTAATATTTCGCAAAATGCTCTTCTCTAGACTTAATTTCTCTGGTGAACTGACGAACTGTGGACACGGATAACTTGCCTGAAGTAAATGAAATGCTACGTGACATTAAACCTCTTTAATCACATCTTTCCGTGAGTGAAACACTGATTGTGCGATTACATGAGGCATGAGATGTTAATTCATGTTATTTCACATTAAAGCCAGTAATTAAGATAAAGGGATCACAATCACTCGCGATCCTCGCTGCCGTTAGAACCGAGGCGTTTAAACAGCGAGCTGTGGCGCCTCATCAAAGAGCGCCAAAATGGCATTTATTGTCTGAATTTCCTGAAAAATTTTTTATGATTTGTTCGGTACACGTGCGTACCGAACCGAAAGACCCGTACCGAATACGGGTACAAATGTCAGTACGAATACGTGAACCGTTACACCCCTATATATATATATATACACACACACACACATACATACATATACATATATAAGCAAAGATTATTTGTGACAATTATTTGACAGCCCAAGATTCATGAACGTGACATACCTTAATTACGGTATTTTTATTAAAATTAACTATTGCTGGGCATATATTATATAATATATGCGTGTGCTGTGTATATTTATTGTGTATATATAAAGACACACATACAGTACATATTTTGAAAAATATTTCCATGTATATATATATATTTAATATATAAACAAATGTTTTCTTAAATATATACATGCATGGGTGTGTATTTATATATACATAATAAATATACACCGCACACACACATATATTTTGTACACAAACGTTTATTTTGGATGCGATTAATCGCGATTAATCCTTGCCCAGCACTAAAATGAACAAATTAAAGGCAGTGCAATAAATACTACCACTATTAATATAGAGTATGGAAAATGTTTTTTTTTTTTTTTGCATAACTGTAATGAGAATTAGAGGGTATTCAAATTAATTGTCGTGAATAGTAATTTTTTTATGTTACAGATTTAAATAAGCCCTTAATATTAAATAATTTTCCTAATTTCTTCCCTTTGGTTTAGGTGAAATATGACTCTTAACAGGTTTCATGAGATTCATTGCCAAACAGTGAAAATGAGAAAATGTCATAGTTTACCTCAATAAACTGCTTCATTTGTGAACTGTTGATCTGACAGCTGTCAAAGTCCAGAATACTGTCAGGAAACTCCATCACCATCTACATAAAAATGTGTATATATCATCAAAATAACGCAGTGCTTCTTCCTATATAATACCGTGAAATCAGTTTGCTTTCAGTAATGCATGTATAGGGGAACATAACTGCTTAATACAAAAGTGCCTGCCAAGACAAACTTCTAACCGGTTTAATGGTATTGGCTGCTAAAATACCCAAATTGACAGATTAATCACACACACACAATAAGACCTTTTTTTTTTTTTTTTTTTTTTTTTTTTTTTTTAAGTAAATAGGTTTAATGTTCATTTCACGTTGGCTTTAGAGCTGGTAAAATGCAAAGTGCAACCAATAAATGATCTTACCGTGAGCGAGTCATCGATGTACAAGGGAATCTGGCGTGCAAGAAACAGATAGTCCTCTTCCCCGTCTCTGCAGACAGCCACCAGATGCGCCATGTCTTTGCCCAGATCTGCCTGCTAGTGTGTGGACACAACCGCAATATCACCTCCACTATGAGTTTCAATTCAGACCACTTTTCAATGTATTTTACGTATTTATATGGACTTTCATATTTTCTGAAGTGAAAAGTATGACCGTGAATTTTAGTTTTCGAACATTCAAAAGCAAAGGGCATCCCATAAATTAGGGCTGCACAATTAATCGAATTTCTAATCGCGATTACAATTATGGATGCCACAATTACGTAATCATCCAAAGCGGCAATTAACCGTTCAAAGTCCACTTATGTTATTCTGCGCGCTTAAGACGCATTTTTTTCTTTCTACATGTTATCTTAAGGGTTTTTCCCATTATTTTAATTTTAGTTTTAGTATAATATTATAATACAATACAGAAGAAGAAACCAATCTGATGTATATTTGACATTTGAGGCTTAATACTATAGAAAAGCACTAAAGGTTGTTCAGTTAGAGTGTTTTCAGCTTTTTTATTTTCATATAAAAATACGGCATGCAGTTGCATCAAACAATGGTATAAACATCATTCAATGTAAATTGTGATAATCTTAATTAATAATCGCAATTACAATTTCAAGGGAATAATCGACAATTATGATTTTGTCATAATCGTGCAGCCCTACCATAAATATCAATATTGTAATTTTACTTTTGTTCTCATGATAATAATGACAATAATAATAATAATAACTAAATGCTTGTTTTCAGTACAATAGTATTATTGCAACTGTAATTTATTGGATTAATTTCCATAATTTAAATAATAGTTCCATTAAATTAACTTTTATTATTATTATCATTATTATTATTATTATTATTAAATACTTGCTTTTTACAGTACCGTAGTATTATTGTAACAGTAATATTTTTTTATTTAATTTTTTATATAATCAAATTTAATTTGATTAAATAATCAAATTAAGATATTATTATTATTAAATACTTCTTTTTTACAGTACAATAGTCTTATCGCAATAGTAATATTTCAGTTTAATATTTAAATACTAATAACATTAAATTATTAAATGCTTGTTTTTTTTTACAGTACAATAGCAACATATTTCTAATAATTAAAATAATAATACAATTAATATACTATTTAGATTTTCACATGCCTGCTTTTCTCACCCAGATTAATCAATATTTGTCCATTTCAAAAACGCAAACACTTTCTCAGCAGCCTTTGTAGCTTTGCTAAGGATTATTAGCTTACACATACACTCTTATCCTGACCACAGAGCCTTAAACTAGGGATGCACTGATGTATCGGCCGCCGATATTTATCGGCCGATTTTTGATTATTTTAAAGCCATCGGCATATCAGAAATAGCATGAAAAGGGCCAATACCGATAGTTTATTAATTAATTGCAAAGAGACAATGAGTTGCATGTCTGTTGCATAATCCAAAATTTTTCTCTGGGCAAAATAATTAAATACTTGCCAAAACAAAATAAAATCTGTACAAAATATAGTTTGTCAGACAGCATAGTACGGCCATATGCAAATGAGACGCTGACGCATCCAACCAGTGAAACGCCCGTGCTCAGCTGTAAATTCATCATAGGTAACATGTGGCACTGGCAATGCCCCGGAGTTAGTTTTTCTGAGGAGATGTCATGAACCGCCAATTAAGCATTAGCCTACATTTAAGTGAAAATGAATGGCAGGTAATATGCAGCTTTTTGTGTGTTTGAAACCAGCATAAATGGCAGGATCATGTAGAACACGGATTCACACGAGTTCACATCACGCACCTGCAGCGTTTCGGTGAACAGAGAAAATGGAATAAAACTATAAAGGCTACATAAAAAGGAATATAAGGGCATATACAGATTAACAAAACGAAAGTAAAAATTGTGCTGAGTTTGGATCATTGTAACGCGCTCCGAAGTTCACGGAAAGGAAAGCGGTTTTCTTTATTTTGCAAAAGCTTTACAGTTTTGAATCGCGTCAGCGACTCACACGCACATACAACATTTTTTTGCTAACTTGACATCGCAGCCTGTTCATTATCAAAATAAAATACAGTTAAAGATACATAAAAAGCTACACTGCTCAATTTAAATAGTCCGTAGTACAGTCTGTGCCGTTCAGCGTAACCACCGCCTCACTGTGCTGTTATAGTCTATGTAAAGGATGATGTTTTATGTCGAAAATGCTAGTGAAGAACAAAGCCTATAGTTTACATAATAAATAATATTTGAGCATCCAGATACGTCATGAATATGGAAACATTTGAATTTGTGCAGAATGAGAGAGGTAGGCTTCAGTTTTGGTTTTAAATTAATTTGTTTTGGCTTACAACTTTAGAGGATTTGTTGTGGAGAGAAGGGAACTAAAATAGCCTAATTGTGTTTGTAAATATTTTGCTTTATTTACCGGTGTAAATAATGTAGGTTTTAGCTTACATTATTTCTGAATGATAATAATAAAATAATAATAATAATAATATTAATAAAAGAGAAAGGGGAAAACATTTAACCAGATAAAAAAAAAAACACTGGGGGGATTTGTATCATTATAGGGTGGTTGTGTACACACTACCAACACACATTTC
This sequence comes from Sinocyclocheilus grahami, assembly GCF_001515645.1. NCBI lineage: Eukaryota > Metazoa > Chordata > Actinopteri > Cypriniformes > Cyprinidae > Sinocyclocheilus > Sinocyclocheilus grahami. The sequence continues at coordinate 812,413 of NW_015505321.1, read as the reverse complement.
AGTTCAAACAACTTCTAAAAGTGCCTGTAGCATCCTATGACCCCTTTAATACATTTGGTCAAAATCTAGAAAAGATGATGCCGTATTGGCTAGGACCAAGCGCAAGATAGGCTACCAGATCGAGACCCTCGTGTGTTTTTTTCTTTCTAAGTAAAGAAAATACTGTACTCTATTATTATAGGCAAAGAAAAAGTTTTAAAAATAACGTTATTAACCTGTATTTTTTCTACTCGAACCGATTTCGGAATGTAATAATACAGAGGAACGCAGGAACAGAAACCTTTAAATACCAATTCTGCTCGGAGTGAACCGATCGATTTTTTTTTTCGTTTCTGTTTTATGCAATTGACCAATATCGGTATCGGCCCATAGTTGTGTGTTAAAATCGGTATCGTATCGGCCAAAAAAATCCTATCGGTGCATCCCCAGCTCTAGTCTACACCCCAATCTGGTAATGCATTACTTTTAAAAGTAACTTTCCTCAACACTGCTGACGTGTGCAGTTTGATTGAGCAGAAGAAACATAATTTCATAAAAGTTCATCTAAAAGTTAATCGATTTTTATGATCGTATATTTGCTGATTAACTATTAATTAAAATATTATTTAAACATTAGTTAAACAGTTCAAATGCATTTTTCTAAATCTTTGACAACTATATAGTTTTATAACTTCATATTAAATAAATGTCTAAACGACTTTGTATTATTAGCAAAAAATCTGTCTTTTTATCATTTTTATAATTCTTTTATAATTGGTATATGTACGCAGTATTTATCACGTTAGATAAAATATTATTTAATTAAAATGAAATATTTGTTTAAATGCATTTTTTTCTAATTCTTTTATACTAATTTTCCATATAGTTTTATGACTTAATATTAAAGTCTAATTAAAAGACAGAATCAGAATTCTTTATAATTAGCATGCATGCTATTTTTATGATCGCATTTCGGTTGAAATATTATTTAATTATATGACAACATTAAATGTTTGCTTAAATTGCATTTTTTCTAATTCTTTCACAATTCTTTTCATATTTTTTTATGATTTAAATAAAAGTTTGATTCATATATTTTTTTAATTCTTATAATTAGTATGCATGCATGCATTCTTTTATTTTATGTTAGTTAGAATATTTCATTAAAAGACTATATGAAATATTTGGTTAATTTTCTTATTCTTTTACAATTATTTTTCATATAGTTTTAATATGAATTCATTTTAATTTCAATTAATTAATTAATATTAGACTTAATTAGCAAACATTAAAATGTTTCAAATTCTTTTATAATTATAATGCATGCATCTTTCATAATCAATTAAATAAATGACTACATGGCATGTTTTTAATCACACAGGCTATCTACATCGTGAACTGCAAAGGCACAAAGACAATTAAACTCATGGAAAAAGTTGGCCGATTGCGGCATATAAAAATACAAAAATCTTCTGTTCTACTGTTAACATGAAATAAATCTATGTATTCATATCTCATATGTAATACACAGTAGCAGTATATTTACAAATTACACATTCAATTTTATTTGAACTATGCAAACAATATACAGTGTATTTTACAGCAGTTTTGCGAGAGCCATTCAAAAAAAAAAAAACTAAATGAAAGGGTGTTTACCAGAACTTAATGGTTATTTTATTGATATGCAATATGAATATGACTAAGCTATTCATAAACATATACAAGAGCAAAACACTTACAGCTAAAACATCATTGCTGTTCAGAGTGTCGATTAACACATTGGTCAAACCAGTCATGGTATTTGCAAGTAGGAAATATAACAACTGATTCCGGTTAACAGACTGTACGAGGCATAATGCATCCATATTTTTTCTCATTTTCTCATCTGGTAATGACTTCTTGTTTTGATACGGACACCACGATGCAGACACAAATGAAAAATTAGAGATGGCTTTAGAAAAAAGTAGCAGTAAATCACCAATGCTGAGGCATGAGAGAAAGAATAAAGCTTGTGCTACAGTCCAAATACAGAAGGAAAGATTGGCCATTCTGCGTGACACTGGCTCAGTGCATATCTGGCATATGTAAAGACTGAAGAACAACCCAAAACTGGTTAACAGAAGGTTACGGATCACTCTGATCCAGTCTTTAACCAAATTTCTGCTCTGCATGAGGTAACGGCCAACCTGAACCCCAGCCATATAGATGGCGATGTAACCCACAACTGAGACGATGCCCTCTCTGTTTGCCTGCAGAAAGCCTGTGCGCTCGCTATTGTGAATGAGGAAGGACTTCAGACCTGTTGTCTCCAAAACAACCTGGTAGGTTCCACCAATGAGAAGAGCAAGAAGCCATGAGGCGTCCACAGGAAAAAGAGCCAGAAGTGCGGACGCCACCACTCTGACGATGGCTAGCGTGAAGAAGAAGTTCCAGTGAACTCCATACTCTGTCACATGCTCGTGGTAGCCTGATGATTTGACGCTCGCAAGTCTCACAAACCCTAACAAGACCAACGGCCAGACGGAAATCAACTGTTTAAACCCATGACTGATCTTCGAGCCTTGAATGTCCTTTCCTCTTGCTTCGGGACACACCAACGCATTGGCCATTACATACGCTCCGACGCCGAAATCCATCACCCCTGTTCCATACATCTCTGTTTTTGCATAACGTCTTGGGAAGACGCTGAAATCAACAGCCAAAATGCTTATGGCGGTCTTCACGTTGACCAGAACCCGAAACACGGTCACAAACGGGACCAGGTTGGATTCTACTCTGCTTTGCACAAACCTGTCAATTGTACTGTAAAGGGAACCTTGAACGCTCGGATGCTTTCCGTTCTTGTAAACGAGGTAGAGGACAACTAAGTCAACTACAGCGATGCCCATGATGACAAAGTGAAGGATGTCGCTCAGTGCGGTGCATGACAGGACCAGAGGCATTATTAGTGCTGTGAAGTCCAGCAGGAGATGGGATCCCCAGGAGAACGGAAGAACCCCTTTTCCAAGGTGGAAGACTATCAGGAAGAGTCCTCGGCTGAGAAAACACAGCGGGGCTAAGAGGGATCCCAGCGAAACCTCCGTAAGGGTCGTCCCATTGTGATTGCTGACAAATGCAACTTTTACTTCTGCCGATGCCATTGTCTGTAAAAAGAGACAAGCGTGAAAATAAGTGAAGTACAAACATAGACTGTTAGTTGATACAGAACACACATATAGTGTGTGTGAGTATATATATATATATATATATATATATATAAATCAGTTTAAAAAAACTTGTGCACACTTAACTGAATTTACATTTTTATATTTTAAAATAGATAGATAGATATAGATTTTTATGACTTCATATTAGTTGAAATATTTTTTAGGCCTAACTAAAAGACTACATGCATTTTTCTAATATATTAACATAACTATTTTTTTTCTTTTATATTTTAAAACTATTTTATCTAATGGTTTATTACTTAATATTAGTTAATTAATTAAATAATCGTATTAAATAAAAGGAATATTAGTTACATTTTTTATAATTAGTATGCATGCGGTTTTTATGATCACATATTAGTTGAAATATTATTTAATTAAAAGACTATATTAAATATTTGCTTAAATATTAATTCATTGTTTCTAATTCTTTTACAGTTGCTTTCATACTGTTTTAGGGCTTAATTTTAATTAAAATTTTATTAAAAGACTTTTAAAATTATTTTATAATTATTATGCATGCTGTCTATATGATCACATATTAGTTGGAAAATAATTTAATTAAAAGACTACATGAAACATTTGTTTAAAATGCATTTTTTAACATTCTTTTCCATTATAGTTTCCTATTTTTTTAGATAGATAGACAGATAGATATAGACTGTAGAAATACATACATGCATGCATGCAACTGCAACGGCTGGAGTTAAAAATCTCAGTTTGTGTTCTACTGAAGAAACAAAGTCACCTACATCTTGGATGCCCTGGGGGCAAGCAGATAAACATCAAATTGTAATTTTTGGGTTAACTATCCCTTTAATGCCACCCTAAACGGGTATTACTTAGATGACTAGGGACTAGTTTTCTATTGAGCTGAACAATAACTGTTAATAAAGTGATTTACTGTGATTTATTTCTAATCACTCATTTGAACTGGCTTGTTTTTCCGGTGTTCCCTCATTTGCATGTTCATTGACGTGGCTCGTGTTGTCATTGTGGGATTAAGCAGCGGTGCAGTTAATCTGAAGAACATACTCGGATTATTCCGCAGGTCAGCCTAATTTGAGCATGCGCAGAACCTGAACATTTCAGACGTGCCTTTTTTTGGCATAACAAAGTTATTTGACGTCATTCCAAAGGGAACCTGCAACTTGTTTTGGAGTAAATGAAGACGTATTTTTAGCACTATATTTTATATTGTCTGTGTTCATAGGGTTTGATGCATTCATTTAGTTGCAGCATCAAAGGTCACCCTCCGTTATTAAATTTGGTTTACTGTTAAGTGTGACTAATGCAGTTGGTTTGTTGTGCCATGCAGTGTTTCTCATGCCTGCAGGCCCTGGCGCAGATACAGTCATCATCTGTTTTGTTCTGGGTCATTATGATTCATGCATTGACTCAAGTGTTGGAACGGAAAGTTCCTGACGGATTAAATAGGATCAATTCTATGGGAATCTGTAATTGTCTCGTTTAGGCCTGCCGCAATAATCAATATATCGACTTATCGCGCAATATATGTACATGACCTCAATAATTTTTGGGGACGCAAGATATCGCCCATTATAGTTACTTAAAAATGTATGTCACCATGTTTTGTACATTCCACTTGCGCCTGTGTCTTTTGCAGTTTCTCGTACATAATGTGTAGTCATGAGGTGCTAGTTCAAATGAAAAAATGCTTCTACAAAAAAAGTTTCATCTGCAGATATGGCCTTGTTTAGGGATGTGTGCCTCTGTGCATACGGCCATCTTACTGCTAAGTAGTGATTGTGTTTTTCAGCAATAGTGTGCACCCTTAATTTACTGAGAAACAAAGGTCAGGAAAAATCTGTAGATGGAAAAAATCTCCATACAAGTTCTTTGTGAATTTTTCTTTTTTTCTACTTGTTACTTTGCACTTTTTGTTAGAAAATGTTTATTTACTATTTAATGTTAATGTTTTTTAAGGTATCTAATATTTTTATGCTTAATTTCCATGATCTAAATATTCTTAAAAATTAAAAGTTTGTTGTCATTTGGAAGTGTGTAGGCCTTCTTGCATTATTATGCTGTTACATTATGATTATATATTCAGTGGCATAAAATGGTCTTTAAAATGACAATAATATCGCTTATCGCAATTATTTCTGGGGCAATATATCACACAACAAAAAGTTGTTATCGTGACAGGCCTAGTCTCGTTACAAATGTTTCGTGTTTAACTGATCTGTGTGATTTCTGTACTAACCAAAGTCTCTTGCCACTATTTGTTTTTAAGATGCTCTCCAGTCAGTTCAGATTCCCAGTCTTGTTGTCGTTTGCCTGTGTTTGTTATTGGATTAGGAGCAGGCCTGTCCAGCAGACAGTGTGTATTATTAGCTTGTCTTCAGCATGTCCTGACCCTTCTCGACACATGCTCTCATCAGAGCATATGGATTCACAGCAGCGTCAGAGGAAGGATGTGTAATTAATTAAGCATCTCCGCTTATTACTGACATTTAAAATTTTTGTGATGAAGTCCAGGCGTGTTATATTTGGAAAATGTTCTTACTCTATTGTTGCTCAGCATTTGCTTTGTCTTTCAAATAAGGAATAGTACAAGCAATTAGTCAAATCTCAAGTTGTCAACCAAAGGTGTTGGAAATATGTCAAGCATATGTAGTGGCTTGATAAATGTAAAAAGCTCTTTCCTTTGATGTCATGCATAAACACATCTGACATAAAGCAAGCTTAATTATGGTATAGTGCATTTTGTAATATACAGTTGCATACATGGCTGTGACAGGATGTGTTTTTTAAAGAAATAGTTCACCACAAAATTAAAATGTCCTGAAAATGTACTCACCCTTAGGCTATCCAATATGTAGATGAGTTTGTTTCTTCATCAGATTTGGAGAAATATAGCATTAAATCACTTGCTCAGCAATGGATCCTCTACAGAGAATGGGTGCCATCAGAATGAGAGTCTAAACAGCTGATAAAAATATCACCATAATCCACACCACTCCAGTCCATCGGTTAACATTTTGTAAAGTAAAGAGCTAGGCCTACATGTTTGTAAGAAACAAATCCATTATTAAGATGTTTTTAACTTCAAACCATCACTTCTGGCCAAAACATGAGTCCATAACCCATAATTATGCATCCTCCAGTGGAAAAGTCCACCCCCTGTTGTCCTCTCAGATCTGTGCAAGTGTGCATATTTCTCTCCAGATTCAGACAAGAATATTATGAATAGAGGACTCTTAAAGAAAATGAAAAATTGTTGACATTTTCTGAAGATCAAGTTTGCTATTGAAATGTCAAGATGTGGTTGAATTGGCATCAGGGCTTGTACTTATGAGACATTTCTAAATTGGATTGCTGCAACTGTAAAGTAAATGGAGCCTATTCTTTATTAATTGCATCATGCAGGTACATGGACTGAAAGACAGAACCCAGGACCTCAGGAAATCTCTCAATGATTCACTGGAAGGGGACATCAGAGACTTCCTTATCAATGAAGCTGAACTTCACACGTACGATGACCTCACTAAAGTCAACCCGGTTACGCCTTCTACAGGTACTTTGTGCAAAAACGCTTGGGATATATGTCTGTAACTCTATTGGTCATTTTTCTTCATTGGCCTTATGATGGTTTATTGCAAGTGAATAATGTCAAGATTTTTTTCTTCCCCAATTCAGATGATAGGATATTTTTCCACATTACAATATTTTGATGTCTGATTTTAGTTCTAGCCTGTGAAATTCTAGAATGAAGCTTGAATTCTGATTCATAATATTGATAGTCCTATCACATCAAAATGTAATTGCGACTTTTTATCTTACAATTTTGACTTTCTTTTCTCAATTGCGAGTTAACATCTTGCAATTCAGAATTTTTTACTCAGAATCACTTGTTTGTATCTCTAAAAAAAAACTCAGAAACTCAGAATTGCAAGAAAAAAAGTCAGAATTGTGAGTCGTTATTATTATATTTTTATTCTGTGGCAAAAACAAGCTTCCATACCAGTTCTAAATGTCCTATTGTGAGTCAGTGTTGAATTACAGCTGTGGTGTTTTGTGTTTGGCAGTGCTGAAATGTCTACAGGCCAGGTACAGCGCAAAGGTTTTCTACACACATGCTGGCTGCACGCTGGTCGCCCTCAACCCCTTCCAGCCCATTCCTCACCTGTACTCTCTGGATGTGATGAGGGAATATCACTCCGCTCCTCAACCTCAGGTAAACACGCTCAAGCCTGTCAGTACATCTCTAACGTAAAAATATGGAAGTTACAAATGCTTTAGTGTGGAAGCCATAAATATGCCTTAAATACAATGAGGTTTTTATGGTCATATTAGTGGTCTGATTCCTCATTCCGTGCATTGGTAGAAATATGTCAACTGGTTTGGTTTTGCTATAAAATGTAGTCACCAAAAAGTGACTAAACCAACCTGAAGTATTTAGTTTACTGGATTATCATCAGATGTATCAAAAACAGGCATTATTGATTGACTATGTAAGTAATAAATTAAATATTGTTTGGTTCAATAGGGCTGGGCGATTTTATCGATTAATTCGAATTTAATGTTTTGCCACGATTTTATTTTTTAGAAATCGAGGAATCGCGAATAGAAATATTACCAAACGTTAGAATTAGAAAAGAATGATCCAACCGCTTGCATGTGAAGTGTAACCGCTCATATCACGAGGCGCCATTCACACAGAATACGCTTTTGTGTTGATAAAGATGCGACGTGGGCAGTGGAATAGGAAAAAAAATGCAAGAAGATGGGAGTGAACTTACGTTAATTTGAGTGCCGCGTTTTTAGACTGCCGTTTCATGAATGAGACGCTGCAAGAGATGCGAGCGCAACTGTCAAACACGTCCATGTTTACATAGAAAAAACAATCGAAAAGCAGCGCAATCGAATAAAAAAAAAAAACCTGTAACTACTACTGTATGTCTGATATTTCATGTTTACATCATGGTGACAGGCTGAAAGCTGCTGTTGTTTTTACAGAACATTTATAGTTAATAATAGTCTACTTGTGTTATACCTTGTCATTTTGAATTTGAATTACCTTGACTTTTGAGTTTTTTTTTAAAGCTCATGTTTTCCAATGCTTATGTTTTACAGCTACGGCATGATATTAAAGGGGTCTAAAAACAGGCCTAGCTCTATGTAAACATCTCAGTGCTTTACTCTTGAGTTGCTCTATTCTTAAATGCCAGTCACTTTGTAAATCTGCATCACATTGTGACAGATTCATAAAACATTCCCAGCTGAAATGTGCTGCTCAAACGGTTCAGATCAGATTACAGTTACCAAATCACACCTGTTTAAAATAAACCCACTGCTTGCTTTTAACTTTAGAAGTTTAGAAAGCCTTTTTTGCTATACGTTTCAATAAAGTCTCTAAAAATAAAGGAAATAATGATTTCTCATTATTTACGGTCTTTAAATGAACTGTCAAGCTCAATATTTCAAATACATACAGTACTAAGTTTAGGACTGATCTGAAAACAGTCAAATCTCAACATGATTTAGACCACATCTCCTTTATTAAATATCTCCTTAGACATGGACGTCACGCTGTCTGATGAAGTATTATGCCACTGTAGCCACCTCTTCTCAGAAGTGCCAGGACACCGTAGAGAAGATAGAAAGACGAGTACTGGACTCCAACCCAGTCATGGAGGCGTTTGGTGAGAAATACAGGGATCAGTTGATGTTTCAGTCTCATTTCCTCTCTGAAGATCTGTGATATCTTCATTACATGCTTTCTAAAAGGCTTTATTTTCCTTTTCCTTCTTCCCCAGGGAATGCTTGCACTTTACGCAATAGCAACAGCAGTCGCTTTGGAAAATACATTCAGCTTCAGCTCAACGGGTCAGTTTTGCTTTCTCTTTGTTTCACACATGGAAATGAACCTGGAGAATCTTGTGATTGGTGTAAAGGTCTGTGATTTTTTTGTTTTTAATGCAGCTCTCAGCTGCTGGTTGGGGCATCAGTGCAGACATATCTTTTGGAGAAGACCAGAGTGGCTTTCCAAGCACCAAATGAGAGAAATTTTCACATATTCTACCAGGTAAATTAAGAGACTGCATTCACAAAATTAACCAGGAATAAAAATACTACCAAAGTATATACTGTCATAAGCCACTTTTCCACCAAAATTACCTGGAAAAATTTGTCCCAGGAACTTTTTTCCCCAGACCTGTTGCTGTCTGTGTTTCCATCGCAGCCTAAAGTACAGTGAAAATTAAACAAATAGTCTGGTGACGTAGGACTGCGCACGACTGCTCCTCCCAGTCCAGGACCGCTTCTCAATACCAAGTACGCAAATTTCGTAGTAGTTGGTAGTTTGGACTTCGGAAGTTTGACTTGGGAGTGTGAACTCCCGGGGACGGGACAACGCAAGTCCAGTAATTCTGCAAATGAAACAGCAGTGTATTTGATAACGTCAGTCGGCTCGCCTTGGCTACTGCAGTTTTCCTCACTGTATTTACAATAAGACGAAATATGATGTCAAACACTACTGCCTCTTTTCGTTTTCATTTAAACATGGTCTATTAATAGCCGCGGAAATGTAGTTCAGGGAACGTACATGCATTACAATGAAACAAAATATTTAATCAAACAGAATTGCCTCTTTTCATTTTCATTTGAATAAAGTTACAAATATATAAATATATGTAAATTTATATAAGTATATAAAGTTATGAAACATAACTTTGTGCTCAGCCAAAACGATATGACCTGGAACAAATGGTAGATTCATGAGACTAATGGTCGACCGATATATCGCCATCGAACTTTTCTTTTGATGGCGCCGAGAACGGCAGCACCTGAGCACACAGTGCTCACATTCTCCCTCTTGTTCGCTGTTGTCGTTAACAGTTCTGTCTAAAGGCCAAAGTATACTTCCGCGTCCGCGCACCGTCAGCATTAGGTCATTTTCGTCATCGTCCGGGTGCAGGCAATTTTTTGAGACCACTTGGACGGTCTGCGTACAACAGCGCATGGGCGAGCTGAAAGTTGAGACAGAGCGCAAGTCAAGTAGGTGGATGCACCTTTGTACCTGGCAATAAAGCTCATTCTGATTCTGATTCAATAACAGTAATATTTTGAAAATTATGCGAATAAATGGTGGTTGAAATACAATGCTGCATGAACTCAACCAATCAGCATGTTCAGCGCCCAAGTCCCACCCCCAAAATTTCCTGACCTTTGAAAAAGTACTACCTAACTTTATTTAGATCCTGGTTCCTGCGGTGGAAACACACCAGTACTGCCCCAAAATCCCTAGTTCCTGGGGAAAGTTCCTGCGGTGGAAATGGGCTTATATATTTTATTCGATTATTTCCAGTAATACGGTAATTCTATGTTGGTGTGTATGTTGGTTGTTTATTATTGGTTTTATTTGAAGATGATGAAAGGAGCCACAGAGAAACAGAGACTGGATTGGATGCTGCCTTTGGAGCAAGACTTTGCTTGGTTGCCACATGCTGAGAAAACCTTAGAAGGCAAGGATTGTACTTCAAGAATTTGTATTTTGAAGCATGAAAGTTTTATGAGGAATTTGAGGAGGCACTGTGATATTGACATTTTGCATTCTGTTTGTTTGTGTCTGAGCAGAAGACTGTTTGCAAGAGACGGTGGAAGCCATGATCAACCTTGGCATTGATGAGGGGAAACGGACACAGATTTTTAGGGTAAGTGATAATGGTAAAATTATATCAAAACCTCAATGATGATTGGAGATGAATGGTATCCATGTTGGTTGGTGTTTGATTGTTTTTAGATACTGAATACACTCAGTTGTTTGGACTAATTAGAACTTGTTAAATGACTGTAATGATGTTATAAAGACCGTATTTATATAAATAGTGGGTGGAGATGCTAAATTACTTCACTCACCTATACATAAATTAACCTTTTGATTTATGAATGTGAATCATCATGTAGTTTTTGATGTAAGTTATGTGGATTCATGCACCAAAATAAGACTGCACAGTAGACAAGAAAATTAAGTGTAAACTACTTTGTTAATGGAAGAATTTTTTGGAAAAAAAATATTATACTGTAGTTTGTAAAATGACATGATTGTTGTCTTTTTGCAAAGATCCTTGCAGGTCTTCTGCAGCTGGGGAACGTGGACTTCAGTCCTGCATCAGAAGAGGCTCAGCCATGTGATCTTGATGGACACTCAAAAGGTGTGATGTGTTTTTGCTGTATTGTTTATATAAAAAGCTAAGTTATGACAGTGAATTAGGCAAGATGCATATTCCAGGCATGATGAGGCAAAGTACTTTTATGGATGATACAAGTTTATTTCTGGGCTGTGACGTGTCCCTATTACATTCCTCCTCTCACCAGCAATTCGCTGTGGCACTTTGCTCTAAACACTACTGGTCAAAATTTTGGTGTCGGTAACAATTTCTAATGTTTTTGAAAGAAGTATCTTCTGCTCTCCAAGGCTGCATTTATCTGATCAGTAAAAACAGTAATATTGTGAAATATTATTACAATTTAACTGTGAAATGTGAATATATTGTAAAATGTTATTTATTGCTGTGAATTTTCAGCATCATTACTCCAGTCTTCAGTGTCACATGATCCTTCAGAAATCATTCTAATATGCTGATTTGCTGCTCAAGAAACATTTCTAATTATCAATGTTGAAAACAGTTGTGCTCTTTCATATTTTTGTGGAAAACATGATACATTTTATTTTTCAGGATTCTTTGATGAATAGAAAATTCAAAAGAGCAGCATTTGATTAAAATAGAAATCTATTGTAACATTATAAATGTCTTTACTGTCTCTTTTTCAATTTAATGCATCCTTGCTGAATAAAAGTATTACTTTCTTAAAAAAAAATAAAAATAAAAATAAAAAATATTTAT
>NW_015505321.1:782073-800083 GCF_001515645.1 Sinocyclocheilus grahami | reverse complement strand
CCCCCCCCCCCCAGGACGTGTTGTCATTAGTAGTTTGTGTTGATCACTGTTCTCTCTCTCTTTATGCTGTGTGCAGGTTTCCTGCAGAAAACCGCTGACCTGCTGCAGGTGCCGTTAGACGAGCTGCAGTCGTGTCTGACCGTGAGAACTCTGCGCGCTGGCAAACAGAGCGTCCTCAAACCTTGCACTCAGTCGGAGTGCGGCGTCCGCAGAGACTGTCTGGCTAAAGTCATTTATGCACAGTGAGTCGTATGAACTAGGTTTGACATTTTATGAAGATGCTTACAAACAAAAACACACTCTCTATGTTGCATTTCATTTATAATGAAACTAAATAAAGCAAGTGCTGAAGTAAATAGTTTTAATGAACAAATTTCAAGTCTTGATTTTTATTTTTATTTTTCATTTACAGGCTGTTTGACTGGTTAGTCACTTTCATAAACAACAGTATGTGTGCAGACAATCCCACGTGGTGCAACTTCATTGGTACAAATTCTAATTATTCACTAATTAAATTTTAATATATTGCTAAATATATTACTTACTTGTCAGAATTGTCAAATCATATATATTTTTTCTGAATGGAATGAAAATACTTCTAAAACACTTTTAATCCTTGGCTGCTGTCTTCTACAGGCCTGCTGGATGTGTACGGTTTTGAATGCTTCCTCTTGAACAATCTGGAGCAGTTGTGCATTAATTATGCTAACGAGAAGCTGCAGCAGCACTTTGTGGCTCATTACCTGAAGGCCCAGCAAGAGGAGTATGTGACTGAGGGGCTGCAGTGGTCCTTCATACGGTACCAAGACAACCAGTGCTGCCTGGACCTGATTGAAGGCAGTCCTTCCAGCATTTTCTCCCTGCTCAATGAGGTCAGCTTGCACTTCTTATCTCAGAGAGGGAAATCAGAAAAAGATGTGATGCATATTTGCATCACAAATGTAGTGACTGCCTTTATTTATAGCTTTATCTTGCATATTGAAAGAGCTTTTTTAGTAGCACTAATGAGTTTATTCTTTCTTTCTCTTCATTCTGTCTTTCTCTTTCTGTATTTCTGATTCTTTCGTCGTCCAGGAGTGTCGTCTGAACAGAGCATCGGATGCGAAGCAGTTTCGTGTGCGTCTGCAGAAGGAGCTCTCAGATAACGCCAGCATCAGCTGGGACAAACTCAGCAAAGAGCCCCATTTTACTGTGGCTCACTATGCAGACAAAGTCAGTTACCAGATTGAGGGCATGATGGAGAAGAACAAGGTGCAAACTATATAAGTATTAGCATACAATAAACTATGTGGCTTGTCTATGCTGAAATTTCTTCCTTTGGGATTAATGAAGTTTATAAAGTGCCTGAATGTCCATTTGTTCTGTAGGACCCGGTTCCCCCTGAGATCATCAGTCTCCTGCAGAAGTCCCAGGATTCATTGCTGCACAGTCTCTTTGCTGACGGTGACCGTGAGAGCGAGGGGTCTAGAGGACACAGTAAAGTGGTCACTGTTGTCTCCAAATTTAAGGTACAGATTTTTAAGAGTAAAAATTAAGCTGTTAGTGCATTACATTTTGTTTATTGAAAGATTTCTTTCTGTTGTTTTAAATGATTGTGTTTTAGCTCTTAATCATTATGATTCACATTATAAGATGATTAGACATACAGCGGGTAAAATAAGTATTGAACACATCACCATTTTTCCCAGTAAATATATTTCTAAAGGTGCTGTTGACATGAAATTTTCACCAGATGTCGGTAACAACCCAAGTAATCCATACATACAAAGAAAACAAAACAAATAAGTTCAGAAATAAAATGGAATGACACAGGGAAAAAGTATTGAACTACTGAAATTTATTTAATACTTTGTACAAAAGCCTTTAATGGTAATGGCAGCTTCAAGACGCCTCCTGTATGGAGAAAAATCAGATAAATTATATATGGCCAAACCATACTATGAAAACCTTTAGAATTTAGATAGGAATAAAATGGCAAAGTTGGTTTTTGTAAGTAAACCAAAATAAGTATTTTGGGTTTTTTCTTTCCAGTAGTCTTAAAGAAGACATGTTATGAAAGCAAAATACCCCAAAATCTCAACATTGACCGGTGCATGAAATGCATTGGTTTTACTTGCAGTGTCTTGCCTTAAAACACAATAAAAGTATCATAAACATGTATTTCTAACGCTCATCTTTCACTCACAGGCCCTGAGATGAGTGATCAGGCTGTTCTGGGATCTGCTGTAGAGGATGTGCTCAGTGTGGTCTTCAAGAGACGCGCCCCAAACAACAACAACAACATGGTGCACTGTGGCAGGACCAAAGTCTTTCTCACAAACTCCCTGGTAAAGCGTGCACTCTGAATACTTATGATTGTAATGCAATTTGTAAAATGCCCGTTTGCGCTGAGGCAGCTGTTGAAAGTTCACTGAACTCTTTCAGCCTGTTTACTCTGTCTCAGCTGATGCAATCACAAGCTGTCAGATGTGTTTTAACTTGACGTCAGTAGTTAATTTATCATGTGTTGTGCAGCTGGAGATGCTGGAGGAGCATAGGAACAGGGTGCGCTCACAGAAGGCGTTCTGTATCCAGTGCTGCTGGCGCAGGTACCAGACGCGTCAGCGTAACCTGAGGACACAGGCTGCCACCCGCTTACAAGCAGGTTAGGACTTAACATCTTTATTTTGCGATTACAGGTAGTATGGTTGTATAACAAATAGGGCTGCACAATTTGGGGAAAAAATTTAATTGACAATTACAATAAAAAAACAAAAAACAAATCCAGCCAATATTTTGTGGTTGTACATCAATGTGGCTATTTAATGAATGAATGAATGAATAAATAAATTATTATTATTATTATTACTACTACTAAATTAAAATATAAAAAACATTACTAAATAAAAACAAAATAAGTAATATTACTATTGTAATATTTCACTGTAAAATGAATTTTTATTTATTTATTTATGCACTTCTCAACAGTAAAACAGTACTTCTCTTAATTTTGTAATTTTAACCATTACGTTAAACCATTGAACTTTTATTTGGACAGAAAACCGCATAGAGAAGTCAAAGCTTCTCTTTTGTTGAAAAACGCTTCTCATTACAACTTTGCCTTTGCGATTTAATAATTGCGTTAAGCTATATTGCAATTTTGATTAATCATGCAACCCTAATGACTTGTTCTAGACTTTTCATAGTTATTGCTAAATATTAAAGCTGGGAATAAGCTGGTTGTGTTTGTAGACACTTTTAGACAGCTTAAGAGATAAAGTGCACAAGCGAGAAGACATTATTCCTCAGGAATTGACCCAGTGACTGTGCATTTCTCTCTGAGCTCTGCCTGGCTGAAGGAGCAGACATCTGCTGTGCGTCTAGACGCTGACACCTGATCAACTTCCTCTTGATTATCCCTTAAACTCAGAACAGAACAGATGCAGCTCACCTGAGCCAAACACCTGCTTCACTGAGATCAGTAGAGCCAAAGGCCAAATCAGACCACACTAATTTTATAGTGCAGATCATACAGTATTGAAGATGTAGGGCTGCATGAGTAATCAAAGTTAAACCAAAAGCGCTGTGTTCGTTTACACGTGAGCAGCTCATTGTGTGCCGTGTCTTCAGTGTCTCAGAGCGTCTCTGTTCACAGTAAATGCTGCTTATCACAAACTCCATATCTGCATCTGTCGGAGTTTAACTCCTAAGACAAAACGGCTCTATATCCAGTATTTGTACAGTATTAAATGTGACCCTGGACCACAAAACCAGTCATAAGGGTCCATTTTTCGAAGCTGAATAAATAAGCTTTCCATTGATGTATGTTTGGTTAGAATAGAATAATATTTGGCCCGAGATACAACTATTTGAAAATCTGGAATCTGAGGGTGCAAAAAAATCTAAATATTGAGAAAATCGCCTTTAAAGTTGTCCAAATGAAGTTCTTAGCAATGCATATTACTAATCAAAAATTAAGTTTTGATATATTTACGGTAGGAAATGTACAAAATATCTTCATGGAACATGATCTTTACTTAATATCCTAATGATTTTTGGCATAAAAGAAAAATCTATAATTTTGACCAATACAATGTATTTTTGGCTATTGCTACAAATATACCCCAGCGACTTAAGACTGGTATAGTGTTTTTAACTCTATGTGTATCTTTTTCACAGGTGTGAGATCCTGGCTGGTCAGAAGAGAGATTAAGAAATGGCACAAAGCTGCATCCGTCATCCAAAACAAATGGAGGCGCTGGAGGGTAAGCATTGTGCTGATGTTTATTTTTATTAATAAAGATGTTGGACATGACTTGATTTTGTCTTTTGGGAATTGATTGGATTGTGAAGACAGTTTCATACCAGGGATGAAGGCAGGTGTTTGGAAGGGAAGGAAAGGAATAAAATGCAAACAACAATTATTTTTATATTTTATTGATCTTTTAAAATGTAATCAAATTAAAATGTAACAAGCTTTTGACTAACAAAGTGCGGCACAACAGATATCTCCTGTTTAAATTAAAACATGGTCGAAAAATAGTGTGATTAAAAAAAAAAAAGTATTTTTATAAATTGTATTATTATTATTATTATTATTACTTTGAGAAGTACATTAAAGTATATAATATTAACTTGTAATGAAGAGCTTTGAGTGCCACACGGTTTTGCAATTTTGTGATATTCCTTAAAAAAGGAATTATTATTGTCATTACTGTACAATATTAATATATTTTTGTGAAAATGTCCCCAAACTGAACTTTTATTTTGCTGTTTTGTAGTAAAGACCTTTGAGTTTCTGTGTTTATTTGATATGCTTTATGGTGAAATGTTTGTGTTTTGTTTTAATATATCCTTTTTCCTTTAGAAATGTGTCATAAAATGGGTTATAAACACCATTTCCTGCTGACTTTAAATGTTGATTGATTTAGCTTCAGTTCTACATGTTTTGTGCCGTTTTCTTATCTTTCTGCGTTCCTCCTCGATAGGCGTGGATGGATGCGTTAGCTGAGGCAGAGCTGGATGATGCTGAGGATTTCATGGAGAATGAAGCATCGTCCGTGTTGCCGAAGCTGCTGAAGGAGAGAGGCTCTGTGCAGCTCTCCAGCATCCAGGAGCCTGTGATGGTCAGAGGTTGGCCCATCGGTCTGGCCATGGCCTCTGCTCCCAGCATCACCGTCTCTCTGACAGCCACGGGTTTCCAGCGGATCATGTCTATGATGGCCTGTCTGAAGATCCCATTCAGACACGGAGAATACAAAGTAAAGACCAACCAGTTTGACCAGGGTGTGGCGTCTATCAGAGCTCAGCCACGGGTGAGAGACGCTGCTAACATACCGTTTACTCATTTTCTTGAGTGACCATGAATTATTCCAGGAGGAATACAGCTTACACTCATTGTTTTAGTATTATTTATATACTATTAAAGTATTTATTAATATTTTAATTAATTTTAATATTTTCAGTTTTCATTTTAATTTCAGGTTTCAAGTTTAAGTAATTTTATGTGCTTTTGTCATTTATAATTGTAATTTTTTTATATTCTACTTATTTTATTTATATTTTAGTTTTAGAAATTTTAGTGCTTCAACTTCAACTTATTCATTTAATGTAGTTGCCAAGGTAACATGTCTTAGTTTTTCATCTAATATTTATATTATATTTTATCTTTATTACCGTAAACATTTTTTTTGTAGATTTAGTTAACTATAATAACACTGTTTGTAAATCACGTTTACTCAGAGGTAGATAAAATTATTACATTTTAATGTGGATTGTTTTTTTCTTGGTGAATAAGTGCAAGAAACATGTATTATGAAACTTTTTATTTAAATCATTTATATACTATTGTATTTCTTTTTTTTTTTGTAATTTTGTAATGTGCTTTTGTATTTTTTTTTTATATTTGGACTCTCATTCTGACGGCACCCATTCACTGCAGAGGATCCATTGCTGAGCAATTGATGCAATGCTACATTTCTCCAAATCTGATGAAGAAACAAACTCATCTACATCTTGGATGGCCTGAGGGTGAGGACATTGTCAGCAAATTTTAATTTTTCCATTGCATTGCATTACATTGTTCGCATTCAAAAGACATTGGTATAATACAAATTTTACATTATTACATCAACATTTTTTTAATGTTAGTGCGGTAGGAATCGGTCCATATGGGACAGTTCCATCCAATCAGAATTCATCATTATCATCCTCATTCTCCGTGTCTGTCGGTTCAATAATGTTTAAGCACTGATCAGCAAACTCCACAAACAGCGGCTCCTGCATGGCGTCTTTCATGGCTTTGGCTTTATCTTCAGCCGAGTCCACAGACATCATTAACCGCCGGAGATGAGGATTCCTCAACAGACCCTTCAACGCCTCTGAACCACCTGTGTGAATGAAAACCATCTGTAACCATCTCTCACAAAAACAGCACTACAGATCGTGTGAATAGAGTGTTTATCACTTCATACCCAGCTGCTGAAGTCTCTGTAATGGCACTTTGTCAGTCTGACTGTCTTCATCAAGAAGATCCTCGACAGTCCACGGCTGTTCCGCTGAAATCAAACATTTCACTAGAAACTTTTCATTTTCTGTTCAAGATCATCATCAGAAGGAGACAGAAAAGTTCTCTTGATCACCTATAAAGCATTAAATGTGTTACAGGCCTGAGTGATGATCATTTACTCACCGCTGGTCACTGGTGTCCAGCTGCTGGAGGCTGGATCGGATTCTTTAACTGGATGACACGAGTCTATGAGAGGAAGGAAAAATAATGGCTTCAATAGTTTGTTTTTGACTTGGTGCTCAGGACAGTCAATAATAATATTTAAATTAGTAATAATAAAATAAATTAATACAATAATAGGTATGATAATAGTCTATACATACACACACACACACACATACATATATATACAAAATAAATTAATATAAAAAAACAATAATAGTGTTGTTGTTTTTTAAGTACAAACAGTCAAACGTGGCGCACGCAACGGCATGGTGAAGGGTTCGATTCCCAGGGAATGTATGAAATGATAAAGTGTAAACACTGATTGTAAATTTTAAATGTAATCTAAAATAATCTAAATTATTGTCAATATAATATATAAGTAGATACTTACCATCATCTTTGTGTCTTTTAAAGCAACTCACTGAACAACTAGAAGGAAAGAAAATGTGTTATTTGATCAGTATTATTTTTTTCCAAAAGCAAAAGTGAGCTGATAAAGGTATTTATGGTATAAACTTGACAGTTACCGAACATAAATAAATGACTTACTATCTGATTCTGCAGGCTGGACATCTGTATTTAGGAACGTGTTCGCTACAAACTCCACAAAGCTGCATAACTGATCTAGAAGATCAACAAGCAAACAAACAGAATATAACAACGTTTATATTAAGCAGCTTTTAGTTACTGGAACCACGTGTTTATGTTGTTCTTCTTCTTCTTCGTCCGTTTTTTGGCGCGTTGCATCCTGTGCGCATATCGCCACCTACTGTTGCTTTTATGCAGTCATGGTTTATTTATAATCAATTTTTTCCTTGTTTTTGCTTTTCCTGTTCTTACACATGTATACACACAAATACTCCTACTTAAGCTCCTCCAGACTAAATCCGTGGTCTCCTAAAGATCCAGAATAGAATAGAGCATCCGCACTCTATATTTAAATCCTTTCACTTAACCCAGTAGTATATATGTATTTTATTAATATCCTGTATCCTACTACTCTATCTCTATTAAAAGCATATCCTAATGAATATTCCAAATCCTTATTTACCTTAGCTTTTTTGTTTAAGTATGATATTAATTCCTTTCTTTCTTCATCATACCTTGTACAGTTATATATTACACGCTCTACTGTTTCTTTATGTTGTTGACAGCGTGCAGGACTTTTAACTCATTTCCGAGCGCTTCCGGTGTGGAGTGCTGAGGTCACGGTGTCCTTTCTTCTCCACGTGTGTGTGTCAGTCAGTGGGATCCGCGAGCTAAACTCAAGCGAACACAGCCGCAGTCATGCTGAAGTGTGTGAGCCGCGCGGTTCAGCTCGCAGCCCGGCTCTCCGCCTCCGTGCCGCCCGCTGCCTCCGTCAGCCCCGCGCTGCGCCTCAGCAGTGCCTTCACCAGATCCATCTGGAGCCTGAGCCACAGCGGACCGGCGTCAGGATCCAGGCCGAGGCTGCTCACAGCGACGCGGGCTCTGCCCACAGTGTCGTGCGGCTGCGGGAGTCTGCACACCGAGGGTAAACGCTGCTCCACACTCACACGAACTAAAAAATACCACGGTAAAGGTATAGACGTTAACCAAAAAGTACCATAGTAAAGGTATTATGTGTGGTTAAAGGTATGGAAACTAACTAAAAAATACCATGGTAAAATATAGACACTAACTACTAAAAAATACCATGGTAAAGGTATAGAAGTTAACTATAAAGTACCATAGTAAAGGTATTATGTGTGGTTAAAGGTATGGAAACTAATTAAAAAACACCATGGTAAAATATAGACACTAACTACTAAAAAATACCATACCATGGTAAAATATAGACACTAACTACTAAAAAATACCATGGTAAAGGTATAGAAGTTAACTATAAAGTACCATAGTAAAGGTATTATGTATGGTTAAAGGTATGGAAACTAACTAAAAAATACCATGGTAAAATATAGACACTAACTACTAAAAAATACCATGGTAAAGGTATAGAAGTTAACTATAAAGTACCATAGTAAAGGTAATTTTTATGATAACGGTATAGAAACAAACTATAAAGTACCGTACTAAAGATCCAGAATAGAATAGAGCATCCGCACTCTATATTTAAATCCTTTCACTTAACCCAGTAGTATATATGTATTTTATTAATATCCTGTATCCTACTACTCTATCTCTATTAAAAGCATATCCTAATGAATATTCCAAATCCTTATTTACCTTAGCTTTTTTGTTTAAGTATGATATTAATTCCTTTCTTTCTTCATCATACCTTGTACAGTTATATATTACACGCTCTACTGTTTCTTTATGTTGTTGACAGCGTGCAGGACTTTTAACTCATTTCCGAGCGCTTCCGGTGTGGAGTGCTGAGGTCACGGTGTCCTTTCTTCTCCACGTGTGTGTGTCAGTCAGTGGGATCCGCGAGCTAAACTCAAGCGAACACAGCCGCAGTCATGCTGAAGTGTGTGAGCCGCGCGGTTCAGCTCGCAGCCCGGCTCTCCGCCTCCGTGCCGCCCGCTGCCTCCGTCAGCCCCGCGCTGCGCCTCAGCAGTGCCTTCACCAGATCCATCTGGAGCCTGAGCCACAGCGGACCGGCGTCAGGATCCAGGCCGAGGCTGCTCACAGCGACGCGGGCTCTGCCCACAGTGTCGTGCGGCTGCGGGAGTCTGCACACCGAGGGTAAACGCTGCTCCACACTCACACGAACTAAAAAATACCATGGTAAAGGTATAGACGTTAACCAAAAAGTACCATAGTAAAGGTATTATGTGTGGTTAAAGGTATGGAAACTAACTAAAAAATACCATGGTAAAATATAGACACTAACTACTAAAAAATACCATGGTAAAGGTATAGAAGTTAACTATAAAGTACCATAGTAAAGGTATTATGTGTGGTTAAAGGTATGGAAACTAACTAAAAAATACCATGGTAAAATATAGACACTAACTACTAAAAAATACCACGGTAAAGGTATAGAAGTTAACTATAAAGTACCATAGTAAAGGTAATTTTTATGATAACGGTATAGAAACAAACTATAAAATACCGTAGTAAAGGTAGACACTAACTAAAAAGTAGTTTCGGTTATTTAAAAAAAAGCCTTATTTTATTTCTGCCTGTTGCTAACGAAACATTTTCGTTTAGTTTAATTTTATATACTAAAATAACTAAAGCGGATTAAAAATGAATGAATCAAAAAAATAAAATGTGAAATAAGAGTGATTTATGAAATAAATAAAAAACTAGTAAAAAATGACCTAAACCGCCAAACTAAATTTCAGACTAGTTCATTAAAATGGAAAATAAAAACCTAGTTGAAAGCATTAATAAAATGTTTCAATGTTAATTCTAATATTTTATAATATTACAGCAGATGTCATGTCCTGCGTTATGTGCATTGGGTGTTTTCAGTCAAACTTGTGACCTTGAGGCTGAATCAGGAGACGAACAGCATGTCGTGTGAACTAACCACTGAGACTCGTTCACTAGTGTTGGTTACTAGAGCATGCATGCATGTTGTCTGGAGTGTTTTATTGGTTCTGTCTTTATTCTGCAGGTGATAAAGCGTTTGCAGAGTTTCTCACTGATGAAATCAAAGAAGAAAAGAAGATCCAGAAGAACAAGAGTCTTCCTCAAATGTCCGGCGGCTGGGAGCTCGAGCTTAACGGCACAGAGGCCAAACTCATCCGCTCGCTGTCCGGAGAAAAGTAAGGATCGTGTGTTTCATCCGGACCATCTGAATCCTGCTGTTCATAGTGATGCACACACGCCTTATTGCTTTAGAAAACAATTCTATTTAGATGTATGCATTTTACAGATGTTGCACTGCATTTAAGGCATGCACAAGCAATAAATGCATTGAGCAAGTGTCTTGTATGATCATATTTATGCTCTGCTGTAATAAATCATGTGGGATTATGTTCGGCAGAGTCACCATCACATTCAACGTGAACAACAGCATCCCGCCGCAGCTGGAGGAAGATCCTGAGCACACGCAGAAGAGTCCGGAGGACGAGGTAGAGCACACGCACAGTGCATTCATACTGTACAAACAACACCAGCTTATTATATAATGCAATATGAAATCAGGATAGCCTAATGTTGTTAAACTGTTGCCATCATATGCCGTTGCAATTGTGAAACAGATTTTATCTTCAAATTAAGGTTGCAACATGAAATCACAAGTTCAACAAAGGTGTGAGCAGAGTCATAAATGCATTATTAAAATGGCATTTTTTTATTTTTTATAAAACATGAACGTAAACACTATATAAATGTACATGTATGCATTTAGCAGACACTTAAAATAGAGGAACAAAAGCAGTTAGTGACAGAATATAATTCTGGAGATTATAAGATTTAAAAATAATAATATAAGTGCTGTCAAACCATTAATCGCATCCAAAATAAACGTTTTTATTTACATAATATATGTGTGTGTACTCTGTATATTTATTATATGTGTGTAAATACAAACACATGCATGTATATATTTAAGAAAAATATGTTGTTTATATATTAAATATATTTATGTACATTAGAAAATATAAGAATATACATATATAAATCTATATACATGTATATATCTAAAAAAAATGTGTGTATTTATTAGAGCCCGACCGATAGGGTTTTTTTTGGGGCCGATACCGATATTTGGGAGTAAAAAAAAAAGGCCGATATCTATATATCGGCCGATATTCTTTGTGTATATTATAGTACAGTACCAGTCAAAAGTTTGGACACTTTCCCATTCGTGTGTCCAAACATTTGACTGGTACTATATATAGACTACTGTATATACAGAATACATATACATAAACACTTTTTTTGCAATGATCACTCAAATGTGGTGATCAAACACTTATAATGACGTGACAGAGATACATAATGGAGGCAGGGCATTTAACAGTTTAACAATAAACTTTATTCAAAATGAGTCTGACATCAGTGCACTGAACAGTACAGTTGAAGTTTATTCAACTTCAATTCCATTCAACTTTATTCCGTTTAAGTTTATTTCACTTTGGAACATTCATTATGAAATATATATTTTTTAAAAATCATATCGGCGGCATATTCGCCGATACCGATATATCGGCGACAGGCTCATATCGGCCGATAATATTAGCTAAACGATATATCGGTCGGGCTCTAGTATTTATATATACATAATAAATATACACAGTATACATACATGTATTATGTAAACAAAAACTTTTATTTTGGATGCGATTAATCGTTTGACAGCACTAAATAATAATTATTAATATTTATATATAATCTATTAAATAATTGTAAATATTTATATAATAATGATATTTTTAATTTTTATATATATATATATATAAAATTGTACAGAATTTACTGTACTAATTGCTATAGTAAGTACACAATAAGCACTGTAAAATAATGTGTTACTGAATATTTTTTACTCACAATTTCTAAAGCTTGGCATAACTGCAAAAATGCATATTCACTATTAAAATGTCCACTGG
Organism: Sinocyclocheilus grahami; assembly: GCF_001515645.1. Classification (NCBI taxonomy): domain Eukaryota; kingdom Metazoa; phylum Chordata; class Actinopteri; order Cypriniformes; family Cyprinidae; genus Sinocyclocheilus; species Sinocyclocheilus grahami. Next base: position 787,885 of record NW_015505321.1, on the reverse strand, counting down.
GGTTTATTAATTTCTGTGATTTTACGGTCTATAAATCACACTTTTAAATCAGGCTTCCTCATATATCAGTGTGAATCCTCCTGCTTCAAATTATAAGAATATTTGAATGCTTGTTTATTTCAAATGATTTTCAGTCATCTTGTAAGTTTGCGATTACCTCATCATGTCGTGTTAACACATTTTTCCTTTTTTTTCTTTTTTTAAAGCCTGAAATTGTCTCCACACCTAACTTTGTGGTTGAAGTGACCAAACCAGGAGCGAAGAGTTCACTAGTGTTTGACTGTCATTTCCCCGAGGATGAGGTGGGTTGCTCTTCTCTCGTTGTTGTATTTTTAGGTTAGTGTGACTGAAGGTCCAGCTATCATAAAGAGCATGCAGAATGAAAACAGTGTGTGATCTCTCACTGACTGGAGCTCTTTGTCTCTGAGCAGAGCGCTCACGGTGAGGGTGAGGAGGAGAGCGACATCTTCGCCATCCGTGAGGTCAGTTTCCAGCCGGAGGGAGACGTCGAGTGGAAGGAAACCAGTTACACACTCAACACAGACTCTCTGGACTGGGTGAGAGCTTTACTGAAGTCACTTCATGAGCATTTCAGCATTTCATTTGATGATAACTATCACTGAAACTCAAAGGTCAAAATAAATCTTTGATTTCACTTAAAGAAATATATTGCAGTTGCCCAGAAACCTGTACTTCTCTAAGTCACTTAAAACTTCTACTTTTAGGAATATCACAATTTTCCTTTTTATTTATTTATTTATTTAACAGTAAACCTCAGTTGTGCAGAAATTTGTTTGACAAAAAAAGGAAATTATGCAATCTACAACTATAAATTCTTAATCTTTTATGCCTTCATTTGATAACCACCTTTATTTATAGTGACACAGAATTTCAGAAAAAAATGAAACATTTCATAGACTTGCTTTTTGATTTTTAAAATGTACTTAAAATATTAAAACTGAATACAGAATTATTTAAAAAATAAATAAATGTATTGCCTTAATTTTTGTAAAACTTTTAACAAATGGATGTTAAATTGTATCTCTTTAAGTGTTTCAAATTATTAGATTATTTTGATTACTAAAATTTAATGTAACCAATAAATTGGAATCCAGAATAATTAAAACAGGAAAAAATGGGATTTTGGAAAAAAAATACAATGGATTTCATAGTCCCTAATTATTGTAAAAGAGGTAATACATTTGTACATTTTTATAAATTTTATTTTGTTCATTTAATTAATTAGACATGCTTTTTAATTATTGAAATTAAACCATTAAATTGAAAACAATAGAATTCAAATGTTTTTTCTTTTCTTTTTTTGAATTGTATAGATTTGTATTTTGTATAAATGATATTGTATAGAAGCCCCACCCATCCCGAAAAAAAGAAAGAAAATTAAAACGGGAAGAAAAACCCAGAAAAAATAAAAATGGTGAAGGAAAAAAAAAAGTATAGGCCTCTAACAAATGCACAGCAGTGACCTCTGACCTCTCTGACTCCCTAGGCCCTGTATGACCATCTGATGGACTTCCTGGCTGACCGCGGCGTTGACAACACGTTCGTGGATGAGCTGACGGAGTTGAGCACGGCCCTGGAGCATCAGGAGTACATCAAGTTCCTGGACGATCTCAGCACTTTCGTCAAATGCAAATAATCTGTGTCTAGATTTATCACAAACTTGTGATTCGTCTGGCTCTGATGTGATGTCTGAATGCAGAAGAGTTTTGTATTTAATTTTATATGTTATGTGCACACCGGTTACGTTTCAGATGTCATCGCAGCGGTTTACAGGAACTAAACATTCATGAGAAATAAAACTGAGAGGAAATATTGGGCTCATTGTCTAGATTTATATACAGTATATGTTGCTAAAAGGCAAAAAAACATGATTGTCCATTATGTAATTTTTATGCATTTCAATTTAATGAATCGATTTTTAAAGGTGGCACGAAACAGGAAGGACTTGTGCACACTTCTAAACAATGAAATGTGCAAGTGGTTTGGAAAGTTATTTTTCAATGGTGCATAAATAACACTTCACTATATAGACTGAGCCGTTAAAAAAATAACTATAAATGGTTAATAAACTGGTTTTATTTCCTTGTATGTGGAAAATGATCAAAAACCTTTTAATTCACCCAAACTGATCCAAAGAAAGATGTTTTTTATTTTACACAATGCAAAAAAATCTTAAAGGCCCCTTTTCTTTTTCCTTGTGTAACACATTTATATGCAACGTTCTTATTACTATAATGCAAAAAGTCAGATTAATATAAAGCAGCTCGATAGATAATGAAGATTACTGCAAGATGTTTTTTATTTTAATCAGCGTAAAATCAGAATACAACTGAAGTACAACAAATCCACTCTTCATTTCACTTCCAAAAGTATCATGTAATGAGATTTGTAACAACGTAAAAAATCATGATATTGCTAAAATACGCTTTATTTCGGATTTCGATGTGAAATGACCAGAGCATGTTCTTGACCAGCTTTGTGAGATTGTGTCTAGAACAGCTTATGGATAAATAAATGGCTGTGTGTGCGCATTTAAAACAAAATGCACTCAATAGCAGACTCTAGATCAGGCAAATCAAGAGTTTGACCTGCAGTTCTGTACTTTTACATTATGACTCATAAATAAGGGTAGTGAATCTAAGGTTAAAAACGATTCTTTATTTCACAGAAATAATATTCACAACATTTAAAACATCCATCAGACTCTCTGCAGTGCGGATGAACGGCTCACAGGACGACAGACAGATAGTCACACACCTGCAGACAACAAACATGCATAAACGACAGCTTCAAGTTGATTTAATTATGAAGATGCACAAACCCAACTCTGTGACATGAACGTAAACCATACGAGTACCTTGCAGCTGATCATGAGGTTTGGTGATCCGTCAGTGTTGAAGGCCATAGAGAAGCTGGGGTTGTGAAGACAGTCCTCCATGTGCTCCGTCACGCGTTGTTCTAGTAGATTCTGTAAAACCCCGGCTGTAACGTTCCTACCCTGCGGTGGACACATGAGAGAAGATGCTCAGATTAAACTGCTTTAGTGAGTATGGTAAAACCATGAAGAAAAACATTTTGGTTAAATGGAAAAAAAATAAATAAATTTGCATGCATGATATTTTTTTTTCCATCTAGTTGCCAAAGCAACAATTCCCATTTTCATTTAGTTTAACTAAAGATGCTAAAATAGCTAAAAATGACAAAATTAATATCTAGACTTAAAAAAAAAAACTCTACATACCTAAAACTTGACAAATATTTTTCTTCACAGTGTTACATTTTGAATTTAAATACATTTTAATAGATTAAATAAGTTGTTAATGTTTTATGCCTTCATTTGATTACCACTGTTTTTGGTAATACATTTGTATTAAATTATAAATCCAGAATGATTATAAAGCCATATAACTGTAAAAATTTTAATAAATTATTAAATTGGTACGTTTTATGAATTCAATTGATTAGACATGATTTTTTGATTATTCAAATGTAATTAAAGTGAAATCCGGAAACATTAAAAAAAAGAAACCTTGGAATTTGGGGGGGAAAAATAAAAACAGATTTCCCGAAACAAAAAATTTTGTTGAACCTTTAATAAAAAAATATTTCAATTTCAATTAGTTTCTCTTTTAAAAAAAAAAAAAAAAAAAAAAAAAAAAAAGTGTATCCATTAAATCGGAATTAAAAAGAAAAAGAAGAAGAAAAAAAAGACGGTAAACCGTAAGGTGACAAAAGGAATCCAGAAAAAAAAATTTTAATGGGAAAAGATAAAACTGATTTCATAGGACCCCAAGTAGTACACAGCAGTGACCTTTGACCCCTCTGACTCTCTGGGCGAGGAGGGAAATATAAAAATAAAAACTTAATTAAAAAAAAAAAAAAAAAAAGTACAACAGTCGATCTCAATGATATAAAAATAACACTGGTTAGTATATACACACACTCACATGCAACATGGTCACATGCAAACTTAGATTAAAGGTTGGTTAACAATAAAATACTATATTCTAGAATATGTATTCATACTATATTCTACTCCACCCATACCAGTCAAATAATGGATTTATTATACAAAGTGTCCATACAGCCGAGGAAGGTGCTGTGTGTGCAACTACTTACAATCGTGTTGACGTAAAGACCACATGGACATGATGTAAAATGACTGCTGACTGTCAGATTATTCCTGCAGACACAGAGAAAAACATTATAGATATAATTAATAAGGATCGGTTTAGCAGGTGATGGTTTATGGCGAACACTTACACGTGACACACGGGGCATATGATCTGTCCAGACGCCTCCATTCCCTCCAACACTGAGTTCATATACTGCTCTTCATACCGCATGCTGCTGTTATACTCCTCCAGAATCAAGAGCTCTGAAGAAGAAACAAACACAATAAATCTCAAGTGTGAAACATCAGCATTTAATACAATTCCTACACTTCTACCAGCGCATTTTCATCACAATTTGTACATTTGCTCACATTTCCCGGTTACTCACAACTTGATATAATGCGGAAAAAATACAAATGTTCATGCTGATGTAACCTTGTGCTATGAGCTCCTGCTGAATTTCCTCAAACGCTGACAGCTCGTCATAGTCCTGCTGTGCGGTGTACACCTGAGGAGTGCAAACACACGCTTAAAGAACTAATTCATCCACAAATCACAGTCCGTCTTCATTTACTCACCATTACGTCTCAAATCTCTTTGTGCTTCCACATGCTCAAACTCAGGATTCAACGACATCAACGGTTTGAATATTCAGAAGCACAAATCAGATTTGAGAGCAGAGGAGGAAGTGAATGACTTCAATTTACAAATGGTTGATATGGACTTACATTAACTCTATACAGAATAAATATCATGAAAATGTCCCCGACACTTGCGGCAGATGCACAGTGTATGCCAGATCACGGTGTATGGGAGTGTGAAGAAGTTTTGAGACGAGGTGGGGGGGGGGGGGGGGGGGGACAAAAAAAACTTTATTAACATTATAAGTAAACCTCAAGGAACATATTAAAATAATTTTTAAAAAATCCATGTCATGACCCCTTTACATTCTGACTATCACACCAGAGATAAAGATGAAATTATCTATAATGTTCCTTGCATACCAGTAAAAATTATTATTTGTAATTAAATTTAAAAATTTATAAAATTGCACTACATTTAGAATGGTCATGGAAAACGAATTCAAGCGTAAAATGCCCTAAATGCACATTCACAATATGCAGAGTGTCTCTTACCTTGATAGAAAAATGCTTGCTCTCATATAAAATAATTTCTTCAGAGATCATCAGTGTTCTGTTTGGGCTACACAGATCTACAGGCTTCAGAAGAGAAAGAAATGGACTCTTAATCAGGTTACAAGGTAAACCAATTTTAACTCATTTAACATTTACAGTATAATATTAGCTCCATGTTTGAAGAAGGTTATAGAAGAAACACAATCACTACTAACATATGCAAATCGCTGAACCTTGCAGTAACTGCTCTTTACAGAGTACTTAACCCACACAGTACCGATACCATCTCTTACCACATTATTTTGTAAAATAGGGGGGGGGGGGGGGGGGGGGGGGGGGGAAGACAGAAAAGATCCTTGATTTTAATATTCCTTTGACACCTTTACATTTTTGGTCCAATATTTATTTGCTTATGTTACACTGGATCACATATATGGGTCAAAATTATTGATTTTTCTTTTATGCCAAAAATCATTAGGATATTAAGTAAAGATCATGTTCCATGAAGATATTTAGTAAATCTCCTACCGTAAATATAGT
>NW_015505321.1:769426-781220 GCF_001515645.1 Sinocyclocheilus grahami | reverse complement strand
TGATTTTCTCAATATTTAGATTTTTTTGCACCCTCAGATTCCAGATTTTCAAATAGTTGCATCTCAGCCAAATATTATCCTATCCTAACAAACCATACATCAATGGAAAGATATTTATTCAGCTTTCAGATGATGTATGAATCTCAATTTCGACCCTTATGACTGGCTTTGTGCTACAGACACACAGACACAGACACACACACAGACACACACACACACAGACAGACACACACACAGACACACACACAGACACACACACCGACACACACACAGACACACACACAGACACACACACCGACACACACACAGACACACACACAGACACACACACCGACACACACACAGACACACACACAGACACACACACCGACACACACACAGACACACACACAGACACACACACCGACACACACACAGACACACACACAGACACACACACCGACACACACACAGACACACACACAGACACACACACCGACACACACACAGACACACACACAGACACACACACCGACACACACACAGACACACACACAGACACACACACCGACACACACACAGACACACACACAGACACACACACCGACACACACACAGACACACACACAGACACACACACCGACACACACACAGACACACACACAGACACACACACCGACACACACACAGACACACACACAGACACACACACCGACACACACACAGACACACACACAGACACACACACCGACACACACACAGACACACACACAGACACACACACCGACACACACACAGACACACACACAGACACACACACCGACACACACACAGACACACACACAGACACACACACCGACACACACACAGACACACACACAGACACACACACCGACACACACACAGACACACACACAGACACACACACCGACACACACACAGACACACACACAGACACACACACCGACACACACACAGACACACACACAGACACACACACCGACACACACACAGACACACACACAGACACACACACCGACACACACACAGACACACACACAGACACACACACCGACACACACACAGACACACACACAGACACACACACCGACACACACACAGACACACACACAGACACACACACCGACACACACACAGACACACACACAGACACACACACCGACACACACACAGACACACACACAGACACACACACCGACACACACACAGACACACACACAGACACACACACCGACACACACACAGACACACACACAGACACACACACCGACACACACACAGACACACACACAGACACACACACCGACACACACACAGACACACACACAGACACACACACCGACACACACACAGACACACACACAGACACACACACCGACACACACACAGACACACACACAGACACACACACCGACACACACACAGACACACACACAGACACACACACCGACACACACACAGACACACACACAGACACACACACCGACACACACACAGACACACACACAGACACACACACCGACACACACACAGACACACACACAGACACACACACCGACACACACACAGACACACACACAGACACACACACCGACACACACACAGACACACACACAGACACACACACCGACACACACACAGACACACACACAGACACACACACCGACACACACACAGACACACACACAGACACACACACCGACACACACACAGACACACACACAGACACACACACCGACACACACACAGACACACACACAGACACACACACCGACACACACACAGACACACACACAGACACACACACCGACACACACACAGACACACACACAGACACACACACCGACACACACACAGACACACACACAGACACACACACCGACACACACACAGACACACACACAGACACACACACCGACACACACACAGACACACACACAGACACACACACCGACACACACACAGACACACACACAGACACACACACCGACACACACACAGACACACACACAGACACACACACCGACACACACACAGACACACACACAGACACACACACCGACACACACACAGACACACACACAGACACACACACCGACACACACACAGACACACACACAGACACACACACCGACACACACACAGACACACACACAGACACACACACCGACACACACACAGACACACACACAGACACACACACCGACACACACACAGACACACACACAGACACACACACCGACACACACACAGACACACACACAGACACACACACCGACACACACACAGACACACACACAGACACACACACCGACACACACACAGACACACACACAGACACACACACCGACACACACACAGACACACACACAGACACACACACCGACACACACACAGACACACACACAGACACACACACCGACACACACACAGACACACACACAGACACACACACCGACACACACACAGACACACACACAGACACACACACCGACACACACACAGACACACACACAGACACACACACCGACACACACACAGACACACACACAGACACACACACCGACACACACACAGACACACACACAGACACACACACCGACACACACACAGACACACACACAGACACACACACCGACACACACACAGACACACACACAGACACACACACCGACACACACACAGACACACACACAGACACACACACCGACACACACACAGACACACACACAGACACACACACAGACACACACACATTTTGTTCTTGTTCTGTTACATGGAAATACATGTATACATACTGTTAAAATTAATAAGAATAATGCTTTTCTGATACTTTGACATTCTTACTGCTTTTATCGTATAGAAAACAGAAAGGTTTGGAACAACATGAGGCTCTCATGTCAAAAGCAGTGCTTAATACACACATCTCTGATGCCGTTTCCGCTCCAGAGCGACGGGAGACTCCGATTGGCCGACTGTAATGCGCTCCACTCCTCCTCCATCACCTCCTGCACGAGCAGCGAGTGCTTCGATCCTCCCGAATCCTCTCCCACCTGTCTGAACTTCTCCAGTAGCCTCGACCGGCTGTTCTTCAAGCGCTCCACACAGCGCTGGAGACACACAACACACCGTTATATCATCACGCCGGCGTCTCAAAGCCTTTCATGCGGTTCAATTAAAAATGCATTATAATGAAGTGATAACATGTCATCCTTGTCTCCAAAACTTGTACTTTGCATGGAAGACATATTAATTTTAAAATAAATATACAAGTTCAAATACATTTAGATCAACTATGCAAGATGATATTTACATTCCACATAATATTGATCAATTTCAGTGTGTTTATTTCATATGTGTGAGCCTGCAGCACAAAAGCAGTGTTAAGTCGCTGGGGGATATTTGTAGCAATAGCCAACAATACATTGTATGGGTCACAATTATACATTTTTCTTTTATGCCAAAAATCATTAGGATATTAAGTGAAGATCATGTTCCATGAAGATATTTTGTAAACATCCTACCGTAAATATATCAAAACTTAATGTTTGATTAGTAATATGCATTGCTAAGAACTTCATTTGAACAACTTTAAAGATGATTTTCTCAATATTTAGATTTTTTTTGCACCCTCAGATTCCAGATTTTCTAATAGTTGTATCTCTACCAGATATTGAGCTATCCTAACAAACCATACATCAATGGAAAGCTGATTTATTCAGCTTTCAGATGACGATCTGAAAACAAAATATTAAATTTTTAAAAATGGCCTCTAAGGACTTGTTTTGTGGTCCAGGGTCACATATTTATTTGAAATGTTTGATCTTTAGTAACACAAATGTATGCATATCAGTACTTTGTGGTCTAGGGAAGAGTTTAGGTTGGTTAGACAAGGTTTTGAGAGTTTTGCCATGTTCTGACTGGTAAATATATGCATTATTTACTGCCTTAAGGAAGAAATCACCACTAATTCTCATTACTGTGATGGAATAAAGGAGCAACAGGATGCGCTTCATTACTAACATGTCTCAAAACAAACTCTAATCGTAACTGTCCTGTAAAATAGAATGAATTTCCTTCATTTATAACAAGACTTGGACTGTTGTTGACAGCTTTCGCGAGACTCCTCAGCACACATTATTTACCTTCCGGTATGTTTCTTTCCACGGTGGAGTCGTGCCTTTGTACATGGATCTGCGTCTCTGTACCGCGTCCATGATTTAACTAAACTACAAACACTTCGAGCAGAAGCCTAGCACTGAAAACACGAAAATAACACCAGCTGCTGGTCTCGCCAATCAGCGGCTTTTATTCTTCCGCTTACGTCACACATAACCGGATGTTTCTTCAGCGCTCATGGGATTTGTAGTCCGTAAACTTGTCAAGCGAATCTATAAAAGCTATTTAGTCACACTTCATATTATTATTATTATTTTATTGTTGTATATTTTAGGTTCATTTAAATATACGTTTTTTTTTTAAACCTAGTGCTATTTATTTACTTATTTATTTGAATTAAGATTGTTATTTTTGTATGTGATAAAACATTAAATACATTTTTAATTATTAATTTTAAAATAAATACTGAAATTAAAACAAATATGATCAAAATAATATTACAGTAGAGTGTCTTTATTTACATTTTAGTACATTTTAATTTGACCTTTTGTGATACACATTGTATCAGTATCAGTCCCTTTCTAAAATGTTACCTGAAAAAGAATTTTAATGATAAAAATGAAATAAATACAACATAAATGCAACATTTATACACAGTATGAATTATTTCTAATTTACTTTACTTTACTTTTACTCATTTAGCAGACGCTTTTATCCAAAGCGACTTACAAATAAGAAAAAGTAATTAAAACTAAAAGCTAAAACTCTATAAATACTATATATATATACACACATTTAAGAAAATAAAAGAAATTAAATAAAAATGACAAATGCATACAACAACATTTCAAAACTAAACATTTAAATGAAAACAAAAAATAAAGCTAAAAACAATTCAAAATATTAAAAGAAGTATAATAATGATTCTAACATAACACTAACCCAAACACCAAAAAACAACTACATATGTGTGTGTACAGCCACACACACATACATATACATATATATAAATATATATATATTATTTCATTTCAATTTTGTATGTTGAAGTACTGAAATAACTCAAATTAAATAAAACTACAACTTAATAAAAAACCTATATAGACATAATAAAAAACGAATAAAATTACAACATGACTACAACTGTAACTAAACTAGATAACTAATACAAATCAAAGTACATTAGTTCATCAGTAATCCTAAAAAAATAACACTGAGCCAAACACACACGCTAAAACACAACAACTTACTGACACATCGTAAGAAACGGTTATAAAAAGCTGAAACAGAAGCGAAACAAGTAGTAGGAATTTAATTTAGTAATTTATTTTGTATTTATCTCGTCTTACAACAATGTTGTAGATCCGTTTTACTAGATAGATACAAAAAGTGCATGTTTATTTAAAAATCGCAATTACGAGGCCATATTTACTCTTACTAGTAACTGTGGCTAATAATAGCAATAATATGTCACAGCACATCAGATCAACTCTTACATAATTGTGCTCGAGTTTAGACTGTCAAGAGTCTGAAACGGCACGATGCAGCGTTTTAATCAGTGAGTTTTGATCATTTTATCACACTTGATCTTTGACCTGCAGCTCTGCGTACTAAGTATGCAGTGGAGTACTACAGAGTGAAGTGTGCTTCCTCAGTGGGCTGCGTTTGAGCAGCGTGACAGGACTAAAGGAAGACATTCCTTGATTAATGATAGGTGGTATTGGCTTGTTAGATAAAAAATGCAATAATATTCATATCAGAAGAACATTACTCTCTATAAGCAGTATTGCCCCTATAGCAATGACTTCATGGAAACGGATTTATCCTTCTTTATCTTTGTGTAACACATGGTCTGGTCATAATAATCTTGTGATACCAAACAAAGTTAAAGAAATCCATCTTAAAATCCTTCACAATTTTTACCCCTGCAAGTTATTTTTATCTCAATTTATGGATATTCACCCAGAATGCTCTCTTTATGGATCTGAAAATGAATCAGTGCTTCATTTGTTCTTTCGATGTCCCTTTATAGTACCATTTTGGATTGAGATTTCAACTTTGATCTTTACTTCCTTTAATAACCTTGTTGATATCACAGAAGAAACTGTCCTGTTTTTGTTATGTAACACCGGATCTGCTCTTTTAAATAATGCTGTTAAAATCCTGCACTGTAAAAAAAATTCTGTAGTTTTTACAAAATAATTTTGGCAACATTACTCTCTATAAGCAGTATTGCTCCTATAGCAATGACTTCATGGAAACGGATTTATCCTTCTTTATCTTTGTGTAACACATGGTCTGGTCATAATAATCTTGTGATACCAAACAAAGTTAAAGAAATCCATCTTAAAATCCTTCACAATTTTTACCCCTGCAAGTTATTTTTATCTCAATTTATGGATATTCACCCAGAATGCTCTCTTTATGGATCTGAAAATGAATCAGTGCTTCATTTGTTCTTTCGATGTCCCTTTATAGTACCATTTTGGATTGAGATTTCAACTTTGATCTTTACTTCCTTTAATAACCTTGTTGATATCACAGAAGAAACGGTCCTGTTTTTGTTACGTAACACCGGATCTGCTCTTTTAAATAATGCTGTTAAAATCCTGCACTGTAAAAAAAAATTCTGTAGTTTTTACAAAATAATTTTGGCAGCTGTGGTTGCCAGAATAATTTTGTAAAAAATACAGAAGAACTGTAAACACATTTATGGCCAAAAACTGTAATTTTTACAGTATAAAACTGTAATTTACAAACAAGAAAATGTGAATGTAAACCAGTCAATTCAACAATGCACACTGCTATTAAAATCTGTTTTGTACCTTTAACATATTGACAACCACCATAATAATGCAGGTGGTAAAAGAGAAAGCCACATGAAGAATCAAAGCTCGCTTCGCCACAAGCAGAAGTATATACTGATATATAGAAGGTGCACAGAGTCATTCATGCAAACACAAAACACCATCATGGTAACACATGTGATACTTAAATAATGCATTCAACTTTCATTAAACAACAGATGTAACATAAAGCCCAAATATACATAACTAATAACAAAAACTATTAAAAAAACATGATTATTTAAACAAAATACTTTCAAATGTAGAGTCATGCAGGGAATTCTGGGAATATCAGTTTACAGTTTTTGACTGTAAATTATACATTGATTTGTTATTTTACTTCTAAAAGCATTTTACTGTAAATTTACATGAAACGTTTTTACAAAATTTTACAGTTAAAATTACACTTATTTTTTACAGTGTGTGCTTGCTTGGAAAAGGTCATATTCATAAGTGTAAAGTTACAGCTTCTAAACCAAATTTGATTGCGTTTTGCTCTGAATTAAAACGTTTCGCTGAACCCCCTGTAAATGAAAAAGAAACAAAAAAGCAGTTAAAACATACCAGACTTTAAATAAGGTTTTGAATCATCTGTGAACTGAGACAGACTGTTTAGAAGAGCTTTCTTAACTATACTTGAGTCAAAAAGAAAAGTACATTTGTTATTTATCTGTATTATTATTATTTAGTTTTTGATAATTATTAATGTATTTTACTCTTATTTTATCTTGATACGTGCTTTCTTTACCTTGTTATTATTCTAAATCCCTCGTAACAGGTTTTTTGTTCTTGATCATTGCTAAAGGCTATCTTTCATTGTAATAAATCGATGTTTTCAATAAAAAATAAAAAAAGTAACTGTGGCTAATAATAGCAATAATATGTCACAGCACATCAGATCAACTCTTACATAATTGTGCTCGAGTTTAGACTGTCAAGAGTCTGAAACTGCAAGATGCAGCGTTTTAATCAGTGAGTTTTGATCATTTTATGACACTTGATCTTTGACCTGCAGCTCTGCGTACTAAGTATGCAGTACTAAGTATGCAGTGGAGTACTACAGAGTGAAGTGTGCTTCCTCAGTGGGCTGCATTTGAGCAGCGATGGCAAAGGCAGAGTACTCAGAAAGCTCAGAGTCCAGCCGGATCGGACAGGACTCAGAGTCCGATTCGGATCCGGATCCGGATGAGCACTTGCGCAGTGTGAACGCCGGAGCGGGATCCGGATCAGTCCGGCGGACTCAGGTGATCCACAGCGGGCACTTCATGGTGTCCTCGCCGCACAGCGACTCGGTCAGGAGGAGAAGCGCGGCTCTCTATAATGCTGGTAATTATGGCTTTGAGAGCGTTAATAAACCGGACTGCCAGACCTACAGCTTCGGTCCGTTGAGCTCCAGACGGCTGAGCATCGACCCCACTCTCACGCGCCTGTTTGAATGCATGACACTGGCGTACAGGTAAAACAAACCCATCACTCAACTCTGATTTACCTATAAAGTGCAAATTCACCACATGCTAATGTTTACATTACTATAAAACAGTTAAATTACTCCAGCTAAACTTATATGCAGCGTTTACATAACTGTGTGTATAAATTATTTAAACTAATAATAATAATTATTATGTGCAGTGGAATGTGCAATGGTTATAAAAGAGTTCAACTACAGATAAATTACAATTTAACTGTAATTGTACCTCACTGCAATGCATATGCCTACCAAAAAATTGCTACAGATAAATTACTAGCTGACTATACACCTCACTATATTGTTATAGTATATATATTTTACCATTTCAGTCAAATTCACCCCATTGTAATGCTTACATATCAAGCACATTTGAAAGCATGCCTACAGTTGAATTTACACCTCTCAATGTACAATGCAACTTTGATTTTACCTCACTGCAGTGTGTAAATTACAGTAAAACTATTAAAGATCAATTACCAAAGTTGAACTTATACAGTACCTCACTGAAATGTATACATTACTGTATAAAGCAATTTAAGTATATATAACTTAGAGTTAACCACATTACAGTGTTTGTCATTATAAAACCATTAAACTACAGATAATTTACTATTTAACTTCCATTTTACCTCACTTGGACATTTGACCTCAATTGTACGTTAATTTAAATCGTTGCAGACAAAATACTGCAGTTTAACTTATACCTAAGTGAAATGTTTACATTATTATAATAATAGTTTAAGTGCAGATAACTTAAATATTTTAAGTGAAATTGACCTCATTAGAGTGTATTTTTATGAAACAATTAAACTACAGATAATTTACAATTCAACTCAAAATTTACCACACTGCTGTGTGTATATTACTACAAATCTGTTACAGAAAAAAATACTACAGTTTAACATATACCCCCCTCTATATAAGTACATATAACTCATATTTTAATTGGAATTCACCTAATGACAGTGTGTATAAAAATTGTTACAATTTAACTTCAGTTTACCTTGCTATGAAGTTACAGATAAATACTGTAACATGCTGTAAGTGAAATTTGCCTTGTGGCAGTGATTTATTGTTATATAAAACAAGTAGAGTACAGATACATTTGAACATATTTACAAAATGTGCAAAAAATACTTATTTCTGAGTATTTAAATGTCACTTCAATACTCAGAAATAAGGATCAATTTTTTTGCATCATTGTTTTATTTCAGCAGACCTGATGCATTTGGCTCTGTAACATGAATTATAAAATGCTATGAAATTGATTGAAACAAAAAGGTTTTATGTACTACTTAGTCTTTTAAGCATTAAGGCTTGTTCACACCGGGACGAATATCGTGCACGATTATCGCCGACGTTTAACGTCTCGTGACTAAACAAAGGGCACCAATGTGAGTGTGCACACCGGCGTGCAAAACGCGAGGTCGTAAAAGCGTCATTAAAAAAAAACGCCTCTGGCTCGTTTTTTTTGGTTTGACGCACCATGTTAAAAACTGGCCGACCAATGAGATTGCCGCTTTTGTTCAAGTGCCTGGAGCTGCTGAAGTTACAGTAAAACACGACTAGAGATCGACCGATATATCGATTTACCAATATTTTTCCCGATATTTAAGCATTTTACAACAATCGGATATCGGTTTTGTAATATCGGATTCACCGATAAACGCCGACATCTTGTGGATGTTTTGAGAATTGCGCGCAGGATCGCGTTGCATTATCTGAGGGGAAACAAGACAACAACAACGGCGTGCACGGGTACCTGATTTACTTTAACAAAAATACAGTAAAAAAAAATCTGTTATAATTAGAGATTGACTGATATATCGATTTACCAATATTTTTCCCGATATTTAAGCATTTTACAACAATCGGATATCGGTTTTGTAATATCGGATTCACCGATAAACGCCGACATCTTGTGGATGTTTTGAGAATTGCGCGCAGGATCGCCATTGCAGCTTATCTGAGGGGAAACAAGACAACAACAACAACGGCGTGCACGGGTACCTGATTTACTGTAGTTAGTAAACTTTATTTAACATAACAGCCATTAATGCACAAATGAGATGTGTTACATAAATGCCTGATATGCAGTTTATGCAGCTTGGCTCAAAGAAATAGAGACGAACTCACGGAGTCATGTAAGATAATCCGTCAAGTCCTGTCCCAATAAAGACGTAACTTTGCGTGAATTAAATAATATGAAGACATGAATGGACATGTTGGAAATAAAAGTGCTGAATTTAATTCGCTCTCTGTTATCTATATGCTCATCATCTCATGAAGTCAGAGTCACGTAGGCTAAGATATTCCGTCAAGATCCCAGGAAATAAAAACGCTAAATTGAATTCTCTGTCTGTTGTCTATGCTCATCATTAGTCTCATGAAGCCGCTTTCATATTGCTGTTCACTCACCGGGTTGATGCTCAGGAAATGCTCCAGCACGGCCACCGCATGTAACTTTTAACAAGATTCACTTGTTTAAAACACCCTAAATTGTATTAACATTTACTATATAACCATTATTTCGCTAATAAACATCTAAATAGATACAACTCTATGGAAATTAATGATTTATTATCTCCGCAAACTTGAGTATAGTTCTGTGTAAATGCGTAGATAAACCACTCTGTCAGCAGGCATTTCATAATCTAGAACGACAAAACCATTATTAGTAATTCTGATATAACATGCCAGTTGAGAAGTGCAATAAAATACGATGTTTTGTTTGTTATATTTCAATATTCCATAGAATGTTATTCAGTGAATTAACATTATGCAGTGAATTATTATTCACTCTTTAGCCTATTAAACATCTTATAAACCTACTTAAACTGTAGTTTCAAATGAAGTTGATATGACTCCTTTCCTTTATTCATTTTCTCCATTTGAAAACATTAGACCTTCTACATTTATTTAGCTTATTGTTAATATTAGTGTTGCTGCTGATGCTTTAAATAAAATGTTTTTTTATTGTTGTAATGTGAAGATTAAATTTAACATGAAAGACTGGTAATTTTCAACACTTTTTTTAAGATGACTGAAAGGAGGAAAAACCAAAGTGAAGTATGGACTTACTTCACTCAGTCATTTATTTACTTTATAACAGTAAATAAATATCGGTTCTGCATATCGGTTATCGGGCACATAAACATGCAAATAATTGGTATCGGTATCGGTTATAAAATATCAATATCAGTCGATCACTAAACACGACTTGGTGGCGCTCAAGCACAAAACGGTCTTGCCGAGCACACATTGATACCTAACGACGAAGAGGAAGTAAGTAGACCAAGAAGATGCATCGAGGCAAGATGAATGTAGAGCTGCTGGTCTCATTGGTGTCTGAACACAAAGG
>NW_015505321.1:763061-768210 GCF_001515645.1 Sinocyclocheilus grahami | reverse complement strand
ATTTTCTCCATTTGAAAACATTAGACCTTCTACATTTATTTAGCTTATTGTTAATATTAGTGTTGCTGCTGATGCTTTAAATAAAATGTTTTTTTATTGTTGTAATGTGAAGATTAAATTTAACATGAAAGACTGGTAATTTTCAACACTTTTTTTAAGATGACTGAAAGGAGGAAAAACCAAAGTGAAGTATGGACTTACTTCACTCAGTCATTTATTTACTTTATAACAGTAAATAAATATCGGTTCTGCATATCGGTTATCGGGCACATAAACATGCAAATAATTGGTATCGGTATCGGTTATAAAATATCAATATCAGTCGATCACTAAACACGACTTGGTGGCGCTCAAGCACAAAACGGTCTTGCCGAGCACACATTGATACCTAACGACGAAGAGGAAGTAAGTAGACCAAGAAGATGCATCGAGGCAAGATGAATGTAGAGCTGCTGGTCTCATTGGTGTCTGAACACAAAGGACTTTATGACAAACGTGACAGCGACTACAAAAATCTCGATAAGAGGGAGTTGTTATGGAGAGGAATTGCAGATCAAATAGGATTCGATGTGTACCGGGGGTATTTCTGTTTTTCATTAAGCGCCATCTAATGTCAGGGAGTGAATTTGCACATTCACTCGGCTCATCGCCTGCGAAAATCGCTTGGGTATGAACACAAAAGACGCGTCGAAAAACATCTGCGATAAGCACGCGCGATAAAGCCTATAATATATTATACAATTTTAACAATTATAATGGAAGTTAGTAAAATGACACCACAGTAAGAAGTGGGTGTGAGAGAGACTGAACTCAATTCAATCTTGCTTTCGAAACTGTTGTGAAATACTTGACTGAGTAAAAAAAAATCTAATTTGGACTTTGATAGCAGTTGGAAGACAAACAAGGTGAGAGTTACAGAATAACGAGGATAGAGGAACCCACACCACTTTCTCCCAAACACACACACACACACACACACACACACACACACACACACACACACACATTTTATTAACCCACAGTATTGCAACATGCACACAGAGCTGTTATTTTTTTTAGCTGTCTCAGCTCTGAACAGTACATTTTGAATGTTGAATGTTTTATTTACTATATCGAGACATTTAGGTAATCCTGCTTTAAACCTTTATTGGATTGTAAGTATATTGGGCCATTAAAAGCTTTGAGCCCATTTGGAAAGTGTTTTTATTGTATGCTGGTGTTAAACGGCCTACACTAAAGTAATCCCTTAAAGTTGAAAATTTATCTCTAAGGATTTGCAGTGTTGCATTTACTTAAAGCATGCAAAATTCTTTGCTGTTTCCATATGCTAATGATAACACCAGATGAACCTTGTTAGAAGACTTAGAGAAACTTCTGTGCATTAGCTGTTGGAGGTATATTGTGATGCAACCTCAGTATGACTTTGGCCGTGAGTCAGCTGTAATATATGGCACACCACTCACCTGACGTCATCTGAGATGAGGAATCATGTCAGTGTAGAAAGGCTATCGAAAACATCTGCTCGTATCACCACATATGACAATAAACAACAAATGACTGTTGTTATTGGACAGTGAGATACAGATATCGTGCCATAAAAACACTGTTGAATGTTCTCTGGTATCATTAGTGGTAGTTGTTACAGAGAGTATCACTATATTGATTTATATTTGAACAAACCTTTGACCCTAAATATTAAACAGTGTTTGCACATGCAACTTTTACATTTTCTTCAGAAATTGTACAAAAATCTAGTTGTTTTGTTGTTTGTTTTTAATTTTTAATTGGTTTCCCAAAAATGTAAAATTAGTAAAAAATAAAATAATAAAAATAATATATATGTGTGTGTGTGTGTGTGTGTGTATGTGTATATATATATATATATATACATATATATATATATATATATATATATATAAGAAACAAACAAACAAACAAACAAACAATCAAAACTAGTTAAAAAAAGATGAAATATTATACATATATAAATGTTTACCTACATTTCATGTGACCATTAACTGGCATCATAGAACCGTGAACATGTGAATGTGTTGTTAAATTATTGAAATATAAATTTAAAATATTTTTTATGTAAAGCATGGTTTCCCAAACTGGTTTAAAGGTTTGTGAGGGAACAGCAGGAAGCTTAATTAGAATTATTAAATTGTAAAATGAAAATTAATATTAATATTCAAAATCAAATTAAAACACTTACTAAAAGACATCAAATATTTAATTTGTTCATCTGCATTTCATGTTACCATTATTCAGCAATATTTAAAAATATTTTTAAATTCAATGAATTAAATCATAATAATGTAAAATCAAAATTCATATAGAATTTTAAAATAAAACACTAACTAAAAAGATTTTCTTAAAAAAAAGTTAATCTACATTTCATGTGACTATTAACCCAGCGGTTCTCAATTCCAGTCCTCGCACCCTCGCGCTGGTGAGATTAGCTCGCGCCACGCTGTCGAGTCGGTTGCAGGTCAGTGCGACGCGAGCTCTGTAACATCGCGCTGTTTCGTACCACTTTCGGTTCGTTTGGCTTCCCATATGTGCGGCTGAACACCGATATATATATAAGAAACAAACAAACAAATAAACAAACAATCAAAACTAGTTAAAAAAAGATGAAATATTATACATATATAAATGTTTACCTACATTTCATGTGACCATTAACTGGCATCATAGAACCGTGAACATGTGAATGTGTTGTTAAATTATTGAAATATAAATTTAAAATATTTTTTATGTAAAGCATGGTTTCCCAAACTGGTTTAAAGGTTTGTGAGGGAACAGCAGGAAGCTTAATTAGAATTATTAAATTGTAAAATGAAAATTAATATTAATATTCAAAATCAAATTAAAACACTTACTAAAAGACATCAAATATTTAATTTGTTCATCTGCATTTCATGTTACCATTATTCAGCAATATTTAAAAATATTTTTAAATTCAATGAATTAAATCATAATAATGTAAAATCAAAATTCATATAGAATTTTAAAATAAAACACTAACTAAAAAGATTTTCTTAAAAAAAAGTTAATCTACATTTCATTTGACTATTAACCCAGCGGTTCTCAATTCCAGTCCTCGCACCCTCGCGCTGGTGAGATTAGCTCGCACCACGCTGTCGAGTCGGTTGCAGGTCAGTGCGACGCGAGCTCTGTAACATCGCGCTGTTTCGTACCACTTTCGGTTTGTTTGGCTTCCCATATGTGCGGCTGAACACCAGTTCTCTCGCTCTCAGTCATGTTACTTCTAGCTGTTTATTGATGTAGGTATGCAAAGGAGTAGGGCTGGGCGATATAGCTAAAAAATGTATCAACGATATAATGTTTCATATCGTTCGGTATCGATAATAATTGACATTTTTATAACCTTTTTTAAAACAAAAAGCAATAGAAAAAAAAAAGTTTAACTTTAACCACTGTATTTATACATAACACAATTTATTGAGACAAATAACAAATATTTTTAAATTCAATGAATTAAATCATAATAATGTAAAATCAAAATTCATATAGAATTTTAAAATAAAACACTAACTAAAAAGATTTTCTTAAAAAAAAGTTAATCTACATTTCATTTGACTATTAACCCAGCGGTTCTCAATTCCAGTCCTCGCACCCTCGCGCTGGTGAGATTAGCTCGCACCACGCTGTCGAGTCGGTTGCAGGTCAGTGCGACGCGAGCTCTGTAACATCGCGCTGTTTCGTACCACTTTCGGTTTGTTTGGCTTCCCATATGTGCGGCTGAACACCAGTTCTCTCGCTCTCAGTCATGTTACTTCTAGCTGTTTATTGATGTAGGTATGCAAAGGAGTAGGGCTGGGCGATATAGCTAAAAAATGTATCAACGATATAATGTTTCATATCGTTCGGTATCGATAATAATTGACATTTTTATAACCTTTTTTAAAACAAAAAGCAATAGAAAATTTTTTTTTTTTACTTTAACAACTGTATTTATACATAACACAATTTATTGAGACAAATAACAAATATTTTTTGTTTTAACAATCAAACACAATAAAAATTAAACAAATATCTAATTTCTAATGTTTTTTATGCAGTTTAAATAGGTCTTTATTGTATAGGTCTAATTGTCTCCCGAGGCCACAGGAGGGCGCAATTAGCAAAATAATGCAGCGCATTTAAATTGTCAACACAAGAAAGTAACTCGTAACTCTATAAAAATGTGCATTACGTCTAAATTAACTCATAAAAAATCAAATATAACAAACAAACAAACAAACAATCAAAACTAGTTAAAAAAAGATGAAATATTATACATATATAAATGTTTACCTACATTTCATGTGACCATTAACTGGCATCATAGAACCGTGAACATGTGAATGTGTTGTTAAATTATTGAAATATAAATTTAAAATATTTTTTATGTAAAGCATGGTTTCCCAAACTGGTTTAAAGGTTTGTGAGGGAACAGCAGGAAGCTTAATTAGAATTATTAAATTGTAAAATGAAAATTAATATTAATATTCAAAATCAAATTAAAACACTTACTAAAAGACATCAAATATTTAATTTGTTCATCTGCATTTCATGTTACCATTATTCAGCAATATTTAAAAATATTTTTAAATTCAATGAATTAAATCATAATAATGTAAAATCAAAATTCATATAGAATTTTAAAATAAAACACTAACTAAAAAGATTTTCTTAAAAAAAAGTTAATCTACATTTCATTTGACTATTAACCCAGCGGTTCTCAATTCCAGTCCTCGCACCCTCGCGCTGGTGAGATTAGCTCGCACCACGCTGTCGAGTCGGTTGCAGGTCAGTGCGACGCGAGCTCTGTAACATCGCGCTGTTTCGTACCACTTTCGGTTTGTTTGGCTTCCCATATGTGCGGCTGAACACCAGTTCTCTCGCTCTCAGTCATGTTACTTCTAGCTGTTTATTGATGTAGGTATGCAAAGGAGTAGGGCTGGGCGATATAGCTAAAAAATGTATCAACGATATAATGTTTCATATCGTTCGGTATCGATAATAATTGACATTTTTATAACCTTTTTTAAAACAAAAAGCAATAGAAAATTTTTTTTTTTTACTTTAACAACTGTATTTATACATAACACAATTTATTGAGACAAATAACAAATATTTT
>NW_015505321.1:691744-762958 GCF_001515645.1 Sinocyclocheilus grahami | reverse complement strand
AAAAATGACATTTTATACATGTTATAATAAATGATCTGTGGGGTATTTTGAGCTGAAACTTCACAGACACATTCTGGGGACACCCAAGACCAATATTACTTCTTGTAAAAAAGGGGCATAATCGGTGTCCTTTAAAGTGTACAAGATGTGAATTTAAATTGTATTTATTTCCAGATGCATTTATGTCACACTTCACACTCTAGTATGTTTCGTCTGTTTGTGAAGACGCTGCAGGCAGTGGCGTAGCGCAAATATGTGAATGAATGTTCCGAAGAAGTAAACTTCAGTGGATTTCCTCTGCTCAGGGAGTAGGAAGCAATGAACACCGTGTCAGTTGGAACACAGTCCATGCAGGTAGCTCTCTTCTAACGAGCTGGTTATCTGAATCAGGTGTGTTAACTAAGAGAGACATGCAACACATGCAGAGCGAGGACTGGAATTGAGAACCGCTGTGTTAACCACCATCATAGAACTGTAAAAGTGTTATTAAATTATTGAAGTATTAACTTAAAAGGTGTTCGGCCAACAATAAAGCTTTTGTTGTTTTACTACACGCCTGCATTTACGTGTATCCTTGTAGTGGCGTATACAGGAAGGAGGAACAGACATTTAATTACATTTTTTTTCAGCCTGATGACGTCCTATCGGTGTTGTTTATTTGTAAGGGTTTGTTGTCATATCCCACATTTTAGCAATCATTCTCACCGGACTCATAGCAACAGATTGAACACAGCACTCTCAGTTCATTTGTCTCTTGCTTTTAGAGGTTAAGTGCACTAGAGCCATCAGTAAATGGTGTAAAGTGCAGTCAGAATATGTGCAGATGGGCAGCTGTGTTGCTGCATTAGACTGATGAAATTATTCCAACTGCAGACACGGTTCAGAGTGCGTGCTGGATGGACAAAAGCATGTTTATACAGAGCCAGCAGGGTGAAAAGGGAAGATTTCACCATTGTCCTGCAATATCATCAAGACCCATGTGTTTAGTCTCAAACCATGTAGTTTATTGCACATTTCAGTTCATTTATGTTGTTTATATTTACTATGCAAATGAAATTACATCTAATGTTGATTGAAGTGGTGTTTGTGTCTCTCCTCAGTGGAAAGATTGTGTCTCCAAAGTGGAAGTCTTTCAAAGGCTTGAGGTTGTTGTGGAGGGATAAAATCCGGCTGAATAATGGCATTTGGAGGGCCTGGTTCATTCAGTGTGAGTCTCCTGATCTCATTTCTAGTCTGTTACACACAGTTTACTGCATTTCCCATGTAAAAGTGTTTCTCAGAATTGTTGTTTTAGTAAAATATTCCTCATGAATGACAAGTGTGTCTACACTATATAGCAAATCTTGGCTGCATGATTATTTATATTATCGCAAAATGTAAAATGTACAGCTCTATACAGTGCATACAGTTGGATATATATTGCATCCAAGTTTATTCACATGCATACAGTACACGCACATAAATCAATATATACTATATAGCAAATCTCAACGGACTGTTTTTTTTCTTCCTCACAAAATGCAACTATGTATTATTGCACAGCTCTTCATATAAAGTTAGATTGATAAGTAAGTCCAACTTTATCTGCATTTATACCATGGTCTTACTGAATACTTGATTCTGATTGGCTGGAAGGTGCACATTAAAACTGTTTAATGCACAAGTAGTTGCTTTAATTAAAGCGCACACATCACTCGCACAGAGAGAGAGAGAGAGAGAGATCGGAGATCACACTGCACACACAGAGAAACATTCAGGAGCACAGAAACTTGTTGTCGACGCTGTCCTGTGACTTTTATTATTAAAATAGCTTTGGTACTAAATTGCTACGTTATATTTCTACGCTGTTTTTGAAGTAACTAAACTTACAGCTTCAATGTTTGTTGAGAGAGACACACAGACGCAGGTAATTCACACATGCAACTCTCGATCGATAATTAATTCAAGGAAGTGTTATACTTCATTAAAGGGGTCATATGACGATGCTAAAAATAACATTATTTTGTGTATTTGGTGTAATGCAATGTGTTTACACAGTTTAGGATTAAAAAAACAAATTATTTTCCACATACCATACAGTATTGTTGCTCCTCTCTGCCCCGCCTCTGCAGCGTCTCCACGGCAACAATACTACAGCGAGAATAAAAGTTATGCCTTCTTTCTTTGCGTAATCATTTGGGAGGTGTTATGCAAATCTTCCCACACAGTGTCGTAGACATGTGGAGGCGTGCTTGAATGAGGCGTTTTAGGAAGGCGTTTTTCTTAACTTTTATAAAGAATATCTCTTTGGTTTTGAGACTTTGCAACTTTACGGATCTTGTATATGCAGCTTGTGAAACTCTAAAGACAAAGGAAAATTTGAAATCGTGTCATATGACCCCTTTAATTCAAATAAATGTGGTCTTACCGCACTTCTTCACCTCTGTGTCTGATTTGAGGCGGGCTCTTCCCACACAGTGTCGTAGACATGTGGAGGCGTGCTTGAATGAGGCGTTTTAGGAAGGCGTTTTTCTTAACTTTTATAAAGAATATCTCTTTGGTTTTGAGACTTTGCAACTTTACGGATCTTGTATATGCAGCTTGTGAAACTCTAAAGACAAAGGAAAATTTGAAATCGCGTCATATGACCCCTTTAATTCAAATAAATGTGGTCTTACCGCACTTCTTCACCTCTGTGTCTGATTTGAGGCAGGCAGAATGCTAGAGCTAATGAGCAAACATCATTAACAGCTTTAACTGGTCACTGCTTGCAAATGACCATGGTATAGGCGGGTAAATGAACGGCTAGCTGTGCATTAAACGATTTTAATGCACTCAGGTTCTTTGCCATCATGTCATGCATTAAAATCATTTAATGCACTGCTAGCCATGCATTATCGCTTACATATACTCACATAGGGTGATTTATACTATATAGCAAATCTCAACTGCTTGATTGCTTGTATCATTGCAAAATGTAAACTATAGCTCTAATCTACATTATAAACGTTAACATAATTTCTGTAAAGTTGCTTCAAAACAATGTCTATTAATGTGAAAAGCGCTGTATAAATAAATTTCCCTTGACATATTTTGGATAATATTGAACGACTTGGTCTGTGTTGGTCCTACCCCTTACAAAAAAGTACTGTGATGGTACCTTGATACTTATTGGTCTTTCCTACCACTGGACTAATAATCACAAAAATGCAAAATGAACTACAAAAATTAAATGTGATGCTAAATCGCTTCAGATGTGGAGAAAAGGAAGAACCCCGTGTGTGGGTTTGTCACGCCGTTGGAGGGCTCGGAGGCGGATGCCCACGGCAAACCTGAGGTGAGTCCGATCTCAAAGACAGACCTGAATTAATCATACTGTTTGAATTAATAAATTCCTTTCAATTGAAAAGAGAAGATTGTGATGTTTGGCGCATCACCTGCTGTGTCTAATGTGTTTATTTAGAGGCCGAACTGCCGCTAATTTGAAAGTGAAAGTAAAATGCGCACGGTGCTTTTAAGCTATTTGAAAGCGAGGAAAAGAGGGAAAATTCAAACGAACTAAAAACGAACAATTGCTTTACGCCGAATTGCCGCTATTTGAAAGTGAAAGTAAAATGCTCACGCCGCTTTTACAAGCTATTTAAAAGCGAAGGAAAGCGAGGAAAAGAGGGAACGCCCCCGCGGTGATACCGTGTTGAAAAGAGAAGATTGTGATGTTTGGCGCATCACCTGCTGTGTCTAATGTGTTTATTTATGGCGTTTACAGGCGATTGTTTTGGAGGGAAGCTACTGGAAGAGACGGATAGAGGTGGTGATTAAGGAATATCACAAATGGAGGATTTACTATAAGAAAAGAGTGAGTAACTGACCAAAAATAATGGGACATAATCGTGTATTATATGCCCAGAACACATTTTGGACGTTTTTGAAAGAAGTCTCTTCTGCTCACCAAGGCTGCATTTATTTGATTAAAATACAATAAAAACAGCAATATTGTGAAATATTACTACAATTTCAAAAAACAGTTTTCTGTTGTAATATATAGAAAAATGTAATTTATTCCTGTGATAGAAGCTGAATTTTCAGCATCAGTACTCCAATCGTCAGTGTCACATGATCCTTCAGAAATCACTCTAATATACAGATTTGCTGCTCAATTTTTATTATTATATTATAATTTTGTTATATTATTTATAAAATAAATACATTTTTGCTTCCAATAGGCTTGCCGCGATAGACGGTGCTGACGGTGATACCGGTGTAAATCCGTAACACGGTTACGTCACTTGCCCACTGCGGCACCGACCCCCACCGTCGTTTTGATTTTTTATAGTAATAAAAATAATTTAGTTCAGTAAAAGAACAAACACTACAATTAAAAACTGAACGCGGCTGCTCAATGCAGCGTGCCGAACGACAGTCGCATCACAGATCAGATTTCATTTCTCCAGTGAGCAGAGTGAGTCGAGCTGACTGACAAGAAGAGTGAGGTGAGGTGAGACAGACAAGACGATCGTGGATGATTTAGTTTCGAAACGAGATGCAAAAGCACCTGTTTGGCAGAATTTTTTGATTTTGAAAAGCCTGTTGACTTTTGCCGTTTATCTAAGCTGATTTTGGAAGTTTTTTTTAAACATTCGTTTCTTATTTAATTGGTTCCACAGTGTTTGCTGATTTTTACTTTATTTAAATTTTGTGTAATTAATATATTTTATTTGACATCAAGGTGTATGCCGTGCCTCCAAGCTTTCTTATTTGTTTTGCTAATAAACGTTCTACGTTTCTTATTTATTTGGTTATATATAATACATGTTTACTTATTTCCAGTTTTGTATACCTATTTAAACTTTATGCAAGTTATTTGTTATTTTATATTAGGCATAGCCTGCCCTTTAGCATGGTGTATTTTTATTAGTTTTGTTAATAAAAGTTCTATGTTTTATATATAGGCTAAAGTGAGTTAGACGTTGTATTTTGTTGTTGCATTCAAGCAATTGACGCCGAATTGCTACTATTTGAAAGTGAAAGTAAAATGCGCACGGTGCTTTTAAGCTATTTAAAAGCGAAGGAAAGTGAAGGAAAAGAGGGAAAATTCAAACGAACAATTGCTTTACGCCGAATTGCCGCTATTTGAAAGTGAAAGTAAAATGCACACGCCGCTTTTACAAGCTATTTAAAAGCTAAGGAAAGCGAGGAAAAGAGGGAACGCCCCCAGGGTGATACTGGTATTACCGGTGTTGTCACACGTCGATTAACCAGTGGGAAAATTTCCTCACCGTCACAACCTTAGCTTCCAAACTTTTGAACTGTAATGTATACTATAAATTTCATCATTCATTCTCGTTAATAAACACCTCAATGACAAATTTCTCATAATAAACAGTAATGCAAAAGTCGACTGATACAGATTTTTTCATTTGCAGTCCTAATGTCTAGAAAGTGACCAATATAATTCCAGTATAAATAGTACAGCACATGATAAGCATAAAACTGCAGAATAGTCATTGACACAATATTTACTTAATATTCACCAAAGTATTTGACAACAGAAAGCGCTTCATCAAAGCTCTCAGTAGATTTGGTACAGACATTTCTGTTAACTGGCCAAACGAATTGCAAAATATGGTTTGATTTGTCACTCTGGATGATATATTGATTTATCGCCACAATAATCCCACCATAAAATGTGGATTCAAAGGACATCAAATCACTGTCATGATTATAGACATCTTTACTGGTTGACACAACATGAAAAGGTTTAAGTGATTTCTGAACTGCACCCATTACTTCCTGAAATGACCAAGATCTTTTGTTTATAATATGAAATTTAATGCGATTGTGTTCCTGAAAACACCAGACCTGAGCTTGTAAAATATGACACTACATTTTTCCCACTCTGTTGAGATACTGTTGCAAAACTTCAGGAGCAACTTTGGGTCAAGAACCCAAAGTTCAGTATTCACAGAAAGGGCCAGTAAAATCTCTGAAAGTGAACAAAACCGTATCCTCAAAATTCTCAGGTACATAACCATTGTTAAGATAAGAGTTTTTCGGCATTTTAAGGTCGGTTCCTGTTTGTTTTGTAATATCCATTAGGTTTGTAAGGCACTGCTATATCTGATGTATTTTGTTTTATTTTTTTAGCTTCAGAAGAACAAAGACCTGCTGTCCATGCTACAGAAGGTAAGATCACAGAGAAATGTACCCTCTTAATGCAGTCAATGACAGTAAGTAGTCTGGTTTTGCAATCGCTAGTGGTGCAAAAGTTACACATTTCACCTTTAAAGAGATATTTAAACCAAAAAAGAAAATTCTGTGATCATTTACTACCTCTATGACTCTGAAGATTGTTGAGATCCAAACATTCATTTTTTGGTGAACTATCCCTTTAAGAAAAGTAAGTCAAACTAATGTGATTAAACCAAGTGCCAAATATTGTTTTAATGTTACACAGGGTTCCCATGGTCGTGGAAAACTGGAATATTAAAACTATGTTTTCTAAGTCAAAGGATTTTCTAGAGTGAACATTGTTCTTTCTGATGAAATATTTCATCAGATATTGATTTTTGTGATTGTTTGTGTAGAGTAAAATCTGCCCACTAGTAAGCATGGATTATCATTAGAAACATTATTATTAGAAGTATTATATATTTTTAATGCATTGATTATGCCTTGTAATGTACCTTATAATGCATTGTATGATCTTATGAATAATTGTATCCACAGTTATAATACAATATAATACTTATCTATTTATTCTTGCACCTTTAGAAAGTATAATGCATTAAAGGGCACCTATTATGCACCTTTTTACAAGATGTATTATAAATCTCAGGTGTCCCCAGAATGTGTTTGTGAAGTTTCAGCTCAAAATACCCCACAGATAATTTATTATATGGTTTTGAAAATGCCTATTTTGAGTGGAAGCAGAAACAGGCAGTTTTAGTCCATGTCTCTTTAAATGCAAATGAGCTGCTGCTCCCCGCCCTCTTTCCCAGAACAGGGCTGTGCAATTTTAGCTCATATCTCAGATCTCTGCCAAAAAACATCTGTTTGGTTTTGATTATCATGTATATCACATTGAAATCTCGCGTTTTAAAGCCATATCAGTTTAAATTTCTGATATACGTTTTTCTGGACGCACACATCAGAAGCACACGAACAGAGAGCGGCTGTCACAGGCATGCGAGTACTAAAAGTTCTCTTTCACACACAAGTTTAAGTAAAAAAACACAGTCGGTTATGTCCGTGAAGTTAAACAGCTGGGAAAGAAATCGAATGTCTATATTAGATCGGTGTATTAAGTGACAGCAGCATAATATACAGTACCTATACTGACTGCTGTTTGGGTCTACGCTGTTAATAAGACCCAAACAATAAAATAAAAGCAGAAAATCACTCACTGCTCTGAACTGAACAACTTCTATAGCTCTAATAAGAAGACATTTCTTACTTGAATTCTCTGGTGTGAAGATAAACATGGCAGATAGTGTGTGTGCGGCTCACTCAGGGCGGGGTCACGGCTAACACGGCTGTGTCAATCAACTATTGTGGGCGGGGCTTGTAAATTGTGACGTCACACTTTACGGATTCTGTGATCAGTAAGCTCTTAGACACTGCTCATGATTTATAGAGATTTAAAAAAAAAAAAGGAGCGGGTGGATTTTTATCATTATTGGGTGGTTGTGTACACACACTGCCAACACACATTTATGTTCAAACACCATGCAAAAATTAATTTTGCATAATAGGGACCCTTTAAAACATGGCAAAGCAAAAAATTGCTTTGGTTACAATTATTAATGAAAATATATAATGCATTATGAATCCTTTTATAATGCATTATACATAAATGTTACCAGGACATTTGATGACTAATAAATATACATTTAAAATTAAACTTTAATTCAAAATATTGGTATCTGGCGTACAAAAGGAGGCTGGTCCAGAAATCTCTAGAAAATAATTTCTAAACAGTCCTTATTCAGTAATCAAGAGCGTTCTGTAAGGATGTGAGTGACCTATAAATTGTTTTGGCTCAAAAAGTGTAGGAATCCTGTGTAGAGACATGTGAGGGCCAATCATGCCTGTTTTGGAAGGTTTAACCAAAAATTTCAAGTTAAAATCATAATCCTGCTGGATTCTGCAGGCACACATGCTGTTTCACACAGATTTAGTAATTCAGACGTTTTTGAAGGTCTCTTTCATATCTATGGGCCGTAACGCAGCTGTGATGATGGCCTGGTGTAAATCATTGATGAGTTAGCGTAGAGTGTAGTATTTACTTTAGTAAGTCATGTTTGCACAGCTCAAGTGGATTTCTATTAATAGTTGCTTTTGCTTTCCTCAGCTGGTTGAAAAATTCAAACGATCCACCATGTACGAAAAACGTGAGTAAACGTAAACGTTCAAATTCATTTGCGTCATACGGATGAGAAAATGAGTCGCTTGATTGCCTTCAGTGACTAAAGTGCTGATCTTCCCTTCTGTTCGATGAGGCGGTCAGAGAAACGCACGTTTAATCAAATCTGACCCACATACTTCAAGATGTGAATCGGCAGCACTTCTTTCAAACGCAGTTTATTCATGTGCTGCTTTGTGGATATGAATTAGTTTGATGATTAAAAGTTCTGATGCTTTCGGATAATACTGCACTATGGTACTTGGTATTCAGTGACTACCATATTTATATGCTGTACTATGGTATTTGCAATGTACACTACCGTTCAAAAAGTTTGGGGTCAGCCAGTTTTTTCTAAAAGAAATTAATAGTTTTATAAGGATGCATTAAATTTGATCGAAAGTAACAGTAAAGACATTTATAATGTTGTGAAAGATTTCTATTTCAAATAAATGCTGTTTGTTTGAACTTTCTGTTCATCAAAGAATCCTGAAAAATAAAATGTATCACAGCTTGCACAAACACATGCAGCACAACTGTGTTCAACATTGATACATTTTTGAATGGTAGAGTATGAATGCTTATTTTATTTCTCTTACAATATTGTAACATTTGGCAGCCCAATAAAATTATTAGTCTCAAATGGGATATTAAAAATTATAGTTGATTTGGGAGTTGGGAGCATGTCATTGGGAAAACATGTCAGATGCAATGGATACAGCATCTGTATTAATGGTAAATTTATTCAAATTATTGTTATGTTTTTGTAAACAACAAAACGAAATTGCGAAAATATAAAGTTTTTAACATTGATAATAATCAGAAATGTTTCTTGAGCAGCAAATCAGCATATTAGAATGATTTCTGAAGGCCACTGAAGACTGGAGTAATGATGCTGAAAATTCAGCTTTGAATCGCAGGAATAAATGACATTTTAACAGATATTCACATAGAAAACATCTGTTTTAAATTGTAATAATGTTTTATAATTTAGCCATTTTTACGTTTAAATAAATGCAGCCTTAGTGAGCAAAAGAGACTTCTCTCTAAAACATAAAAAAAAATCTTAATGACCCTACATTTCTGAATGGTAGTGTACTTCAAAGACAAAAACAGCTTAAACCAGTCTAAGGCCAAGCTTATGTTTAGATGTTCTGTTTTGCTGGTTTTAGAGAGGTTTTGGACACTTGCAGTAGTGATTTGACCATTTGTGAGCCTGGAGCACAAAAGCAGTGTTAAGTCGCTGGGGGATATTTGTAGCAATAGCCAACAATACATTGTATGGGTCACAATTATTGATTTTTCTTTTATGCCAAAAATCATTAGGATATTAAGTAAAGATCATGTTCCATGAAGATATTTAGTAAATTTCTTCAAAAAATTTTTTTGATTAGTAATATGCATTGCTAAGAACTTCATCTGGACAACTTTAAAGATGATTTTCTCAATATTTAGATTTTTTTGCACCCTCAGATTCCAGATTTTCAAATAGTTGTATCTCAGCCAAATATTGTCCTATCCTAACAAACCATACATCAATGGAGAGCTTATTTATTAATGATGTATAAATCTCAATAAAAAAAAAAGGACCCTTATGACTGGTTTTGTGGTCCAGGGTCACTGTTGTGCTCCAGGCAGGTATGCTGCTACTTTACTAAGTGATCAGATGCACCATTTTCACCTGTTGGATCATAAAACAGATGAAAAAAATCCCACAGATGTAGAGGTGTGCGATATATATCGTCTGCGATAATATCGTAATTGTTGTTACAACAAAAAATAACTCCAAACACAACCACAGCGCTGTTTTGCGTCTCTGAGCAACATGACCGTGTTTCGTTCCTGAATGAATCAATCGTTTAAATGATTCGGTTCAATCGCAATAACTCACTTATAAACAGTGACTTGCTGCCACCTACTGGCGGGTATTAATTTCACATTCAGAGTATCTTTTATTATTTAAATAATTTCAAATATCAGTATTCAAAAGATAATGGACACTTTTAGAAAAAAAAAAGGCTATTTAAAGGTCAAAATGCCCATAAAATGTAAAAATCAGTTAAAACTTATTGGAAAAGATTATTTCTATCAGTATGAACTGACCACTGCACAGAATATGAAGAATATCAAGTCAGCTGTCCACGGCAGTCCTTAAGATACCAGCACAATAACACACACAGCAAAATATCGTCTAATTATCGTTATCGATAAAATATCAAGATATTATTTTTTGTTAATATCGCACACCCCTACACAGATGCACTCTGAAGCAGGGACCCGAGTCATATCTACAGATAGGACGGCATGTCCCGGTTTGCCCTGGTGCTGCCCTGGTGCTGTGTGTCAGTGTGGCAGCAGGAGGCAGTGAGTTTGCTCTCGTCCTCCACACGTGAGTGTGACAGCGGGAACTGGGTCAGGAACAAAAGAGCTGC
The DNA here is from genome assembly GCF_001515645.1 of Sinocyclocheilus grahami. Classification (NCBI taxonomy): domain Eukaryota; kingdom Metazoa; phylum Chordata; class Actinopteri; order Cypriniformes; family Cyprinidae; genus Sinocyclocheilus; species Sinocyclocheilus grahami. Next base: position 752,146 of record NW_015505321.1, on the reverse strand, counting down.
CGCTCATCTTCAATGATACGGAGAAACCTGGAGAAAAAAATACTGAGAAATGAAAACATAATGGGATCGGGCAGGGGGTTCCTGTCTTTTACACATTTTCGTTAAACTGCTGTCGTTAAGACCTCACACGTAAGCACCGAGGCCCACGTACACACACAAACGCGCTCTAGCACCAATACTATAATTTGCCACCTTTGTGCGTAAGAAAAAAGAAAGTGGAAAACAGAACGTAGGTAGTTTTCAGGAAAGGCGTAATCGTTGCCGCTGCTGTCTTGATTGTGGTATTCCTATAAATATGCGGCCCGTGCCGAGCCTCAGTCCTCGCAGAGCAGGAAAATCAGCAAGACAGCAGCTCTCCAGGTAAAACAGATGCACTTGGGATTTTTCCAGTAAAAGCCGTGAGTCGAATGTCAGATCTGAGTGTTTGTGTGTGTGTGTAACTGTCAGTCAACATGCAATCTAAATCCACTACATTTGCTTTTTAAAGGGATAGTTCACCCAAAAATGAAAATTCTGTCATCATTTACTCACCCTCATGTCGTTCCAAACCTGTATGAGTTGCTTTCTTATGTCGAACACAAAAGAAGATATTTTGAAGATCAAGAACAAGTTGGTGGTTGCCATTGACTTCCATAGTAGGAAAAAAAAATACTATGGAAGTCAATGGCAACCACCAACTTGTTCTTGATCTTCAAAATATCTTCTTTTGTGTTCGACATAAGAAAGCAACTCATACAGGTTTGGAACGACATGAGGGTGAGTTAATGATGACTGAATTTTCATTTTTGGGTGAACTATCCCTTTAATACACATTTCTGGTTTTATTGTTGATCGATTCATCAGTGCTTGACCTTCCGAAGGAAATAAATCTTTCATCAAAATGTAAAACGGCTTCTCAAAAGAGAACAAATGTAGGTTAATGTGGAAATGGATTGGATCATTGGATCATGGGCATTTGCTAATTGCTCATATCATGTGAGCGACAGGTTAATGGAGGGCAGTGTTATTTTAGTATTATTGATATACTGGTATAATTTCTTGTTAATATTTTGAATTATGATTATTTGTTTCCTGTCTTCATTTAAATTTTAGGAAAAGTTTTAGTAATTTTTTAATAAGTAAATTTTTTATTCGTTTTTTATGTCTTTGTTGTCTAAATGTTTTTAATTAAGTTTTAGTTTTAGTTATTGGAAATAACTAAAACTAAATGGAAATGAGAAATGTTGCCTTGACAACTAGCTGAATTCAAATTAGTTTATTTATTTAGTTTTATTTTATTTTAATTAGTGTTTATTTTATTTCAAGTAATGAAAATATTTAGTTATGGTTTCAGTTTTAATAAATAAGCATTACCCTGCTGGAGGGGAGGGATTGTTTTTGGTAAAAGATTATGAGGTCACACGAATTAAAAAAAAATGATATGCAAGGATAAATTATAATAAACATGGCAATATTCTGTAATTTTTTTTAATTAATTTCATGGTGACAAATTTTATTTCATGGTTTTATCTGAACACAGATATTTTAGGCTGCCTTGTACTATTTAAATGTACTTTTATGTTGTTTTATTGTGCATTTCTATTATTATTATACTGCTTTTTCTGGTTTGTTTTGCTATAATCCCCCTGTAAACAATTTTTTCCCGTTCTTTACAAAAAATAACTAGCTGTTGATTTAATTAATTCCCAATGGATTAAATCAAGTCCTACCCTACCTTTTTTTTAACAATGGGCTGCAAATGCATTTTCATGTTTAAAAATATATTCTCTGTATCTTGTTTTCCTTCTCATTTCTTGCTCTGCGTGTGTAAACGGAAAACTATTTATTTTCTCAACAGGATTTTCAGTGCATTTCCTCAAGGCTTCAGACAGAAAATGACTTCTTTATATTGGACAGATTGTTTTGTGCATGACTAAGCCTTTGCAGCATCTACCGATTTTAAAATATAAATGCAATTGACTTTGTAGGAAATGGTATGTGCTACAGTTGCATAAATAGTTTGTGCTTGTGGTTGTAAACACGGTCTGCCTTGTGGTCATATGTAGATGTAGGAACCTTTATTAGTGGTGCTTGTTAATGAAAGCATCATATTACTATTTAGTGTTAGTGATGTGATCAAACCTCTAACATTAAGTATTAAAGTTGAGTATGAGCGAAGGATTCCTCCAATCGTGTGTCTTGTTGCCGTTCTCCACAGAGTCCTATCAGCAGGACGGGGCTGGAGAAATGGACCAGTCAGATCTATCCAGAGCCCGAGGCGGCATCAGAGGAAGTGCACATGTTTGACTTGGATTGCTTCCTCTCAGACATCTCAGACACGTTGTTCACAATGACCCAGAAACCCAGTCCCTGGAGTGGAGACCGCCAAAACAGTGAGTCCACCCAAAAATCATTTACTCACCTTCGTGTCATTCCAAACCCAGAAAATGAGTTTGTATTGGCCCTTCAAGATGCGATGTACCAGGTTTAACATCATTGATGCCAATAGTTATTGGTGCATGGCTTGTAATAATTCACATTGTGCTAATTTTGAAATATGCACAGGCACACGTTTTATGGAGTGATTTTGTGGGTCTTCAAAATTCTTGATTCTTCCAAGTCTTACGTTCATAAAGTCATGCCATTAAATGTTGCATGCACCAGAAATAAAAAAAAGAATATCTTCCTCAGTATTTATGTCTTCCGATACAAATATTTAAACATTCATAAATCAAGATACATTTATTGAGATGCAAAATTAATTTATGCTTAAAACACGCACAAAAAAAAAAAATCTCTCAGTGGGGTATGAAAACTTTTTTTTTTCTTTTAAATGAGCTTTTCTGAGCAGATATTTGTTGGTTTTATCTATAAACTCCCTTTATTTGGGTAAATTTCTGAGAAAATAAGACTTCTAATCCCAAGTCATTTTGCTTTTCGGTGAATTTTCAAACTTTGAAGTGTTGCTGATACAACTCATTTTCTGTGTCCTAGACATTTACATTTAGATAACTTCATTTTTCTTAACTTTTCGCTCTTAAAAAGTCGTAAATTTACCTTCATAAAACATGACATTTTTGGAGCCTTACAGCACATGGCCATAATCTGCATTCTCATATGAAAAACATATAATCATATAAAAATACAATCTAAAAAGTAAGCTTTGAAATGACATGTAATTAAGTTGTAATTATTATTATTGGATGATCTGTTCTTTTAAGCTCTAATGCAAGATCTTTGTGACTTTGTGAGTCTCAGTAACTTTAACATTTCAAATGATTCTGTGGTCACTAAATATTTATCTTGAAAAGATATTTGGCTGATTTAACAAGATTACAATATGTGACCCTGGACCACAAAACCAGTCATAAGGGTTATTTTTTTAAAATTGAGATTTATATGGTTTTATAGGTATGGTTTGTTAGGATAGGACAATATTTGGCCGAGATACTACTATTTGAAAATCTGAGGGTGCAAAAAAATCTAAATATTGCGAAAATCGCCTTTAAAGTTGTCCAAATGAAGTTCTTAGCAATGCATATTACTACTAAGTTTTGATATTTACAGTAGGACATTTACAAAATATCTTCATGGAACATGATCTTTACTTAATATCCTAATGATTTTTGGCATAAAAGAAAAATCTATAATTGTGACCCATACAATGTATTGTTGGCTGTTGCTACAAATATCCCCCAGCGACTTAACACTGCTTTTGTGCTGCAGGCTCACATATAATATGCATCTTTCAGTGACATTTAATGCCTCCCCTGCCTTAAAGTATTTTAACTTAGGATTTCATTAATGAGAGATGGTTTTAGAGATGGAAAATTTAGTCACATGAGTTTATAAAATATATTCAGGAAGGACACCACACCCTCAAACAAGGAACTTTAAAAGAATAAATGCTCCAAACAGAGCAGTGTTAAGCAGTCCATTTGACTCCTGTCGTCTCAGTGTACACCAGTAATGCAGACATGATCCAGCCCGGCTTGACTCCATTACAGCCCAGCTTGGACGACCTGATGGACATACCAGGTGAGTTAATGAACTCTTCATATCACTCTTTATTATACTGACATTGCTCAGCTTTATAACTCAAACTAAACTGTTTTATATGCTGTGCGCCGCTCTGCACTCTGGTCCTGGTGCCTTAGATGCACTTGATTATAAAGAAGAGTGGTATTAAAATGGAGACATACATTTACACCTTCTTACTATAGTTGGAATGCTAATACGAAATATAATTTAAATTAAATGTAGTTACATTAACGTAATGAAATAATATTAAAATTTTTAAATAATTTTTCAATACTAATACAATAACATTGAATTAATGTCTATGAACAATGTTTTATTGGTAGTTAAATATAATTTAAATTAAATATAATCATTAATATAAGTATTATAACATTTATATAACATTAACATTTACATTTATACAATAATATATTGATCAATCTTTTTGAAAAAATGTTTCATCTGTAGTTTGAATGTTAATAAAAATGTAATGTAAATATAATTTGAATTAAACATAGTTATTAACATTATTATAACATATATATATATATATATTAGTGCTGTCAAACGATTAATCGCGATTAATCGCATCCAAAATAAAAGTTTTTGTTTACATAATATATGTGTGTGTACTGTGTATATTTATTATGCATGTATACATACACACACATGCATGTATATATTTCAGAAAATATGTTATGTTTTTGTATTAAATATTTTTATTTATAATATAAATTATATGGATATGAACATAGACATTTAAATACATGTAAATATTTTCAAAATATATACTGTATGTGTGTATATTTATATATACATAATAAATATACACAGAACACACACACATATTATGCAAACAAAAACTTTTTTGTATGCGATTAATCGCGATTAATCGTTTAACAGCACTAATATATATATATATATATATATATATATATAATGTATTATTTATATATTGATTACTGTTTATGAAAAATGTTTTGGCTGTAGTTTGAATTTTAATAAATATAATTTAAATAAAAATTAAATATAAAATGAAGTATAGTTGTTAATATAAAATATTCTTGTTTCAATATTTCAGTATCAATATATGAATTAATATTTGTGAACAATACGTTTTATCTGTAGTTTGAAATTTTGTTAAGAAATATAATTTAAATTGAATATAGCAATTCAATAATTCATATAACTGAATGCTGTATAATATAATGATTATTTGTTAAATTTATTTTTCAATATTAATTTATTGATGAATAATGTTTTAACACACATACATATATATATATATATATATATGTGCGATTAATTAAGAATGAATATTATTTGGAAATGCAAAAAAACCTTAGCAACCTTAAGAACGGCAAAAATAAATAGGTGATGAATTTATGAACAGAGACCTTGATTTTTTACTTTGATATTTTGAGTTGATAAGAAGTATTGGATAACTTTGAGGAGCTATAGGGAAGTTCAGAAGTTCATTTGCACAACTTTAGTGAAGATGGCCCAACAATCTGTCTGTGCTTCACATTTTTGGGGTGTCTAGAGGGCAATGAATGAGTTTAACCCCCATTGGTGGCATTTCCTCTAAGGGCATTTCCTGGTCTGCCACAGGGTCATTTAAAGGTTAAAGAGCCAATGACTGAAGAGTGGAAGTCAGACAGGATGTGATCAGCCCTAAATAGTGAGTCATTTGAGGGGATGAGTTAACTTTAGGACAGCAGCACTGTTCACTCATTCGGTTCCCTACATTTCTGTACTGATTTAGCTTCTGTCAGTGTCAAGAATACGCAGGTGTATTTACATTCAAAAACGCTTCAGTGTTCAAAAACGTACTGTATATAAGAAGAAAATAAAAGGATCTGCATTCTGATTTTAGAACATCTTTTGCACACAGATGATTAAAGCATCTACTCCATGCCTTCTGTCGTCTGATTGATAGTTTAGACTTTTTTATCAAGTCAGCACTCTTTTAGTGTAATTGTACAAACGTCCAGCTTCAGCTCATGCTTCACGTGTCTTTCTGCTGTCAAATCTTGACTGATTTTTATCAAGCAAACATCTGAATATCTGCACTAGTCATATTTCCAGATGAACACTTACTGGACTGAAGCAGCTCGGCTTTACTTGATTCTCCATCAATCATTTCTTAGAAAAATCAGTGCGTCTCAAATCTGATCATCAGGATCTTTTGAGGAACGTTTGTATTTCTTCATCTCTCAATCATCACTGGATTGCATTGCGTTATATGTCTGGATAATTTCGATCTCATCTTACTAAGACACATTATTGGAGATATAGAGTGACCATTGATATTTATATAATTTCTTGTAAGTATATGCTATAATGTTATAAAGATCTCATTGATTTACCTTATAAGTGTTGGAATTTCATCACTTTTTGTTCATATAAATATCAGCATCTGCACCAAATTGCATATTTTTGCTCAGTTTGGGCTTCTGAATAAAACTGAGCTGTTTTTCCTCCATATTCTCACTGTATCATATTATATGATCCATATAAAGCCTAATGTATCAAATATGATGCTCAACAATAATAATCAAAAATATGACCAGGGCCTGGCTAATGAACTCTAGTGCACCAGCATATGACTGTCATGTTCCTGGCAGTGTTTGCTGTGTTCAGCTGGCAGGACTCGGTCACGAGGCTCTGGACTCATTCATTGCAGCAGTGCCAGGTTTCTCACAGATATCAACACAGACACCGTGAGCTTCCACATATGATCTGTAAATGTTCTTAGCTTTATATATTCTGCTCAGTAGCATCACAGTGCTAAGTGTTCTTGTGATGATGTAAATTCACTCTATTGAAGCGTGCATGTGACTGTGAAACGTTAATGTCTGGTATTGCATGGCCACATGAGGGACGTATCGTCTGAGGTGGAAAATACCTTTCCCAGAAGGCATTCTGATTGGTTGCATGTGGGTTTGGCAGGTCTAGAGGAATAGTTTAGATGCTGTGAGAGACTAAACCATGCTGCATGGGCGCTTGCTTGTAGTGGAGACTTTATATTCGTTTAGATTCAGTTGACGTTTCTTCTGAGCCATTAGAAGTTAGAATTTTTAAGCCATTGCAGTTTTCAGGATACGTCTGAAGAAAATGTGAGTCACGCTCAGCTACTTGCGAAGAATTAACTTCATGCTCTTTGCTCTCTAGACATTTTCATGAGTTTCCGCGGGCAGCCGACGGAGCACGTGGGTTATTCAGACTGCAGCTTCTTTGAGAGTTCGTCTAGCGCGGCGTTTCCTTCAGCTGCTTCCTCTGCCGTCACCAGTCAGATGATGCACACAGGATCTCTGCTGACTCAGGTACAGCACTCATTCATGGTTTAAAAAAAGTGTGTAACTGCGAAGTGCCACTAGTGTCGCCAAACAAAACCGTAAACATGACTGTTTTCTCAAACACTTCCCCCATCTGCCATTATTATATTCCAGAGTTTCATGTTTAGCAGAATGACCCTATTACTTGATTCATTCTGAATATTAAATAATAATATTTATATGATTTATTCTTTTAATAATATTAATATTAATAATATTAATATTAATAATATTTATTATTTTAATGTTAATGTTTATTATTATATTAAAATGTATTTATTCCAATATTATTCTTATATATATATACAATTTTACAAATGTATTTTATTTCCAAAATTTTAATGTAGAAATATGTGCCATGCTTTTAACCCTGATAATTATATTATATTATATTATTTGCATGGTTATTATAAGCATAGTACACATTTCAACATTAAAATGTCTAAAATAAAATCAATAAAATAAAGTAATTTTATTATGTTTATATTATATAATATTAAATTCGAATTATTTGCATGGTTCACATTCCAACAGTAAAGTGCATAAAATAAGATAAATAAAAATAATTATCTTATAATTATTGTTTGCATAATTATAGGCATATTACACTTTCAACATAAAATGTTTCAAATAAAATAAATAAATAATATTATATTACATTATAATTAATTGTATGGTTATGAGCACGGTTCACATTTCAACATCAAAATGTTTAAAAAAAATAAAAAAATAAAAATCAAACTACTTTAAAATTAAAATTCAATTAATTATATTTAACATATAATATAATCATTTGTTTTATTTAAAATGTGTGCCGTGTTTCGGACTACTTTCCTCACGAGATGTAACATAAACTTAATGCATTTTTTTCCAAATCTATGTCAAAAACTTTCACTTTTTTCAATTTTCATTTTTAGCCTCCTCTCTCAGCTGAAAGTTTATCCCAGCCGTCTGGACCCAGTTATCCTCGCCAGACCATCGACCCCGACTTAACCTTCAACCCCAGTGGTGAAACCTCAGAGCCCAAGTTCAAAGGTCACTCAGAATACATCAGTGACTTCCATCACTCTCTGAACCTCTCGTCTGGCCTGGTCCCGTGCGGTCCGCAGACGTCCTTCAGCGGTCACGCCACTGAGATGCCGGGTGTCATGGCACAGGAAAGCCCTTACCCATCAGCCTGCCTCCAACACAGATATTCATCCGGCCAATCACGGACCTGTGTGGCTGCCACATCCACGGTCATCACACACACCGGCTCTGCCACGAGTGCCCTGTCGCTGGAGGCTCACCACGGATACTCCAGTGTGCCTGAGATGTTTCCTCCTGCCACCTGCATGTCTTTGAGCTGCCAGCCCATGACGCTGACCCCGTCTCTGACTTCGCCCGGTGCCTCTCACTGCTTCTCTGTGCTGCAGCAGGTGGGCGTGGCCACTGGCGGGGGGAAGCACAAACAAAAGACAGGAGGAGCCCAATTGGTTCCCAGGGTGATGACTTCCTCTACAGCCCCGCCCACTCAGACGAGCTGCCTGGCCAATCTGCTCTCTTCCAGATCTCAAGAGCGTATGTAGATGTTAGATCTTTTAGCATTTTTCCTGCTTTGTTTCTTCAGTTTTTGCCGGTGAGCATCTGGACGGCTAAAGGAATGTCCCAGGTTCAAAACAAATTTGAGCTAACTGGAACTAAAACTATATAAAAAAAAATTGTTAATTGAATTAAATCTGATATTAAATAAAATATAGATATTAAATAAAAATTGTAAAAAAAAAAACTTAAAAAAAAATACAAATAAATGGAAATATATATATATATATAAACCTAATCAAAAAGACAAAATCACTTAGCAAAATTACTAAAAAGTAAACAAAAATTAAAATGAAAACTTAAAATATAAAAATAAAACAATTCTAATTTTATAAATATTAATTGTGTATATTATTGTGTATATATAAATAATAGTAAAATAACACTGATATTAATATGTATTATATCATGTATTAATGTAAAAATAGTTTTTTGTTCATTAAATTAAAGCTGAAATAAAATATAAATAGTAAATGAAAAGTTAAAATTTTTTTTTATTAAAAATGTTGCCTTGGCAACTAACTGAAAAACTGAAATTTTTACGTGTTTAAAATTTACAAAATGTATATAATAAGTGAGTACACCATGAATACATTTTCCAAACTGTGATTTTATCTCGTCCTGAATCACTACGGTACACCTATAATAGGTTTTTATATTCTATTATATATGTTATATATTCTACAGACTATTTTAGACTGGTTCTGATAGGAAGCGCTGCAGAGAAACCCAGTACCTGCGAGACTCGTCATAGACGTAAACAGAGAAGTAGCTCCGGCTATAAAGTTCTTCCGCAAGACACATGCAGTTCTGTTTATTAACCGCTAGAGCACCAAAAGTTACGGACTGCAGCTTTAAGTTGAAGTACTAAAATGAATAAAACTAAAACTTAAATAAAAATAAATTAAAGCTAAGCAAATATATATATATATTAAAAAACTAATAAAAAGACAAAAGTGTTTAAAATTTACAAAATGTATATAATAAGTGAGTACACCATGAATACATTTTCCAAACTGATTTTATCTTGTCCTGAATCACTACGGTACACCTATAATAGGTTTTTATATTCTATTATATATGTTATATATTCTACAGACTATTTTAGACTGGTTCTGATAGGAAGCGCTGCAGAGAAACCCAGTACCTGCGAGACTCGTCATAGACGTAAACAGAGAAGTAGCTCCGGCTATAAAGTTCTTCCGCAAGACACATGCAGTTCTGTTTATTAACCGCTAGAGCACCAAAAGTTACGGACTGCAGCTTTAAGTTGAAGTACTAAAATGAATAAAACTAAAACTTAAATAAAAATAAATTAAAGCTAAGCAAATATATATATATTAAAAAACTAATAAAAAGACAAAAACACAACAAAATTCTAAAACTAACTAAAATTAAAATGTAAACTGAAAATATAACAATAAAACCTTATTCTAATTACTAATAAAACCTATATATATATATATATATATATAAATCAAGCAAGTTAACGTATTATTATCGCGTTAACGCATTAATTAATTAACGCCGACAATTATTTTATTGCGCATTAACGCAGTTTTTTTTTTAGTTATTATTATTTTTGAAAGTCCATTGCTCACTGGCTCTGAATACACATACAGACAAACCATGGGTCACAGGAGGGGTGGGATGTTGATCAGTACTGGCTTGGGATGAGCGTCATCATGCGTCTCAACCAATGAGAGCATTTGGGGAGGGCCTAAGACTGCAGCAGCGCTCACATTACCGTTCCCGATAAAATTATTTAGGCTAAGCATCAACATTCACAAACCACTGTTCACTGTTATTTTTAACAGAAAAGAATGCAACGTGCTCGTAATCATGACTTCATAAGCGGGAAATAGGAAGTTTCCGATAGCACGTGAAGACAGCAGAGAAGCACTCTCACTCAGCACAGTGGAGTGCATTGTTTTGTTAACTTTGTGGTTTATTATTTTGAGTCGTTTGGGTTGTTTGTAACACACGGCCCTCTCACAATATATTGCTTTACAGATCTATCACTTTTGCCGCTCAGAAATGTAGATGCAATAATGCTGCACGTTTCAGAAGTTCAGCACTCCGACACTACATGCGTACCGCGCCCAACTGAACCGCGCTCTGGCCCACCTCTTCCAACCGAGCCAGGGATGGCTAAACGAACTGAGCGATCACACTTGTCAAACGAACCGGGCTTTTGGGGTCAAACGCGCTCGGGCAAGGTTCAGATCACCTAGTGTGAGTACACCCTTATTTTCCCGCATCCCGCACTCGCCCATCAAGTGTTGTCCCGCACCGCGCTCTGCTGCGTTGCGTTAATGTTTAAGTTGAGATTTACAAGAAATATTTTAACTGGTACTATGTAAAAGGAATACTGCTGTAAAAAAAGCACCTTATTTGTTTAAAGTGCTTGCAAACCAAATGTTATTGCATTTTTTGTTCATTTAGCAGTACTTTTAAATGAAAAAAGTGCACAATACATTTTGAATTCATTATTGAATTTTGTGCAGAAAAACCATGCGATTAATCGCAATTAAAAAAAAAATAATTGTTGCCCAGCACTAATATATATATGTATGTGTGTGTGTGTGATGCGATCTGGGAAACCTCGTCGAATGTCGCGCTGGGACGTTTTCAGTCAAATTCGAAAAATAGGTTGAATGTCAATTTTTTGTCAAAATTAGGTTTTCATTAAATTATTATTCTATAACATCTTATCTATCATCTCTGAAAATATCTTTGCAAAATTCACTTGTTTAGTGCAGAAAAATAGCGATTTATTGCAGCAAACAATACATACAGTACATACATACATACATACATTCATTTGCAAATAATAGTGAAATAACTCTTTATTTAACAGCATTCCTTAACATTTTAAAAAACTTTCTAGGAAAACCGTCATTGAGTTTTGACGCTCCTTCAGCAGGGTTAAAAGGCCACAGACCAACGACACCCATCTCTCCGGTAAGCTCTCCTCATAGCAAAATAAAATATCTGCAGCACACTGTAAAACAAGTTAAAATAATATGAACACACCGACAGACATTTATCGAGACTAGAGTAACGATGCTGAAACTTCAACTTTGCCATCAAAGAAATAGATAACATTTTAAAATAGAATACTCAAAAAACGCTATTTTAGACTGTAATAATATTTCACAGTATTACTGTTTTTACTGTATTTTTGATCAAATAAATGCAGCTTTGGTGAGCAGAACTTCTTTCAAAAACATCAAAAAATCTTAATTATTCTCCATGACAGCCAAAGAGCAGCAGTCGAGGAGGATCGCAGATTTCCCACAATCCCCCCTGGGCCTCCACTGCAATCCCACCACTGTCACCGTTACACTGTCAGGCTCCCATGTCAACCCATGGCCATAGCGGCACCTCGCAGGGAAGCACCATTTCCTCTCTGCTCACGCAACAAAGACCACTTCTCATCCCCAAAACAGAAAAACTCTCCCCGGTACAAATGCACACAAGTGACAGGACCAGTTTAACAGGTGTGTTGATCTGTGTGGTTTTATAGGAATAGTTTACCCAAAAATGATAGTTTGCTAAAGATTTACTCACTCTCAGGTCATCTAAGATGTAGATGAGTTTGTTTCTTCATCACGACAGGTTTGGAGAAATGTAGCATTGCATCAGTGTCTCAGCAATGGATGCTCTGCAGTGAATGGGTGCCGTCAGAATGAGAGTCCAAACAGCTGATAAAAACATCACAATAATCCACACCACTCCAGTCCATCAATTAACATCTTGTAAAGCCAAAAGATGCATGCTTGTAAAAAAAACAAATCCTTCATTAAGGTGTTTTTAACTTCAAACTGTTGCTTCCAGCTAAATCATTATTATGGATTATCGACTCATATTTTGGCTAGAAGCAACAGGTTGAAGTTAAAAATGTTTTAGGCCACTTCCACACAAAGCCATCCCTTTCCGATCTTTTTTTTCCCCTCATCTCAAGAAATATCTGCATACACACGAAAACACAAAACTGACTCAAAACGATGTAGTATACATGCCAGACCAGCATGTGGTGCTGTAATTCTGCCTCAGGGATACACTAAAAACGGAGAAGACTTGGAGCATGCTAAACCTTGCATGCTGTATGCAAAGCTGTGTTAATGTTAAAGGGGTCATATGATGCTTTTTTTAAAAATCATTATTTTGAGTATTTGGTATAACAGAATATGTTGACATGCTTTAATGTTCAAAAAACGCATTATTTTTCAAATACTGTACATTATTGTAGGTCCTCTATGCCCCGCCTCTCTCAAACGCTTCGTTTTCTACAAAGTCCCTCCTTCCGACAAGCGCAGTCTGCTCTGATTGGCCAGCTGACTCAGTGCATTGTGATTGGACGAACACCGCAAGCACTCGTCGGCAATGTAACGCCCCTTACCATAATCGCAAGCTTCATCTTTCAAAATAAATGTAAAGACAGAGCCCGAAAGGGGAACAGAGTCTCATGACAGACACAGTGATGAATATGTGTTTGCAGTACACAAGCCACGGTTAAGACAGCTGACTCCACTGTGATGTGTCTCGCTCTCTCTCTCTCTCTCTCGCTTGCTCGCGCACACACACGATGCGCAAAACTCCACATTTGAACAGTCAATAGCAAATACTTAAACTAATAACAAAACAGTAGCTGATTCAGAAGCGCCAGATTGTCATAGCAAAGTCAGAATTACCTCCTCTCCTAGGTTCACGAAATGGTCGTCCATAAAATGCATTGTTGTTTTCGCCTAGAAACACACAGCGTCTCCCTGACATGCTGCTTCAACACTAACTGCGATTACTGAAACCACGCCTTCTTTCTTTGCATGCACATTTGGGCGGCATTATGCAAATATTTCCACATAGTGAGGTAGATATGGGGGGGGCGTGTTAGAATGAGCCGTTTTAGGGGGGCGTGGCAGAGTCTTAACTTGGTTTTGAGACTTTAGTCTTTGCAACTTCAGGGATCTTATCTATGCACAATCAGCTTGTAACACTCCAAAGAGAAAGGAAAACTTGAAATCGCATCATATGACCCCTTTAATAAAAATACAATCGTTCAGTGTTTGTTCATGTTGTTATTGCTGTTACGTGACGTAGCGGTGTCTGACTAGGGGCATTTTCACAAAATAAACGGATTATTAAATAGCAGTTTCACGCTCCCAAAACACCAGATCCGTCTGGACAAAACGTTGATACGATACAACATTTTTACCTATACAGCTAAACGCATCTCTGTGTGGATGGGCCATAATTGATGGATTTGTTTCTTACAAACACGCAGCTTTTGGCTTCTCAAGATGTTAACTGATGGACTGGAGTGGTGTGGATTACTTGTGGATTATTGTGATGTTTTTATCAGCTGTTTGGACTCTCATTCTGACGGCACCCATTCACTGCAGAGGATCCATTGCTGAGCAAGTGATGCAATGCTACATTTCTCCAAATCTGGTGAAGAAACAACCTCACCTACATCTTGAATGGCCTGAGGGTGAGGACATTGTTAGCTAATTATATTTACAGAAGGGCTGCCCCCTAACAGTCGACTAATCGTTAGTCGACCAGAAGAGGCTTAAAATTTTATTAGCCGCTTAGTCGCAGAAAAATAAAAATAAAAAAAATCCACAGGCGAAGTCACACAGTCCATGACTAACAGACCGTTAACGGCTGGTCTATGGTAATACAGTACATCGGGCAGGACATCCAAACACTCACCTATCATTCATCGACCTCAAATATGTCTTATCTGAAATATGTAAGTATTATTTACATGTCCGCTCAATCTAATGTTAACCTAGAGAAATGTGCGCTGTTCAAGTGTGTGTGTGGAGTGTAGAAGCTGAACAGTAGCGCGCTCGTTGCAGGACAGATGGAGGTGCCGGTGCACTCAATTGCTCTTAAAATACTATGAAATTTTTGGTCATACAGATAAGAGTAATACAACTTTCGAATCTGTAAAGACTCTACGTTTATTTGTGTGTACTGTGCACTCACTGTAACAACAAAACACGCTTTTGTAAAATAATAAAAGCAAACATGATGTGCTTTCTGCCGTCTCGGTCTCTGTGAACTTGAGCGTGAAACTCCGTGTATATCTTTGCCTTACAGACATTAAAAATATACCTAGAGAGAGTGAAATGTCTACTTTCAAATGAACCAATTCAAATGGAAGACAAATATTCCCAGATTATGTAATCCGTATGAAACATGCACACAGGCGCATCACTACTGCAGAGATGACGAGTCCGTGTCGCCGACTTCATCTCTTAAGCCAAAAACAAAGAAAGCGCACTAGTTTATCAAATTATTAAAATGTTAATGCGGTCTCCTTACTGTTTTTTCCTGACACGTTCATAATCATTACTTCTGCCGGTGTGCTGTGGCAAGCTTTATGCATGCACTTGAGTGCTTATTAGGCTATGAAGGCATTTAAAGGCTCATTATAATTATTTAAATGGTTTATTAATAAACGCGCGATTAGTCGACTAATCCTTAAAGTGAACGACTACTAGTCGACCAGAAAATCCTTAGTCGAGGGCAGCCCTAATTTACAGTATTTTTACATTTACAACTATGTTATGTCACACATAATAACTCAAGCACTCAAGTGTTTTATTCCAATAGTAATGAAATGTCTTGTTTTGAAATGTTTTTTTTAAGTCAGTTTTTCAGGAAGCATGGGACAGACGTCACCTACGAATCCAGCAGAGAAAAGCCCAGAGACGTTACATGGACAAGCCAAAATGGAGTCCACAAGAGTAAAAACACAAATCCGCACATGATTATTTCATAACGGCTCAGTGTGTGTTGTGTTTCTCATATTGTGTTGTCTTACAGACAGACACACGACGGATCACGCACATTTCAGCCGAGCAGAAGAGACGGTTCAACATCAAGCTTGGCTTTGACACGTTACACAGTCTGGTGACGACTCTCAGCTCACAGCCGAGTATAAAGGTAACACTCGTTTTAATGACTTTATCAGTCAGCACTTGAGAAAAAGAAGTGTGCTTCATTGTATTGAATGTGCACTTGTAGTGTACTTCAAATCTTAAAAGGATGTTTTTTAGTTTTTTTTTTTACGTGCTTGCAGATTATATAATAATTAATGAAATAAAAGGCCGCTTAAGTGTAGTCATGAAAGTGTCTCTCTTTAAGTACATTTGAAATCATTGTTTTAATAATCTTTCATCATGCTTGTGTTACATACTAAAGCACATGTAAAGCACTTGATTATAATTTCATCTGTAGTGTACTCTTGGATATTACTTTTATAGTTAATATGTTTGAATTACTAAAATTCTAAAACGGAAATAAAAATAAATAAAAGCTTAATATAAATATTAAAAAACTAATAAAAATGACAAAAAATACTTAACTTACAAATTTTAATATAAAAATAAAAGCTAATTTAAAATATTAGTAAATAATGTAATGACACGTTTCAATAGAAATTACATTCAAGTATATTTTAGTTTACAATACAATGTTTTGTTAGTTTACAATGTCAGTACATTTGGCAATACCATATTTCAAAGACGGTGGTAGTAATTATGAAATTACATTTGAAGATGTAAAGCACTCTTAAGTTCAACTAATTGCATTTAATATACATTTAAACTATAATATATTTGTATTTAATTGTAAATAACATGCATGAGTACTTCTATTTCACAAGAGAAAAATAGCTGTGGATTTTAGCTTCTAAGTTACTTCAGAAGAAAATGCCTGGGAGATTTCTCATCTTATTTAATATGTTCAATCGTGCTTCCTCCACCTCTGTGCTCTGATTCACTCTCATGGTCTCAGATCAGTAAGGCCACGACGCTGCAGAAGACGGCGGAGTACATCAGTAAGATGCAGCAGGAGAGAGCTCAGCTCCACGAGGAGGCCCAGAGACTCCGAGACGAGATCCTCACGCTCAACTCTGCCATCAAGTGAGTGCGTTTGAGCAATGTGCTGGACATACAGTAGTTATGAGAGACATCTGCATGAGTGCGTGAGTGTGATTGTATCTGAACTGTGTGTATGTACGTAGTGCGTGTCAGCAGCAGCTTCCGGCTACAGGCGTCCCAATAACACGACAGCGCTTCGACCACATGAGGGAGAAGTTCAGAGAGTATGTGCGAGCTCAGACGCTGCAGAACTGGAAGTTCTGGATCGTATCCAATCAAATCTGAAACCAGATTGCTGACCGACAGAGAAAGTCTTGTTGGTTAAGCAACCCAGGTGAACTAGGTAAAACAGATATCACCATGCTTCCTACAACTGATTAAAAAAGTTTTTGAAGTGTTAAGTTTAAATGTTCAAATGATGCATTATTTAATTCAAGTTGCATATATTTCCAGAAGAGAAATCTGAACACAGGACAGGTTCAAAATTCTTTTCAGGTTTTTACGGAAGGGATTTTGGATATTTTTTATCACTCCATAAATCACAAAATACTGTCAACAGCCAGAAGAAATAAATGTTCACGTTTTTAAGAATTACATTTAGTAGAAAATCAGTGTTAAAGCAATAAACCCCAAGAAGCGGCAATCGCGACTCCGCTTTGCATCGTGCCTAACAACGTCCATTAGCTGTTATAAATTCACTGTAAACCACGGCTACACGGGGCTTATTGCTTTTATTATTCAATATGCGTAGTAAGGTTTCACAAAATAAACAGCAAATAAAGTGTAATGATATAAATAAAAACAGTATTCTTCCACCAAACAATGTAGCTCCTCGGAAACAGTTGTGGTTCCAATAAAGTGCTTGCCGAGCAACACACAGAAGTAAACAAAGGTGTGTGTTTGTAGAGGAATTTACAACAGCTTCGAACGCGGCTCAGCCAATCAGAATCAAGGACCGGAACTATCCGTTTTATAATATTTATGAACAAATACCTCTGTGAAGTTTGGTGTAAAACCAAAAAGTTTTGGATGCAAATAGATGATGTGTAATAAAGTAAATGCATTTAAATGCATATTTTGGAGGTTTTCTTTCTACTAGTCTGAAAGAAGATATGTGACCCTGGAGCACAAAACCAGTCATAAGGGTACATTTTTCAAAATTGAGATTTATACATCATCTGAAAGCTGAATAAATAAGCTTTCCATTGATGTATGGTTTGTTAGGATAGGATAATATTTGAAAATCTGGAATCAGAGATTGCAAAAGAAATCTAAATATTGAGAAAATCATCTTTAAAGTTGTCCAAATGAAGTTCTTAGCAATGCATATTACTAATCAATAATGAAGTTTTAATATATTTACAGTAGGAAATGTACAAAACATCGTCATGGAACATGATATTTACTTAATATCCTAATGATTTTTGGCATAAAAGAAAAATGTATAATTTTGACCCATACAATGTATTTTTGGCTATTGCTACAAATATACCCCGGCGACTTAAGACATTTTGTCACAAATGTTATGGAAGTAAAATAGCTTCAAAATCAATCAGTCCATGAAAATGTTTTTGTGGATATCAGTATGCTTGTGCTGGTAGCAGGTCTAATTCTGATAAGATGCCAGTCTTCATATTTTCCTGAACTGCAGCCGTTCTGTTAGTTCAGCATCCTCATGGAGCCACTGTTCGAGTCGTTTAATGGGATGGTGTCCACAGCCAGTGTTGAGGATCTGTGTCGCAGCACTCTGTCCTGGCTGGACCAGCACTGCTCTCTGCCTGCGCTCAGACCCAGTGAGTGACCAGCACCTCTCTTGAAAACACTACTTCCGGTTTCACTTTCACACTTCGTTCCCTCAGACCTTAGAATCATTTGCTGCCTTTCTGAACAAACCACTTTTCTTCGTCCTGGCATATTTATCACTCCCTGCCTTCTTGTTTATGTGTGTGGGTTTATTAGTATTTTTTATTTTTTTATTGCCTTTTACAAAAGCAGTAAGCCTTGAGAGGACAATTTCACCATGATTTTACCACAGTTAAGGGGTGTTTTTAAGCATGATTCAAAACAAAATCATGATCAACTTACATTATTATTGCATTAATTATACTTTGATATTAAATAAATAAATATAAAAATAGAATAAAAAAATATAAAATTATTATATATAAAATATGTATGCATTATCATAATTTTATATATATATATATATATATATAGCGCTGTCAAACAATTAATCGCGATTAATCGCATCCAAAATAAAAGTTTTTGTTTACATAATGTGTGTGTTCTGTGTATATTTATTATGTATATATAAATACACACACATGCATGTATATATTTAAGAAAAATATGTTACGTTTATATATTAAATATATTTATATATGGTATAATTTATATGAATATAAATATTTACATGTAAATATTTTCAAAGTATATACTGTATGCGTGTCTTTATGAATTAGAAATCGTTCTACTTTGTCGATTTGCTGCGCAAGAAACATTTCTGGAGTATTATCAATGTTGAAAACAGTTGTGCTGCCGGATATTTTTGTGGAAGCCGTGACACTTTTTGTGTTTCAGGATTCTGTGATGAATAGAAAGTTCAAAAGAACAGCATTGAAATCTTTCGTAACATTAGAAATGACTTTACCGGCACTTTTGATCAATTTAATGCATCCTTGCTGAATAAAAATACTAATTTCTTTCAAAAAAAATTTTTTGGGATGATTTAGAATAAATAATTCTCCCACTAGGTTAAATTAGTTGCCAAGCAGCTGCGTTGTACGACAACAGATCCTGCTTCTCCAATCAGAAATCGAGTCGGATCTATCAGGTAATATCAGTTTTATTGTAACACTTCTGCCATGTCTTGTCTCTGTGTTTCTCTCCAGCTGTTTTGAGTTCCCTCCGTCTGCTCTGCACCTCCACATCAATCCTCTCAGACCCCAGTCTGGTTCCTGAACAGGCCGTCCAAGCCGTCACTCACAGACATCCATCCCACAGCTACAGCCAATGACAGCACACGCTCTCAAAACCACAGCCAATCACACGACCCACATGCACATCCAATCAGAACACTCGTCCCGCAGCAACGACCAATGACATTTTACTCTCTCACAAATGCAGCCAATAATGCTCTTTCCCACAAATGCGCAAGTGCTTATGGATGGTAAAGTGACTTCAGCTTCGGTTTAGTTTTTATTATTTATAATGATCAGAATTGATGTGAGCCAGACTAAAACTGGGTTTAGTATATCAGATTCAGTTCAGTGCAACCAATATATAAAATGCATTTTTCATGTGCCGTTTAATGCCTTACTGATGAAGACACAGCATACGTTTCTTCTGCTCATGCTACTTTGTAATTCTCATAAAAATATCAGTGAATGTGAATGCGATAAGGTGGGACATTATCTATAACGTTCTGTGACTTGTTCACGTTTCCACATGTAATTTCAGCTTTGGACTGTTCGGCTGCTCTTTTCAGCAGTTCCTCTAAGGAATAAATATATATAAAGATATTTTTCTTAAGTGTGTTTGTGTTAGTGATGGTATCCTGTAGTGTCCTGTAAAGCACTCGAGGCACAAATCCCATGTCTTTTGCCAGGCTATTAGGTAATGAACTATTATCTAGTTAATTATCTGTGATTTTTTAAAACCCAAGAAATGACAATTTGGAGGGTTTCTACAGAATCAGGTGCAGACAAGTAAATGATTAAATTGTGTTTTTTCAAGTTTTAAATGATTAGAAAAACTGCATTCCTCAAGCATTACAGTTCTGTTACAAAGAAAAATACCAAGCCAATTCTAAATGCATGCATTCGTGTTTAGAATATTGTGAAAAATATTATTGCAATTTAAAAATAACTTTTCTATATGGATTTATTTTAAAACATAATTTTTTTCTGATGTCAAACCTGATAGATAGAGTCTTCAGTGTCACATGATCCACCAGAACTAATTCTAATATGCTGATTTTCTGCCTTTTTTTTGTTTTTTTGTAGATGTTAAAAACACTTTTATCGTGGATATAATACCGTTCAAAAGCCTAGGTTAAATAATATTTAAATAAATGGATAAATAATAAAATGTATCAAAGAAACCTACAAAAAATTATAAATGTTAAGCAAATATTAACAAAATATTAAGCAGCAAACTTTTTATTTTTTGTAAATGTTAAAAACATATTTATCATGGAAATAATACCGTTCAAAAGTCTAGGTTAAATAATATTTAAATAAATGGATAAATAATAAAATAACTCTTATTCCACTATGAAGAAACCTAAAAAAACTGCATCACCAGGTGTCGCTAGTGAATTCACGCTATTTTACTTGTCTTTCCATCACATGTTATAAACATCTTTAAATTTCTGCTTTATGAATCAATGTAATTATTATCTCTTAATTTGGCCGGTTTTTAATTTTTTTTTAATGTGATGAATGGGAGTCAGTACTGCGGCAGGCCGCGGCTGCTCCTCCTGAGCGCTGGAGGGCGCTGGTGTGTGTGTGCGTGCGTGCGTGCGTGTGTGTGTGTGTGAGTGTGTAAACATTAAGAGGCTCTCTTAAGAGTCTTTTCTATAAGAGTAATTCAGAGAAAATATGAGTGGTGCTTTCCTGTTCAAAACTCCTGTGTTTTTTTTAATAGGTTTTTGCCAAGTGGTTGCGAGAGCATCCTGGTTGTCAGGGTGTTGCTAGGGTGTTCTGGGTAGTTGCTAGATGGTTTCTTATTGGTCCACGTAAAAAGTGCATCCTTCAGTGTGCGATTTTTTTTTTTCTTCATCGATTTTATTTAACGACACTCTCAGAAAAAGGTACAAAACTTGTCACTGGGGCAGTACCCTTTCAAAAGTTACAAATCTGTATCATTTAGATACTTGAGTGTGCGTGTGTGTGTGTGTGTTTGTGCGTGTGTGTGTGTGTGTGTGTGTGTGTGTGCGTGTGTGTGTGCGTGCGTGCGTGCGTGTGTGTGTGTGTGAGTGTGTAAACATTAAGAGGCTCTCTTAAGAGTCTTTTCTATAAGAGTAATTCAGAGAAAATATGAGTGGTGCTTTCCTGTTCAAAACTCCTGTGTTTTTTTTATAGGTTTTTGCCAAGTGGTTGCGAGAGCATCCTGGTTGTCAGGGTGTTGCTAGGGTGTTCTGGGTAGTTGCTAGATGGTTTCTTATTGGTCCACGTAAAAAGTGCATCCTTCAGTGTGCGATTTTTTTTTTCTTCATCGATTTTATTTAACGGCACTCTCAGAAAAAGGTACAAAACTTGTCACTGGGGCAGTACCCTTTCAAAAGTTACAAATCTGTATCATCACTAATATGCACACTTTAGGTACAAATATGTACCTTTAAGGTAACAAAATGCATTCTTTAGTTTTTAAAGCTTTTGAAAGGGTGCCGTCCCAGTGACAGCTTTTGTACCTTTTTTTTTTTTTTGAGAGTGCAAGTAAAAATTCTAAGTCTAATCTCTTATTGAAGTAACAGCACAGCTCTCTTTTGACACAATCTGATGATTTGATTTTGACGGATTACAGACATTATTAGCTGATGTTTAAGTAAACTTCTAGAAGCGATGATTTACTCTACAATTATCAAAATCAGTACACTGCCATTAAATTCATGCTGGTCCATGTGTTGGTCATGAAAATCGCCCAAGTCTGTTTTTCAGCGTTCTTTTATAGTCTAAACATCAATCATCTTGTGCTTCACAGAAATACTTGTAACTGAAACCAGTGCAGAGAGCTCTCTGATTGGCTGTGAATGTCCTGATTAAAATATTTAAATGACTAAATGTAGCACAACTGCATCACAGTCCATGTTGACTGCTGATCACAGATCAGATGTGTTTGTCTGGTTCAATTGTTTGCATCATCATCAAATCAAATGACAGTCTGTTTGCACCCCCTAGGAACCTCGGGGTCTCAATCAACACTCAAGTGTTTTTAAACACAAACAAAATTGACAGCTTCTGAAATACATACCTTTTTATGCATATATAAAATAAAACTGATTTATGAATTGCGTTGATTGCAACAAATGATTTGTGCACATTTATTTGTCTCTAAAGCTTATTTGTCAACTATACAGCGGTTGTATAGACAAGTTGTGTATATATATTGATATTTTACTAATAAATACTGCAACTAAATCATTCTGCAGGCAAAAATGAAAAGTAACTCTTTATATGCTTTATTCATCATTTTTTCATTACGTTATATTGTGACAACATTGAAACTATTTTTAAAAATTGAAATTGCTCGTACATTTCACAAGTAATTACAAGGAAATGGCAAGTAACACATTGAATTAAAGGTGTTGAAGTAGAAAGAATGCAAAACATATTCCAGTAATATTATTATATGTATTATTTGCAACTTCGGTTTTTTACAATGTAGATATTTCACCAATTTGATCAAAAGTGTCTTCTCCTGCCATCCTAATTCTCCCATCCGCCGTTCCCCTGAAGGGCACACAGATCCTCGGGGGGGCTGGTTAGCGTGCGTGTGTGTGTTTTCCAGCATATGTCTGTCCTCTATACCCGCACACTGGAGTGTGTTTAATGCTAAATGGGAATGTTGACTCTCAGCAGGCTTCTGTCTCTTTTTTCTGGTCTATTCCTGTCTATTTTTGTTTAGAATTTCACAGCAGCGTCGCTCTTAGAATGGCCAGAAAAATGAGCAGAAATGCATGTAGACCTTTTTTGCTATTTCCGTCTGTCAAAAAGATAGAAATGCAGATTATTTCACAGACATAATTCAATTCAAAAAGCTAAATCTATAGGCTGTAGGCTTGCTTCATCTTGTTGTGTTTGTGCGTGTGTGTGTGTGTGTGTGTGTGTGTGTGCGTGTGTGTGTGCGTGCGTGCGTGCGTGTGTGTGTGTGTGAGTGTGTAAACATTAAGAGGCTCTCTTAAGAGTCTTTTCTATAAGAGTAATTCAGAGAAAATATGAGTGGTGCTTTCCTGTTCAAAACTCCTGTGTTTTTTTTATAGGTTTTTGCCAAGTGGTTGCGAGAGCATCCTGGTTGTCAGGGTGTTGCTAGGGTGTTCTGGGTAGTTGCTAGATGGTTTCTTATTGGTCCACGTAAAAAGTGCATCCTTCAGTGTGCGATTTTTTTTTTCTTCATCGATTTTATTTAACGGCACTCTCAGAAAAAGGTACAAAACTTGTCACTGGGGCAGTACCCTTTCAAAAGTTACAAATCTGTATCATTTAGATACTAATATGCACACTTTAGGTACAAATATGTACCTTTAAGGTAACAAAATGCATTCTTTAGTTTTTAAAGCTTTTGAAAGGGTGCCGTCCCAGTGACAGCTTTTGTACCTTTTTTTTTTTTTTGAGAGTGCAAGTAAAAATTCTAAGTCTAATCTCTTATTGAAGTAACAGCACAGCTCTCTTTTGACACAATCTGATGATTTGATTTTGACGGATTACAGACATTATTAGCTGATGTTTAAGTAAACTTCTAGAAGCGATGATTTACTCTACAATTATCAAAATCAGTACACTGCCATTAAATTCATGCTGGTCCATGTGTTGGTCATGAAAATCGCCCAAGTCTGTTTTTCAGCGTTCTTTTATAGTCTAAACATCAATCATCTTGTGCTTCACAGAAATACTTGTAACTGAAACCAGTGCAGAGAGCTCTCTGATTGGCTGTGAATGTCCTGATTAAAATATTTAAATGACTAAATGTAGCACAACTGCATCACAGTCCATGTTGACTGCTGATCACAGATCAGATGTGTTTGTCTGGTTCAATTGTTTGCATCATCATCAAATCAAATGACAGTCTGTTTGCACCCCCTAGGAACCTCGGGGTCTCAATCAACACTCAAGTGTTTTTAAACACAAACAAAATTGACAGCTTCTGAAATACATACCTTTTTATGCATATATAAAATAAAACTGATTTATGAATTGCGTTGATTGCAACAAATGATTTGTGCACATTTATTTGTCTCTAAAGCTTATTTGTCAACTATACAGCGGTTGTATAGACAAGTTGTGTATATATATTGATATTTTACTAATAAATACTGCAACTAAATCATTCTGCAGGCAAAAATGAAAAGTAACTCTTTATATGCTTTATTCATCATTTTTTCATTACGTTATATTGTGACAACATTGAAACTATTTTTAGAAATTGAAATTGCTCGTACATTTCACAAGTAATTACAAGGAAATGGCTAGTAACACATTGAATTAAAGGTGAAATGTTGAAGTAGAAAGAATGCAAAACATATTCCAGCAATACTATTATATGTATTATTTGCAACTTCGGTTTTTTACAATGTAGATATTTCACCAATTTGATCAAAAGTGTCTTCTCCTGCCATCCTAATTCTCCCATCCGCCGTTCCCCTGAAGGGCACACAGATCCTCGGGGGGGCTGGTTAGCATGCGTGTGTGTGTTTTCCAGCATATGTCTGTCCTCTATACCCGCACACTGGAGTGTGTTTAATGCTAAATGGGAATGTTGACTCTCAGCAGGCTTCTGTCTCTTTTTTCTGGTCTATTCCTGTCTATTTTTGTTTAGAATTTCACAGCAGCGTCGCTCTTAGAATGGCCAGAAAAATGAGCAGAAATGCATGTAGACCTTTTTTGCTATTTCCGTCTGTCAAAAAGATAGAAATGCAGATTATTTCACAGACATAATTCAATTCAAAAAAGCTAAATCTATAGGCTATAGGCTTGCTTCATCTTGTTTAAAAGATTTGATGGCGCTAACTTAAAGAAACAGTTCACCCCAAAATTGAAAATTTGCTGAAAATCTACTCCAAAGATGTGTCTCTGTGCTGGATTGCTCTGGTCTGATGTAGAGAGCAGATGAAAGGGCATTATTGAAGAGATGAGGGATGCTTGAAGCTTTGCTGCTCATGCATTTGTCTACAGGGATGGCAGAGGACGCCTGTCATAGACATTTCTGTGTGTTTGGAGCATATCTCATGCGCTTCCTTTCTTCTGCTTCTTTTGGCTTCACGTTTGCTTTAATGTCTCTCTCTGAAGTGCCTGAAACATTAAAGTCAATGTAACATCAAAGTAGACCCTATTTATATTCTTAATGCATGTTTCTGGTCTTATTGTGCATGAATCATCAGTGCATGTCATTGCAAAGAGAAAAGTATCCAAATAACCGCTACGCAGTTTTTGTAATGCAGCCTAAAATCTTTTAAATAATGACTTTTGATTCATTTATTTTCTTTCTCTGTATTTTTGTCTTGTTTTCCAGTACATTTCTAAATCAAGATACATTTACTTGAGTAGCAAAATGACTTTCAGCGTTGCTGTTCATGCTTAAAACTAGAACAGATATCTGCCAGTGGGGTCATGAGAATAAATTTCATTTAAAGGGAAAACAAGATTATTTTTCTTACCTCATTAGCAGATATTTTTTCTTAATTTTGATCCGTTTTTTTCCCCAGAAAATCAGACTTATATGTTGTCATTTTGCATTTCATGTAAATGTATCTTGAATGTTATTGTAGATATTGTATTGGAAAACGAGACCAAAATACTGAGGAAGAAAATCATTTTTTGCAATGTTGGTATTTCTGCAAATCTATAAGCACAGTTTCAGACAATGTTGAGATCACTTCTGAAACTCAACTTTTTTTACCAGCAAAATTCAGTTTGAACAGCTGAGATATTGAAGCCATCGCGTTTGTGATTTTCTCCATCCTGTGTGTGTGTTCAGAGATCTGGACATCTGCACTGTCTTCCTCTGAATAATGGAGGAGCATGTCTGTCTCAGGAGCTCAGGAGAGTGCACACACACACACACACACACACACACACACACACACACACACACGTTTGTGTTAATGGGTAAAGATGCTCCTTTATGCCCCTTATGACAGAATCCAGTATCTCTGAAGCATATTTTGATGGATTGTGGTTTTTAACTCTTCTAGGACTCTGTTTTTGGTCGATTCTCATGAAACTGTAATTTTGTAAATTAAGTAAGACCATGTTTTGTTATAGATTTTTTTTTTTTAAATCAAAGATGAACTTTTTTTTTAATACATTTTGCTTTTATACATTTTGTTTTTATTTGTTGTTTTTTTAATATGTTTACTTTTTCTATTTTCGCCATGAATATAGCAGTGGTTGTTGACTTGGTGCTAAATTATGAACAAACAATCAAACAAGCATACAATTATAATCTTCATTTAAATCATCAGAAAAAAATAACTTTCATTGTCAGTCCCTCTCCATAACCTCATTTTATTATTATTAAAAATAGTTCATTTTTTGTACTAATCAACATTGTGCCACAAATGCTGACAATTGAGCTTAACTTGTATTGAACCTTCTGCTTGTTCTTAAAGTACGTGGGCAGCTGCAGTGCAGTTTTTTGTTCACACTGTGTCTGAATGCATTGTGTGTGTGTGTGTGTGTGTGTGTGTGTGTGAGATGCTTTGACTGACAGCTCAAGGCAGCTTGGCACTGAACTTTCCTCCGCTCTCTCTGGAGATATTTCTGTTTTCTCATAAGGTATTCACACACACACACACACACACACACACACACACACACACACTCAAAGGTGCTGCATTTACATCACAGATGGTACTCAACAGAAACCATCTGTAATGCAACAAGCATCACTGTATACGCCAGTCCTGCTTCTAATTAGACACTCAGATCACATGACCTGCTCATTATCTCTGGCTATAATAGAACGGCCACATTTATAATTTATTCTGTTGCTGATTAGTTATAGAGAGAAGACAATAAAATGAACAAACATGCATTGAGCAGCAGAGACAGACAGATAAATACACACTCTTCATACTCGCTCCTACATGTTTATTTTATGGCAGTGTCTGTTTACACGGAGGTCTTGTTGGCAAAGTCTGTTTTCAGTAACTCCGCCCACTCAGATCTGGTATGTATAGGGTATTATGTCAATTTACACTTTGCATTAATATTATCTGTCACGATTCGTGCTTACTGTAAACAAGCTCTTTATTGCTATTATACTCGCCATGTATCAGCATGTATCTTTTTTACACTCATTATAAATAGCTGCTGCTTTAATTGATCAAGTCTAATTTCTAGCACAGCCCCAGTGATATCAGCACAGTCCGATCTCACATATAAAGATGGGAAATTACATATTTTGAATGTTATCATGTGTGTGCTGTCAGACAGCGTATTACTCATGTTCCATAATTGAAGTTAATGACAACATTCAGAGAAATCCAAGTGCCCTTCATAGAATGGATCTTAGAATTATTACGGTACTATGTTCGGAAACATAGGATCAGCACACATTAAAGGACAAAAGAGGCGCTTCATTTTTATCAGAATTTTGATGTATCTCTTCAACAGAAATGGCTTTGGTGTGGTGTTTCTGAGTATCAGATGAAGGCAGAGACGAGGGCACTTACTAGTGTTCTGCTCTTGATCCAACTGACACTCAGATCGGGAGGAAGAGACACATTTCTGAGACATTTTGATGCAAGTGTGCAGGTTAAGGTCAAATGGTTTGGCATACAGTGGAATAAGTTTGTGAACCCTTTGAAAATATCTGGATTTTTGCATAAATTTCTCAAAAAATGTGGTCTGATCTTCATCACATATAGACACATCTGACTTAAAGGCAGGGTTGGTGATTTGGTTCAAAAACATTTTTTGTTATGCTGGTTGAAAGTCTCTTTACATCCCGATAGCAATCACTAAGTTAAGAGGTCTAAATGTATTCATATCGTCTGTGGAGGGCATAGGACCATAAAATGTTGTCCAATCATATCCCTCGGTCCGAGGGCCGTGATAGGCTTTCCCACTTGCCTGTAAATGTATACCTCGCTACATACATGTTGCTGGTTAGCCTCTAGTCTGCAGGAGCGTGATCATGTGTTTTGGAGGAGGTGTGGCTTCGGAGAGTGATTTGTAGGGAGGGAGGGATCTTATGCTTTCAAAGCCTTTAACTAATAACACACACGGTTGTACTTTTCACGTTTATTGAATACATTGACTATTCATTCCCAATGCAGGATGGAGAAAATAAGTGACCCCTTGAATGGAACTTCTAGATGCTCCTTTAGGAGCAAAACCTCCACCATATGTTTTCTGTAGATTTTTATAAGACTTCTGACCAATTTTGAACCATCCCTACCCACAAATCTGTTTCAGTTTAGCAATACTTCTTGGTTTTCTGAATAACACAACCTGCTTTAGGTTATGCCACTGCATCTCAATTGGCTATTTGTGCATAACTGGCTCCAATTCAGTGTCTTCAGTAACTTTTTGAAAAGTACAACTGTTTGTATATTATTAGTTAGGTCAGATTGTGTTTGTGTATAAATGTTTAAGACTCACCACCATCAATATATGTGGTCCAATATTCCCTATTTACCTAAATATTAAAACAAAACAGATATACACTACAATTCAAAAGCTTGAGGACAATGAGATTTTTTGCTTTGTTTTGTTTTTAATGTATCTTATGCTCATTGAGGCTAATCATAAATACAGTAAAATCAATAATATTGAGAATATTGTTACAATTTAAAAACAGTGTCTTACAGTGTCAATGAAAAGTGCAACTGTTTGTGTGTTATTAGTTAAGTCAGATTGCGGCTGTCTATAATTGGGAAATAGACAAAGATCATACCTCATTTTATCAATAATCAATGCAGAAATACTGAGATTTCACCAGCATGTTTTTGTCAATTTATTTAGTTCATTTATTTCATAATAGGGTACATATATTTAAATGGCTCATGATGTTAGACTATTCCCACTGATCCATTTGGACTAGTGCAGATGCTTTCTTTGTTATTAACAATATTTGATTAGCATGCATTATCTCTGTGAGAGTTGCTATGGGTTGTTTAACATGAGACACATTTTTGTGTTCAGAAACAGCTGGACAGTGAGTTGAGTTCAGCAATGTGTTCGTCTAATGTCTCAAGGCATGTTTAATATGGAACTTTACTCTTATTTCTGTCTGTTTGTTTTCTTCTCATGCTGGGTTTCTGGCAGTCATTGCAGTAGACATCATCTCTCGTTTTGTTCGGCTCCTTTATTTTCCTGAAAGAAACGGCTGAAGGTCAAACGCTTCCCGCCGCAGGACTGTAACGTCAGCAGACGCAGCAGGAAGTCGCCACATCTCTTGAAGTGCAGTGCAGTGTATGATTGTGTGTAAAGCCGCAGTCATCGCTTGCATCACTTATATAGGCAGCAGTGGATGCCGTTCACAGACACAGAAAGCCATTATACCACAGCGCTGCTGAGCTTGTTTATGGACTGGCTATGGACTGGTTTTCAGTGCACTTTGTTTAAATGGTTCGATGTGCACCATTATCACTGGCATATTTCTGATTTAAAAGGGAAGTTCAAAAAGCATGCCCTTTTTAAAAAAGAGAAAAATCAATTGGTCAATTTTCCCTGTAAATATTTAAGTTAAGGAGATAAACGGCACCATTAAAACATTTTTGGTCTGTAAGATTTTTAATGTTTTTGAAGTCTCTTTTGCTCACCAAGGCTGCATTTATTTGATCAAAAATAAAATAAAAACTTCTTCAGTGTCACATGATCCTCCAGAAATCATTTTAATATGCTGATTTGCTACTCAAGAAACATTTCTGATTATTAGTAATGTTGAAAGCAGTTCTTTTGTGGAAACCGGGATACATTTGTTTTTTCTTTGATTCTTTGATGAATAGGAAGTTCAAAAGAACAGCATTTATGAAGTCGAAGTAAAGGTTTTCACTGTCACTTTTGATCAGTTTAATGCGTCCTTTCTGAATAATAGTATAAATATCAAAAGCTTTTGAATGTTAGTGTATGCATTTTAAAAAGTTATTTAATAAACTAGAATATTAATTTCCCCAAAGCTAACAGACGTACAGTATGAGTAAAAACCTACAGTGTTTCACTTGGAAATATGTCATATTGTGTACAGTATGTAAAATGGTTTGCAGCTTTAAACTTCGCCCAATGAAATCTCCTGTATTGTAGAAAGCAGAGACAGTCGAGCAGGAGCTGTGAATGTGGTGTTGATATGATTATCTGAGAGGAACCTGCTAGAATACTGACTATGTGATGATCATCCAACCATGTAGAGAGATGGAAAGAGAGGTCAACAGCTGGCGGAAACGGACGCAGAGAGCGAATCTTGCGTCCATATGCCTTAGGGTGGAGAGAAGGGCTGTCTGACCTTTTGCAGCAAATGGAGATGACTTTATGTGAGCTGAGCCCGCGGCTGGTGAATAACATAACCTCGCTGTCACGCTCTCGCAGTCTCTGATATCTGTCACAATACACTCACAGCTGACATGCAGAACGCACGCATGCATGCGCGATTATGCATGCGCACACCTGCTTGTATAGCTCTTTGTAGGAGTGTTAAATCATTTGTATGTGATGGATGTTGTGTTGTTTTCCACAGATAAGCGAGAAGAGAGAAGCAGGCGATCACTGTTGAAGATTTCAGTATTTTTTGCCTTAATCTTTGTTTGTGCATTTGCTCTGAAATGGCTTAAAGCATTTTTTTTCCCATAATAGGAACCAAATAGAACAACCATTTTAGCCCAGTAGATTCAAAATGCAAGAAGAAACA
Source organism: Sinocyclocheilus grahami (assembly GCF_001515645.1). Lineage (NCBI taxonomy): Eukaryota > Metazoa > Chordata > Actinopteri > Cypriniformes > Cyprinidae > Sinocyclocheilus > Sinocyclocheilus grahami. The sequence goes on along the minus strand of NW_015505321.1, from coordinate 720,762 downwards.
TGCAAAAAATTTTTTTTTAATTATACAATCTAAAGAAAAATACAATAAAATCAATTTTTTGTAAGAAATTATGTGATGGATGTTGTGTTGTTTTCCACAGATAAGCGAGAAGAGAGAAGCAGGCGATCACTGTTGAAGATTTCAGTATTTTTTGCCTTAATCTTTGTTTGTGCATTTGCTCTGAAATGGCTTAAAGCATTTTTTTTCCCATAATAGGAACCAAATAGAACAACCATTTTAGCCCAGTAGATTCAAAATGCAAGAAGAAACATGCAAAAATTTTTTTTTTAAATTATACAATCTAAAGAAAAATACAATAAAATCTAATTTTTGTAAGAAATTAATAGATTTATTTTGCAAGGATGCATTAAATTGGTTAAAAGTGGCAGTAAAGATTTCTATTTCAAATTAATAAAATACTGAAAAAAATTGTATATCAAAAATAGTATGCAGTTTTTAACATTTGATGAAAATAATCAGCAAATCAGAATATATTCGTTATTAGGAAGGATCATGTGACACTGAAGACTGGAGTAATGCTGCTGAAAATTCTGCTTTGATCACAGGAATAAATTGCTGTACATTTTAAAATATATTCACATTAAATTTGCAATAATATTTCACAACACTACTGATTTTACTGTATTTTTGATCAATTAAATGCAACCTTGATAAGTAAAAAAAAGAAAATCTTTGTTCCAAAACATAAAAAAAAGAAAATCTTCACTTAAACTTTTGAACACTGGTGCATATTTTATCTAAACCATTTAAAGCATATAAAATACCAATCGGGGTCTGAGTAATTATTCATTTGGAATATTTTTGTATATGTTGAGCTATAAATCTGAAATCAGAAATGATTCATTGAAATTGACTATTTGAACTGTTTCACAGAAATTAATCAAACCAATTATAATGTCAATTATAATTTCATACTTGTGTGTTATTATGAGACTAGAAAACCACCTTAAATCATTGTTATATTCACAACGTTGCGTCATTGTATAGACAGACTCACAGTGTCGTGTGTTAGGAAAGCGTTTTTGATTATTCAGCTCGCTTGGCTGTAAAATGCAATATAATGTGACAAAAAAAGGGATTTAGTGTTTTGTCACGGTACACTGCTACATGTTGGAAAATTGCTTTTAAAAAAAAAGCAGCACTGAAGACACCCGTCACATTGCTGAAAAGGTGTATTAAAGTTAGTAGCGTCACTGCTGTTAGTTAGTTACTCTCCAGCACTGCAGGCCAAACCTTCACCCGCCGTTCATTTGTATTCTGTGAGCATGCCGCCACCTGCACCAATTAAACCCCACAAAACGTGTGTGAGAGAAAGAACGGCTGAGATCCAGTCGTGGAATATCAAGGGAAATTTCATGCCTGCTGCTCTTTCCGTCAGGGTAAAACTGCCTACTATTGCTGTGTGTTCCTCCCCGGAGACCTTAAACAGCCGACCTGGAAACCAGCCTGAGAGTCTGTGAAATGAGAGAAATACAGAAAATAGCTGAAGATGGAGGTGACACAAAATCACAGCCCTGTGGTACTAAAGCATGAAAAATACCATAATATGTTTGCAGATATTTAGGAAAGATGCCAAGTTCATATACTTGTTTCTCCAAAATGTGAATTGCGTATTTTGAAATGTGAGTTCCGTGTCGGAATGTCTGTTTTTGTTTTGGTCTGTGGGACTCCACCCACTGCCAATTTAGCCAGTAGTATTTCAACACTCCAGGTTGCCAGAGGGCAGAAAACACAGCGTATTGCAGCCATGAAGGCCAGCAAACAAACTGGGTCAGAGATCGCAGATCCTCTGCATCCTTTCAAAAAGCTATTCATCTAAATCAGCTCATAAACTTACAGTGTAAAGCTCGTTGTCTTCCATTGTTAATTGCGCTTGTTTCTGTTACGTGTCACAATCTGGCAACCCGCGTAAGTGTTGAGTCTTGGGGGTGTGTGGAAGAAACAATGCTCTCCAATATTTTGAATTTGGACTGCAGTTCCCATTGTAACTGCTAGCTGTGAATATTACATACGGTATCTTTAATGAGGTTAGAGAACAATATAGAGTTACAGACTTTATGGTTGAAAGTTTTTAACACTTAGTAATATCCTAGACAATCGTTTTTATATACAGTAAGAACACTACTGTTCAAAGGTTGGGGCTTAGTAAGTAATTCATTAAATTGATCAAATGTGACAGTAAAGACATTTTAATGTAACAAGAAAATTTGATTTCAAATAAATGCTGTTTTTTTTTTATTCTGTTCATCAAAAAAATCCTGAAAATATGGTTTTCTGGGCTGTTGCTAGGGAGTTTAAATGCAGTTGCTAGGGTGTTCTGGGTGGTTGCTAGGGATTTATGTAGTTGCTAAAGATTTGGGTGGTTGCTAGGGAGATCTGTGGTTACAAATGTTTTCTGGGTGGTTGCTAGGGAATTGCTATGCAGTCTCTGATGTGTTTTGGGTGGCTGATAGGGAGTCATGCGGTTGCTAAAGTGTTCCAGGTTGTTGCTACAGAGTTATGTGGTTGCTAAGGATTTCTGGACAGTTACTAAGGGGTTACTGAGGTGTTGTGGGTGGTTTGATAGGGAGTTATGTGGTTGCTAAGGTTTTCTGGATGCTTGCTACAAAGTTCTGTGGCTGCTAAGGTTTCCTGGTTAGTTGCTAGGCAGTTGCTGATATGTTGTGTGTGCTTGATAGAGAGTTATGTGGTTGCTAAGGTTTTCCAGATAGTTGCTACAGAGTTCTGTGGTTGTTAAGGTTTTCTAGACAGTTGCTAGGGAGTTGCTATGCAGTTCCTGATATGTTGTGTGTGGTTGATAGGGATTTATGTGGTTTCTAAGGTGTTCTTACAAAGTTCTGTGGCTGCTAAGGTTTCCTGGTTAGTTGCTAGGCAGTTGCTGATATGTTGTGTGTGGTTGATAGAGAGTTATGTGGTTGCTAAGGTTTTCCGGATAGTTGCTACAGAGTTCTGTGGTTGTTAAGGTTTTCTAGACAGTTGCTAGGGAGTTGCTATGCAGTTCCTGATATGTTGTGTGTGGTTGATAGGGATTTATGCAGTTGCTAAGGTGTTCCGGGTGGTTGTTAGTGGGTTGCTATGCAGTTGCTGATGTGTTGTGAGTGGTTGATAAGGAGTTATGCAGTTGCTAAGGTGTTCCGGGTGGTTGTTACAGAGTTCTGTGGTTGCTAAGTAGTTCTGGATGGTTGTTACAGAGGTGTTAAACAGTTGCAAATGCTTTCTGGACAGTTGCTATAGAGTTGCTATGCAGATGCTGAGGTTTTCTGGGCAGTTGCTAGCGTGTTGTGTTTCTGAGGGCAGCACAGAATCGTGTGGCTGGTGTTTGTGGTGATTTGCGGTCAGTTTTGTGTTTCCTCCTGAAGTATGTTAGGTCGGTCGGGTGGATATTAATGGAGGAAAGCTCTCGTTGCTCCACGCTCAGTGGAAAGGCAAGCAGCTGTGTCCTAGAAGCACAGTTTGACTTTCCTTTTCCCTGTGTTCCAGATCAGCAGAGGACAGAATTCCCAAAGGATGCCGGGCAGGAAGTGATTCAAACAGACGGCACTCGGATTGTCTCCCAGGAAACCAAACTGTGAATTAGACTGATAGAGACTCTAGCAATATGTGACAGCACACTAGCCAGTGTTGTAATTATAAACTAAAACTAAATCATTCTTGTCAATTGAATAAACCTGAAAAAAAAGTATAAATATTATATGAAACACTTATAATAGTATTGCCTTGGCAACTAGTGAAATACTACCATAACACTTTTGCACACTACTTTTACAAAGAAATGCATTATTCATTTGTCTTCTTTAAAAACGAACTGTATAGTATATATTGTGTAGTAGGTAGTATGCAGTATGCTAGCATGTGAGCATAGCAAGCTCTTGTTTGTGTGTGTCAGTATCTGAACACACACTCATGATGGTGTACTGTTTCATCTTGATCAATAATTCATAACGCTCAAATGTCACAGACATAATTTCTCAAGAACACAGTGGAGTGAAGAACATGTTTAGGTCAGGGAGTGGCTGCAACGGTGTTGCTATGGGGTTGCCTAGGTGATTAAGGGTGTTTGCTAAGGTGTTGCTATGCAGTTACTAGGGTATTCCGGGCAGTTGTTAAGGAGTTATGCAGTTGCTATGGCATTGCTATGCAGTTACTATGCTGTTCTGGAAAGTTTCTGTGCAGTTACTAGGATGTTCTGCGAAGTTGCTAGGGAAATGCAGTTACTAGGGTGTTCTGAACAGTTGCTAGGGAGTTGATATGCAGTTGCTAGGGTGTTCTGGGAAGTTTTTAGGGAGTTGCTATGCAGTTTCTAGGGTGTTCTGGGAAGTTGCTTGGGAAATGCAGTTGCTAGGGTGTTCTTGGCAGTTCCTATGCAATTACTAGTGTGTTATGAACAGTTGCTAGGTTGTTCTGGGAAGTTGCTAGGTAAACGCAGTTACTGGGGTGTCCTTGGCAGTTGCTAGGGTATTCTGGGCAGTTGTTAAGAAGATGTTATATGAAGTTGCAAGGTATTGCTGAGCAGTTGCTATGATGTTCTGGATAGTTGCTAGGGAGTTGCTATGCAGTTTCTTGGTGTACGGGGTGGTTGCTAGGAAGTGATGTGGTTGCTTATTATATTGATTCATCTCTGGCTTCATTGTGCCTCTATATCTGACCTGATGGTCCTTGTATTTTGTCTGTCACTATGTACGACTGTATTAGCACTGATTCACTGGCAGCTAGAGATGCTTTATTTATCTGAACTGGTCCTGTGGCGTCTCTCATTAGGAGGAGTGAATGTGTTTCTGTATCAGTCTAAAGGTTAGAGGTGTTGTGAATGTCTGTAATACAGTCCGCAGTGAGCTCTAGTTAGTTGTTCATGATACATGTCGACAGTTAAAGCGCATACGATCCTCCCGGGTGCAGAAATGAGTGTACGACTGCCTTCAGCAGCCCAGTAATATCTAGAATAAAAGGCTTTACATAGATCTGACAGATTTGCTTCTTACGCTGGAGATTATTTCTGATTTATGTCCTCACAAAGCTTCTTAATCAAGGATCTGACTTCCCTGCTTAAAAGACCAGCTGAGACCGGTATGATTTTCCATTCTGGTACTGACTGGATTAGTTTGTTAGAGCCATTTAAAAAGAGCTGGTGAGTGACTTAAAGGAACAGTTCAACCAAATTAAACTTCTGTCATCATTTATGTTGTTTCAAAGTAATTCCTACACCAATATTTTTTATATGTGTTTTCATCAGTGTACTCTAGATATACTGATACAGACGGGCAGTGCACAAAGCACACGCTAGTTAAGACATGACGCCCCGTCATCGAGTGCACAGATATAATCTCATCAGCATCACAACACGACAGCGCTGGGATTATGAAACAGAGCCGAGAACAAGTCATCACTCATTCAGACGTGGAGACAGAAAGAGAGTTTATTTGATTCGCTGGGTGGGTGCAGTGCATTCATATTCAACGTGCATTAAAATGAAATCCATATTGACCCTATTGTTCAAAAAAATTATATTTTTTGAAGGAAATTAATACTTTTATTGAGCAAGGATGCATTAGGTTGATCAAATGGTACTGACTGGATTAGTTTGTTAGAGCCATTTAAAAAGAGCTGGTGAGTGACTTAAAGGAACAGTTCAACCAAATTAAACTTCTGTCATCATTTATGTTGTTTCAAAGTAATTCCTACACCAATATTTTTTATATGTGTTTTCATCAGTGTACTCTAGATATACTGATACAGACGGGCAGTGCACAAAGCACACGCTAGTTAAGACATGACGCCCCGTCATCGAGTGCACAGATATAATCTCATCAGCATCACAACACGACAGCGCTGGGATTATGAAACAGAGCCGAGAACAAGTCATCACTCATTCAGACGTGGAGACAGAAAGAGAGTTTATTTGATTCGCTGGGTGGGTGCAGTACATTCATATTCAACGTGCATTAAAATGAAATCCATATTGACCCTATTGTTCAAAAAAATTATATTTTTTGAAGGAAATTAATACTTTTATTGAGCAAGGATGCATTAGGTTGATCAAACGTGACAATGAATGCATTTATAATGCATTTCATATAAATACTGTTCTTTTGAACTTTCCATTCATCAAAGAATCTTGAAAAATAAAATGTGTCATGAAAACATTGATAACATTGATAATAATCAGGAATGTTTCTGAGCAGCAAACCAGCATATTAGAATGATTTCTGAAGGATCATTAATCACAGCAATAAAGTACATTTCATATATTCACATGGAAACACTTATTTTAAATTGTGATATTTCACAGTATTACTTTATTTATTACTGTATTTTTGATCAAATAAATGCAGTCTTGGTGAACAGAAACTTCTAAAAAAAATCAAAACTTTCCTAAAAAGCCGTTTTTGGCTCATTCAATGCCTTGTTTTACAGAATAGGTTGCAAATGCTGATATTTGTTGAGATGGAAAAGCCTTCACCCATCACATATTTAATAGTCTATTTTCTCGTTCATTCTGCTTCACTCGCTTATTTCTCCTTTGGAGGATGTTGTGTGACTCCAGCAGGAGAAAGAAAGAGAGAGAGATGCCGTATTGCTGTTTTCCGCATCACGGATGCTGATGGTCAGAGCGGATAGAGCTGGAAATAAGCTGTCAACAGCTTTCACCTGTCTGCTGATTGATCTCTCTATCGGTTTCTCTCTCTCTGCTCATTTCACACGACAATGCTCTCTCATTCTCCCTTTGGCTCGCCTCCATCTGTCTCTCTTCATCATCTTTTATTATCACTGTCCTTTTCTCTTCATATGCGGACTGAATCTTTCTACATGCACTTCATGCTTACTAATGCCAAGCAGCTGGGATGGAACGTGTGCTCACATAATGTTGGATTATGTAATAATCATACATTTAAAGAGATAGGTCACCCAAAACAGAAAATTCTGTCAGCATTTGTGTCTTTCTAAACCAGATTCCCAAACTGGTAGAACCTTTTGAGGAACCTTTAGGTACTTTTATAAATTGATTTTTTTTGGTTTGTTTATCTGCTTCTGTTTTCAGTTCATCGACTTCTCTGTCAGCAGAATTTTACATTAGGAAAGTAACATTTAATGGATAATCCATCCCATCTTCAGCCCTGCTCTAATTGAATGCACATATTGCATGTGTCTTTGCACGTCTTATCTGGTCCAAGTAAGATCCTGCAACCGGGTGAACTTCTGTTGTGTTCATTTATTTTCACCTTCTGCTCACCAAGCCTGCATTCATTTGATAAAAATACATTAAAAACAATTAACATTTTTGTAATTTAAAACACCAATTTTCTATGTGAATATATTATAAAATGTAATTTATTCCTGTGATCAAAGCTGAATTTTTTCAGCATCATTACTCCAGTCTTCAGCGTCACATGATCTTCAGAAATCGTTCTAATATGCTCATTTGCTGCTTAAAAACATTTCTGATTATTATCAATGTTGAATTTCATATTTTTGTGGAAACTGTAATACATTTTATTTTTCAGTATTCTTTGATGAACAGAAACTTCAAAAGAACAGCATTTATTTGAAATAGAATAAATATAGAAATTAAATATTCAAGATAATATTTACATTTCACATAATATGTTTATTTTTTATGAATTGTAATTATTTTTCCATTTGTGGTAAAAATTGATCCACATTAGTACCTCAGTTTCAAAACCTTACCTTTTGTTTGCCTGAAAAATTATTTTATTTATAAGGAATAAAATAAATTAAATATTAATACAAAGTATAATTGATTTATAATTTTTCATTTGAATTAATATGTCTTCAAATATAACAGTACACAGATCTATTTTACTTTTGATCCTGTTGTGTGTCAAGTAATTTTTTTTTTGCGTTCAAAGTTGCGTTCCACATCCAGTTGTCTCCAAATTATCCTAGAAAAATGGATTTCCTCGTGTGTGAGCTGTTGTGTTTTTCTCAACACCTTCATCACGTTCTGCTTTTGTCAGATGCTCGGGTCGGTCCAGCGCTGTTGTCCTTGAACTCCCCGTCACAGACTCTCTCCACACGCTAGAAAAGAACCCTGCTGTTGCCGTGGATACTCGTAGACGGCCGTCAAATCAGCATATTATACTGATTTCTGAAGGATCATGTGACACTGAGGACTGGAGGAATGATGCTGAAAATTCAGCTTTGATCACAGAAATAAATTATATTTTACAATATATTCACACAGAACACAAAATGTTTATAATATTTCACAATTTGTAGTGTTTTTGCTGTCTTTTTGATCAAATAAATGAAGTCTTGGTGAGCAGAAGAGACTTCTTTTCAAAAACTTAATCTTAATGCAGCTGTATGGTTGCTAGGCTGTTCTATATAGTTTCCAGATGGTTTCTTAATGTTTTTTTTAACTTATTTTACCATCCACCAGGTGATAATTATGCAACTAAGATGCAGAAATCATTTATGTTTAGTAGCAGAGACTTTGCTGCCTGGCGTTGTTCAGATCACTAACCCTAAATATGAGCAGTAGTACTAGTGATGGTTGACTTGGGAAACAGCACTAATTATCTTCCCAATGATGTGAAATCCATCCTGAAGAGTCTGTGAAGTGCTGATGAAGATAATTACTGGGTTTCCGTTCTAAATCCAGATCTAAATGGGCGGCGTGGGCGGAGACTGTACAAATAATCCGACCAATCACAGCAGAGCATCATGCATGAGCTCCCACCGCCAAACGTGATTATCATGTTCCTCCTCGCTTATTCCTGATGAAATTCTTGTGAATTCATGAATGTTTCATTAGCGGAGACTCTAAATGAGCTGCTATAATGAGCACATTGTTGCTGTTCTACTTTGGTCTTCATCATTTTTGTCTTTGTAAAGTCCCGGTGAGTCTGGCTGCTCTTTTTTTGAGCATCCGTCTCACTCTTGCCCCATTTCTGTTGTCCTCTCGTCTTCCGCTCTCGTGCTGAGTTATTTCTGAGATAGTGGGCATCAGTGTTATTTTGGTATCATTGACACACTGAAATAGGTAAAGTAAATTTGTTGTGCATTTTAATTTTTTGTAGTATGTCTTTGTAGTGTAGTAAATCATGTCTATGTGTATTTTTTTAAAATCAAGTTTTAATTTTTAGTTCTAGTTATTTTATTACTTAAAATTAAACTAAGCAAAATTTTAAGCAACTAAATAAATTTAAAAATTTTGAAATAGTTTCAAATTCAGTTTTTCATGATCATTTTAGCTTAAATTACAATTTTTCTGTGTTTTTTTATGTGCATTTTTTAAAAAATATCTCTATATAGTTTGTAATTAGATTTTTTAGCACATCAAGTAAAATTTTTATTTTTATTTATTTTATTTCAGTTGTAGTTTTAGGAATTTTAGTACTTCGACTTTTTATTTTATTTCAGCTAGTGTTTATTTTAAAATGTTTACATTTTAATTTTAATTTGTTTTACTAATTTCCATATGTGCATATGTTTCATATTTATTTTATTTTATTTCAGTTTTAGTTTTGGTAATTTAAGTCCTTCTAAAACTTATTTATTTTTCTTTCTTTCGTTCTTTCTTTTTTTCTTTCTTACGTTAATTACCAAGGCAACATTTTCCATCTAATATTTAATTTAATCTCAAATTTTATTGTAAATTATTTTTAATAGATGCAGTTAACAATAACACTTTCACATACTCCATTTGTTTGAAATAGTATGCAGTATGCAATGTGCTAATTTGCAGTCTCTCTCTGCTCATTCTCTCGCATTCTCTCACCCACATACATCATAAAATATAGTTTTTTAATACAGTTTAAAAACACAGCTGTGGGAGTAGAAGCAGAAAAGAGGACTCATTTCCTCTATTTTCTTTCAGATTGCTTCTGCTCCTGTCGCCGCCGCTTTCTCCTCGCTCATTGATTTCCTCTTCCATCTTCTCTCGCTATTCATCTCTCTAACCCATCTGAGATTTGTGTGTTTAGCTGTTTTGTATCACTTGACTTTACACGTTCGAATTTTAAGGTTGGAAATGGATACCGGCATGCGTTTTATGACCCTGAACATGGAGTCAATCAAGCATAATGTTCAATTATCAGCAGGCCTGCGCAACACGTCCCCGGGCTCCGTTCCAAACGAAGAGAGCTGCCTACCTAGACAGCATTTTGGGACTTGATATGAAGGCTGTTTCGAACAGTAGATGGTCAAATTATTCTGCCTTTTGACGTGAAATTCTAAGGCAATATCGCATGCAACCTTTCACAAATAAGATCATCTTAGAATGCAATGCAACAAGCTAAATTGCCCAAAACAGTGATACTATTTCATACCCAATGCAAACGCCAACTTCTCACTAGGGTTTTGGAACGGAGCCGCGAAGTGCGGTTCATTTGCAGACCCTTCCAATGCAATAGTGTGGTGTGTTTGAATTGGATCTTCTTCCAGTGAAGATGCATGTCTAAACAAACCAGCGGGAATCAAAAGACTCTCTTCGCTTCTACTTTTTGGGATTATTCATCGCTCTCCCTCTCTTTCACTCCCTTCACAGCTCTTGTTTACAAACTTTGTTCTTCAAAGTATGCTAATGGACGGTGTGACCCAGATCTGTGTGTGTGTGTGTGTGTGTGTGAGATAGGAGGGACATCTGCCTGTGAGGATGAGTGTGGTTGGACTCATTATGTTGAAGTGGCGGCCGAAGCTATAACCCTCATACTCCTCATGCTCAAGGTCTCTGGATCTTTACCCTGCTCACACACATTAAGGCAAGTGTTAAAAGAACAAATACGCCCTTCGCTTCAATCCTGCAGAGCTAAATTTAGTTTCTTTGGCGCTATGGGAGTTTCTTTAACACTGCTGATTTTATTGGCTCTTTTTACAACAACAAAGCAGTTTTCTTATTGATTATCATCTCCGTCAACCTTGTGAGACTGAAAGTAACAGCAAAAAGGAGATCTAGAAACCCTCATATTACCTAAAATATCATACCTGCAAAGTATTTGGTGTTGATAAATAGCCATTTTATGTTTTTGCAGTGATATTATGCACGTTGCATGCTGCTTTGTGCTGTAAAATGTGAAAATCGATGCATTCATTACAGTCTTTGTTTGTGGCCAATGCATTTATTACAGTCATACATACATTTTATTACATATTATTAGGTCTATCAGTCATTGTTTTAATTCACTGCTGTAAACACAGTGTTCATAAGCAGTGTATTTCTGTTCATTTTTGTGTACTTCATCTAGTCCAGCAGACTCTACCAAGGTTTTCTATCAACAAAACCGCTGATATGTTCTGACACTGTGTGTGTGTGTGTGTGTGTGTGTGTGTGGGTCAATGTGTTGTGCCGGTGAAGGCGATATGATGAATGTTTGTTTGCAGGGCTCAGACTCTCCAGACCTGAAGCTGAAACAATTACCCCGCTATCTCTGAAAAATACACACAGGGCAAATTTACACACTAGAAAGTCAACAGGATGCCCTTTAACTTGCGGTGTGTGTGTGTGTGTGTGTGTGTGTGTGTGTGTGTGTATGTGTGTAACTTTTAGCAGAATAAACAGCATGGACCAAAGACAGTATGTGATGCTCTTTTTAGTAAGGTTTCTCACAGTTTGAGCTTGAACAATTGTTAGGGTTAAACTGAAGTTCATGAAACGGTAGCACAACTTCAGCAGCAAACCCACAGTGCGACGTAACCAGGTTAGTGTTATTAGTTCAGCAAACACGTCTCCTTTCATTGTAAATGTGGTGCATTAGAATCCGATTCTACAAACGTCAGCGCTGTTCTCCTGCTGCAGTTAATGCTGCGCTGTTTGATTTCACAAGCATGTTTGCATATTTTCTAGTGATTGTGAGTAATGCATCAAATGATGAACAGATAAACACTATAACTGTGCATATATTCAGGCACATTACACAGATTTCCATGTTTTCCAACTTTTTTGAAAGCATTTGAAAGCAAAGAAATTAAATTACATCCATGCATTTTAGTATTATAATCTTACTTTTATTCTGTAAAATAATAATAATTTATTATTAAATACTTGATTTATTAATATTTTACTTAGTATTATTGCAATAAAATATGTAATAATTTTAGTAAAAATAATAGTAATAATAGTAATTATTGAATTACATAATAAATAATACTTGTTTTTATTATATTTCAGTAATATATAATAATGTAATATATAATTAATTCTTTATAATTGAAATAATAAAATTATATTTATTGTTATTCTTATTTTTATAACACTTTTAATTGTCATATTTTTATTATACTATTATCAAATACTTTTAGTTGTAGTTTTTTATTTGAGTGTAATATTGCAATAGTGATGTATGTCTAATTATTTTTATAATAATAATAATTATTATTATCATTAATAATATTAATAGCACTATTATTGTGATATTAAATTATTGCTATTATTATTATTATTATGATAGAGACATATTGGATGGAGGAAAACAGTTTTCCTTCTTGTTTTGTCTTTAGTTGCCTTGAAATGTGGTGCACAGCTGTAACAGTGAAGTGCTCAGATTTAATTATGAACTTCATTATATTCCTGTGAATGAACACTGACCTGATTAAGTTTGCTCACAAGGTTTGAATCTTTGACTTCACAGATATAAAATCATCTTTGTGCTCTGCAGTATTTATAGAAGCACATTTCTTCTGAACTTTATGATTCGTTTTGTAGAGGGTTAGGTCTTTTAAATGCATGAGGCGACGCTGACACCCAATTTTTGTCTCCCCTGAGCCGTAGGAAGAAACAGCCCTGAGGGGAAAAGTGAACAGTTTCTTCCTTCATAACTCCATCAGCTGTGGAGAATGGGATGAAGGATTATTCTGCTTCAAGAGCAACTTTCTTCCATCCTCAGATAATGGCGCAGAAGGTTATTTCAGGTTTTCTGTGAATAGAAAACTTCTAGAACCAGTCTTTGTTCATTTTGTTTCCGCAAAGCTAAAGAGAGCCCTTAAGAAGAAAATGAGAAAATGGCGGCGCATTGGCTGTGTCGGCAATAAAGCTTAAAATCATTTGGAGGAGGACAGCTGCCCTCTGGGAAAGGCGCTCAATTTCGGGGTCTTTCATTCGCTTCATTCTGTGAGATCGACCCGTCTTTAAAGGCCACGACTCTGAAATCAAGCCGGTTCGGTTTCGCCCGACTGAGCTTCTCACACTCTTCAGAGTAAATGGCAGAAGTCTTGTGTCTGAGATGAAACTATTGACAGCGTAACGCAGTTTGAGAGGAGCGATGCTGTAGTTAACTGGAAGGGTCTCGTGTAGTTATATAGACTCTTATACAGTTATATACAGTATGTCCTGAGGACCGAAGATCAGTAGAGATATTCATCTGGAGCATTTTAAATGGGGGTTTGTCTCACAAAGATCAATTTTTTTTTGGAATGCACGATATTATCGGACCGATATCGGAATCGGCCGATAATGGCTTTAAAATGTAAATATCGGCATGGCCCGATATGAAAAATTATGCCGATATGTCTTGCCAATAAGAGGAATACATTAACTCACATGTGCTCAGGGTGTGCTAGCGATTAGATCATGTCAACAATGTGGCTAATTCTTGAAGCAAAGTTTTGTCTGAATGATGATTAGGTTCACTGTTTTGGATCGCTGCATTTAAACTGAGAATACACGTACAGAATGACGCGTTCGGTGTATGATAGAGTAAACAGTAATAGCACGTGCAGCAGCAGCCTCCCCCGGGTCCTAATGCCCGTTCGGTAAGGAGTTTTAATTCCGTAGGGGGCGCTGTTGGCCTACTTCTAATGAAATGAAATTAAAATACACAAATAACATTTAGACTGTGTTTCTGATTAAATAAAGCAGTAATTGATGCCATAAAATCATGAGTATGTTTTGATTTAAAGGTCAGAAGCTATAGCTTACATGAATTTTTAAAAATTAAAACATTACAGTTCATTTACATGAATTGTAAATTAAATCATTTTATATATACTGATATATTCATTAATGTGTAATATGTTATATTTTTAAACAAATTGTGAGCTCTAAAAGATATTTAGAATTTTTACAACTCTTTTGCTTTAGACCATCTACAAATGTTAAATCTTAAAATAAATGTTTTCTTTCTGGGAAAAAAATGCAGCAATTAATATATAGTTTATTAATAGTTATTTTCAAAGCATCAATGTACTGTCATTATAAAATAACTTCATTGTTGTTTATTTAATTCTAACAAATAAGTTCTTGTTAAAAACTAACCAAAATTTAAAATAATTTGCTTATAATTTCCACACAGGAGAGACTTGGTGTTGTTTCCTAACAAAAGGAAATATATCGGCTATCGGCCAAAATGAGTTGAAAAACATCGGCATATCGGATATCGGCAAAAATCCAATATCGTGCGTCCCTAATCAATTTGGTGCTCTCCTGGGCACTTTTTTTTCATTATTTATTTACAGACTGTTCACCAGCCTAACCAAATGCTGTGTTTCTGCCTACTGAGACGCCATTCTGGTGCATGAGGAACGCTCCCGACACAAATATCATGCTTCCTATAATATAACTTATTTAAGACCAATTCTATGACAGCGTTATACATTCACATACATACAGTACATTCTCTGGGTAGATAGTTTATAATAGCATATCTAAAATCCCCATAGTGGAATTTGTATATATGTTAATAATATTTATATGGTGATTGTTTTTATATGATTACTATATGCAGCAACCAACAATGCAATTTTATTTATTTATGCATCTTTATTGAAACAACATATAGCCTATACAAAAAAATCTGTATGTTTATGTATGTTTTTGCAATACATATATATTTTAAAATATATGTCTATCTTTTATATTTACGTATTATATAATAACAAGTATTGACAGGTTTTAGGATGGATATACATGCATTACACATATATAAACATGTTGTATGGGGTATATTAATAAATGAAATTGTTCCAGTTTGTAATATGTTTCATATATGCTTTTTTTAGTTCACATGAAAATAACATTTAATGTACGTATATTACATTTGGATATGGGATAAGGTAATAACAAATATATTCTTGATTACTTATTCTATAAAGAATTTTAATTTAATATCGATACTGTTCAAAAGTTTGGAATCAGTAAGATGTTTCACTTTTATTCAGCAAGGATGTATTAAACTGGTCAAAAGCGAAGGTAAAGACATTTTTATGTTGCAAAAGATTTCTGTTTTCAGTAAATGCTGTTCTTATGACATTGTTAATATTTGATACTATATGTTATCATAATGTTGACAGAAAACATTCTTAATATATAAAAATGTTGAGAGAACATTTAAATGTAGCATGTTTTCAAAAGGATAGATTGGTATGTTCCTTTAACTTTCACAGAACCAAGAAGAAACATTCTTAATAAATTGAAAAACTGGACATTTTGAACGTTTCAAAATGATGAAATGGTATGCTCCTCTAACATTCACAAAACCTAGAAACAAGTTATTTAAACATTGAGGAAACATTCTAATGCAGTGTTCTTGTAATGCTTTCAAAATGACAGAATGGAATGTTCCTCCAACGTTCGCATAACCAAGAAGAAAACTACAAAAAAATGGCAACAGAATTTGTATTTTTCTGTGAACTATCCCTTTAATTTTGGTTTAAGCCTGTATGCTATTATTAACAGCATTGCTACTGGTGGAAGGAAGAGTTGAACCTCTTTTAAAGGGAGTGAATGTCTGACTGTGTCTCTTTAAAACATATGCACACACTACTAGCAGCCTTCTGTCTCTTCGCTGTTTCTGCATTTTGCAGATTTATTCCAGGCCAGTCTAGTCTGACAGGTGGTGAGCGCTGTGACCGTCTCTGGAGTAATGCTATTCTAACTCACTCTCTTCAGGCTCACCGAAATAAATGCACCGTTTTCAGACGTTTTATCCACACTGAGCTGGACGGCGTGTGCTCGTTGTCACTAGTTAGTATCCTAGCTGCTGGTTGCAAAGGCATAATTAGTGCAGTGAGTGAAAGTGTAGATTGAGGTTAGAAAGAGCTCTTTAAGAGGCCTTGAAGAATGACGCAAGATTGCATTGATGAGAGCTGGAGCGAGGGATTTCATGCGGCAGAAATCATGCATTTTGCATTCAGAGAAGCAGAGGAATGGAGAATCTGGTTGAGCTGAACAAGATCTAAAGTGCCTTTTTCTTTTTCTTTTTAAGGCCAATTAATCATCATTGTAATGATTCATAGTCATAAATTATCATTAAGTTGACTTTGAAGCAGAATGACGTTTAGGGAACAGGCAAAAAGTTTCTTTAGGAATATTCAATTATTTTTGATGATATTCTAAATATGAAACTAAAGCCTCTTGTATATTTAGTGCTGTCAAACGATTAATAGTTAAAAGTTTTTGTTTGCATAATATATGCGTGTGTTCTGTGTATATTTATTATGTATATATATATAAATACACACACATGCATGTATATATTTCAGAAAAATATGTTATGTTTATATTAAATATATTTATTTATAATATAAATTATATGAATATAAATATAGACATTTAAATACATAAATTTAAATACATAAATATTTTCTAAATATATACTGTATGTGTGTGTATTAATATATACATAATAAATATACACAGAACACACACACACATTATGCAAACAAAAACTTTTAACTTTTAACTATTAATCGTTTGACAGCACTAATAAATAAATAAATAAATATATATATATATATAAAAGCATCTTCTAAATGGAAATATATTAATAGCAGATGCTTTTATAAATATAACAAAATTATATATACATTATACTTGCAGTTTTAGTTTCATATTAAGAGCATTTTTTCGTTTGTCAAAAAATAATATTTCAATATTATTTAAAAACATGAATACCGATTTATAACCATTATTTCTAAATCTACATTTTGTAATGTTTTCTCATCTAATAATGACTTTAATTATCTTTTGGGGGGTAATTTCTCAGCAAATATTGATGTGCATTTAATTTGAAATGATCTAATTAATTGGCTAATGCTAAATTAATTACTGCAATTGTAAAGCTTTTTCAAAGGAAACTAGGATCATTCTTAGTCATGTGCGTTATATAAAGCAGAGTATTTATTCGTTTAGCCTGGAAACAAACTGTAGGCATAAACAAAGCAGAATAAGACTGACCATGCATTACAGGTCACTAGCGCTCTCTGAGTTTATCAGCACCCACTGGGTTTAGAAAGTGACTTGTGCTGTAGTCTTCATCTTTGCTGACCAGCCGCCCACTATCTGGTGCACATTGAGTGCTGCAGGGACGTTCACATTGACAGTAAGAAATATTCCAAATGTTTCTTCTTCTTTTTCTCAAATTGCTTTTTATAACCGATTACAGTTATTGCCTGATTTCTGATCATGTGACACTGAAGACTGGAGTAATGATGCTGAAAATTCAGCTGCAGATCACAGGAATAAATTACATTTTAAATTGTAAAAATATTTTACAATATTACTGCTTTTACTGTATTTTTGATCAAATAAATTTAGCCTTGGTGAGCAGAAGAGGCTTCTTTCAAAAACATCTAAAACACCTTAGCATCATAGTGGCGACTTTTGTATTTTCCTTTTAAAAAATGTATGAATCTAGTTAATATTGTTGAAAATGCTAGTGCACAGTGCCTTCGTGCTCATCTTATTTCTGACTGATATCAGTCTCATTCTTAAGTTGTAAAAGTTCATTTGCACTGCAAGTCTCCAGATATCACAGGAAATCCTCGTGAAGTAGCCTGTGCTGTTTAAAGTTTTGACAGTCGCTGCATTAAAGAGCTTCAATGCCCAGTTTTGACTTAAAAGTAAGCAGTATTTTTTTGTTTTGTTGAACTGAGTAAAAGGTGTGAGCACAAATTACAATGAAGTAGAGACTATGGGAACAAAACAAGACCATATCCAGCAGTTTTTAATTATACTCTGGAGAGAGAGAGAGAGAGTTAACAGTGCATTGCTTATTTAGGAAGACATCTGTGCTACATTTTTCCTCTAATAATCCAAAAATTAAGATTTATATGTATATGCAAATACATATGCATGTGGTGTAGCACTATTTAAAAGTTTGGGGTCTGAAAGGAGTCTCTTCTGCTCACCAAGGCTGCATGTATTTGATCAAAAATACAGTAAAAAAAGTAATATTTTCAAACATTATTACTATTTAAAATAACTGTTGTCTATTTGAATATATTGTAAAATGTAATTTATATCTGTGATGCTCAGCTGAATTTTCAGCATCATTACTCCAGTCTTCAGTGTCACATGATCTTCAGAAATCAGTATAATATGCTGCTCAAGAAACATTTCTGATTATTTCTGAAACTGTGATGCATTCGTGCTCATCTTATTTCTGACTGATATCAGTCTCATTCTTAAGTTGTAAAAGTTCATTTGCACTGCAAGTCTCCAGATATCACAGGAAATCCTCGTGAAGTAGCCTGTGCTGTTTAAAGTTTTGACAGTCGCTGCATTAAAGAGCTTCAATGCCCAGTTTTGACTTAAAAGTAAGCAGTATTTTTTTGTTTTGTTGAACTGAGTAAAAGGTGTGAGCACAAATTACAATGAAGTAGAGACTATGGGAACAAAACAAGACCATATCCAGCAGTTTTTAATTATACTCTGGAGAGAGAGAGAGAGAGAGAGAGTTAATAGTGCATTGCTTATTTAGGAAGACATCTGTGCTACATTTTTCCTCTAATAATCCAAAAATTAAGATTTATATGTATATGCAAATACATATGCATGTGGTGTAGCACTATTTAAAAGTTTGGGGTCTGAAAGGAGTCTCTTCTGCTCACCAAGGCTGCATGTATTTGATCAAAAATACAGTAAAAAAAGTAATATTTTCAAACATTATTACTATTTAAAATAACTGTTGTCTATTTGAATATATTGTAAAATGTAATTTATATCTGTGATGTGCAGCTGTATTTTCAGCATCATTACTCCAGTCTTCAGTGTCACATGATCTTCAGAAATCAGTATAATATGCTGCTCAAGAAACATTTCTGATTATTTCTGAAACTGTGATGCATTTATTTTTTTTAGGATTCTTTGATGAATAGAAAGTTCAGAAGAACAGCGTTTATTTGAAAAAGAAATCTTTCGTAACATCGTGTCTTTACTACCACTTTTGATCAATTTAATGCATCCTTGATGAATATAAGTATTTTATTTATTTTTTTATCTTACAGACCCCAAACATTTTAATGGTAATATATACAGTATTACATAAAACCACCTCAGTGATATCTGTTAGGTAGTATGAACATTTCATGTGCAGTTTATCAAAGAAATGACTTATTTTAATGATGATGAAGCTCAGGTTAGTGTGTAGCGTTTTCTCTGTAAATTAACAGCTCGTTTGTACTCACTTTAATAGAGATGGGCACTTAAATATCATTTAGTATGTGAGAAGTGAATAAATCAGTACAGTATGCTGCTTCATATCCTGAGAAATTGCTTTTATAGCCATCAAAGGTCACATGTCAGAAGACACAATGAATATAAAGGGAAATCATTCAGAGACTAAGTATTCAAGTCGCAGATATCTGAGGCAAAGATTTAGCGTGTAATGAATTCAGTGATGATTCCGCCACCTGTTCAGCTCTATGCTGCTTCGTGACTTTACCCACAATTCACGGCGTGCTAAACAACATGAAGAACGCCACCCTCCGTCATCAGTCCATGCTGGAAAACAAGCAAAAGAGAATATTTTACTCTCTACTTTCTATGCACTCCTGTTGTCTCTTCTTCTGAATCTAAACAATTCTATGCATATATTTTAATAAAAAAAGATTGTTGAGGCCAAATCTCTCCAGGTAGTTTGTTCAGTTAATTCACATTTATATTTAAAAAAAAATGTTGCACATAATTTATATCATAACCCACATTCATACATTTGAAGATGATATGAAGAATTATCAATGAATAGAATTATAAATGTCCATTGAAGTAGGCTGTGGAATAAAATAAGTTTTAATAAAATGCAAGAGAGAGAGAGAGAGAGAGAGTTAATAGTGCATTGCTTATTTAGGAAGACATCTGTGCTACATTTTTCCTCTAATAATCCAAAAATTAAGATTTATATGTATATGCAAATACATATGCATGTGGTGTAGCACTATTTAAAAGTTTGGGGTCTGAAAGGAGTCTCTTCTGCTCACCAAGGCTGCATGTATTTGATCAAAAATACAGTAAAAAAAGTAATATTTTCAAATATTATTACTATTTAAAATAACTGTTGTCTATTTGAATATATTGTAAAATGTAATTTATATCTGTGATGTGCAGCTGTATTTTCAGCATCATTACTCCAGTCTTCAGTGTCACATGATCTTCAGAAATCAGTATAATATGCTGCTCAAGAAACATTTCTGATTATTTCTGAAACTGTGATGCATTTATTTTTTTTAGGATTCTTTGATGAATAGAAAGTTCAGAAGAACAGCGTTTATTTGAAAAAGAAATCTTTCGTAACATCGTGTCTTTACTACCACTTTTGATCAATTTAATGCATCCTTGATGAATATAAGTATTTTATTTATTTTTTTATCTTACAGACCCCAAACATTTTAATGGTAATATATACAGTATTACATAAAACCACCTCAGTGATATCTGTTAGGTAGTATGAACATTTCATGTGCAGTTTATCAAAGAAATGACTTATTTTAATGATGATGAAGCTCAGGTTAGTGTGTAGCGTTTTCTCTGTAAATTAACAGCTCGTTTGTACTCACTTTAATAGAGATGGGCACTTAAATATCATTTAGTATGTGAGAAGTGAATAAATCAGTACAGTATGCTGCTTCATATCCTGAGAAATTGCTTTTATAGCCATCAAAGGTCACATGTCAGAAGACACAATGAATATAAAGGGAAATCATTCAGAGACTAAGTATTCAAGTCGCAGATATCTGAGGCAAAGATTTAGCGTGTAATGAATTCAGTGATGATTCCGCCACCTGTTCAGCTCTATGCTGCTTCGTGACTTTACCCACAATTCACGGCGTGCTAAACAACATGAAGAACGCCACCCTCCGTCATCAGTCCATGCTGGAAAACAAGCAAAAGAGAATATTTTACTCTCTACTTTCTATGCACTCCTGTTGTCTCTTCTTCTGAATCTAAACAATTCTATGCATATATTTTAATAAAAAAAGATTGTTGAGGCCAAATCTCTCCAGGTAGTTTGTTCAGTTAATTCACATTTATATTTAAAAAAAAATGTTGCACATAATTTATATCATAACCCACATTCATACATTTGAAGATGATATGAAGAATTATCAATGAATAGAATTATAAATGTCCATTGAAGTAAGCTGTGGAATAAAATAAGTTTTAATAAAATGCAATCGAAGAAATTATCAAAAGATTAATTGATTATCAATGTAAACGTCATTTTTTAACATAATATTGTTATAAATGTTGCACACAGTTTTTGAAGAATAGTGGGCTTTGATAACATGTTTTTAATTCTATGCATATATTTTAATAAAAAAAGATTGTTGAGGCCAAATCTCTCCAGGTAGTTTGTTCAGTTAATTCACATTTATATTTAAAAAAAAATGTTGCACATAATTTATATCATAACCCACATTCATACATTTGAAGATGATATGAAGAATTATCAATGAATAGAATTATAAATGTCCATTGAAGTAGGCTGTGGAATAAAATAAGTTTTAATAAAATGCAATCGAAGAAATTATCAAAAGATGAATTGATTATCAATGTAAATGTCATTTTTTAACATAATATTGTTATAAATGTTGCACACAGTTTTTGAAGAATAGTGGGCTTTGATAACATGTTTTTAATAAAATCCCCAAAAATATATATATAAAATAATAAAAAGGCTGTTCTATCTGCTGTAATTAATTGAAGAAATAATCAAAATATTACTTCTAAAAGACAACTTCTAAAATGTTTACATTGTATTATATTGAATACAATTTGTGTGTGAGATTTTTGGGCTGTGAATGTTGAATAATGTTCTTTAATGAAATAGAGAAATTCTTTGGAATTTTTATCTACCGTAATAAATTGAAGACTTCATAAAATTAATTGATTATCAAAATAAATGTTCATTGAATTCCTTTTTTTAAAACATAATATTGTTACATATATTTCACACAGTTTGCTGGTGAATATTGGGTTGTGGATGTTGAATAACATGCCCTTTAATAAGATACATAGAAATAAATACATTTTTTATCTACTGTAATTAATGGAATAAACAGTGAAAAACATATATGTGACCCTGGAACACAAAACCAGTCATAAAGGTCAATTTCTCGAAATTGAGATTTATACATCATCTGAAAGCTGAATAAATCAGCTTTCCATTGATGTATGGTTTGTTAGGATAGGACAATATTTGGCTAAGATACAACTATTAATGCAAATCTGGAATCTGAGGGTGCAAAAAAATCTAAATATTGAGAAAATCATCTTTAAAGTTGTCCAAATGAAGTTCTTAGCAATGCATATTACTAATAAAAAATGAAGTTTTGATATATTTAGCTTTCCATTGATGTATGGTTTGTTAGAATCGGACAATATTTGGCTGAGATACAACTATTTGCAAATCTGGAATCTGAGGGTGCAAAAAAATCTAAATATTGAGAAAATCATCTTTAAAGTTGTCCAAATGAAGTTCTTAGCAATGCATATTACTAATAAAAAATGAAGTTTTGATATATTTACAGTAAGAAATTTACAAAATATCTTCATGGAACAGGATCTTTTCTTACTATCCTAATGATTTTTGGCATAAAAGAAAAATGCAGTTTATTGTTGGCTATTGCTACAAATATACCCCAGCGACTTAACACTGCTTTTGTGCTCCAGGGTCACATATAATTTTCAAAAGAGGCTAAATGTTTTTTAATAATAATTGTTATGTATATTGCTACACTCTAAAAAATGCTGGGTTAAATACAACTCAGTGCTGGGTAAAATAGGGACAAACCCAGCAATCGGGCTGTTATGACCCAACCTTCTGGGTAGTAACCCAACCGCTGGGTCAAAACAACCCAATTGCTGGGTTTGTCCCTATTTTACCCAGCACTGGGTTGTATTTAACCCAGCATTTTTTAGAGTGTACATAAAGCAAATATTTCTGACATGCATGTGACGGTAGTAACCCAACCGCTGGGTCAAAACAACCCAATTGCTGGGTTTGTCCCTATTTTACCCAGCACTGAGTTGTATTTAACCCAGCATTTTTTAGAGTGTACATAAAGCAAATATTTCTGACATGCATGTGACATCCAAATAAACAGCAAAACCTTTATGGAAATGTGATCCTGCAGCAAAGACCTCACGCAGGGAAAGAGAGTTTGCGGTGACAGTGATGAAGGGAATGTGTTGAACTCAGTCTCTATTTTGAAATACGAGACCATTAGTCGCAGGTTCTGGGATCTCATCCAGACGCTTCTCTCCCTTTCTCATTTTTGTGGTATATTGCCAGCAGCCAATATGATTCAATCCATTCAGCAAAAAATACTGCCATTTATTATACCAATTCATTTAGGTGAGAATATCTTCTTTGTGGATGGGAATTACTGGCCGGATGTTAATGTGACAATGGACTGTGCTATTCAGAGCACATGCTGTACATGTTCAATATGATTTATATATGAATGCAATTGCAGTCTGTGTCCTGTACAGAAGATATGGAAAGTCTCTGTTGCTGCTTGTGTTGTTATTATGAGGGCAAAAAACAGTCATGTCTTATTTCTTAATAGTTTTTGTCATCCTCTTAATGACAGTGAGGTCTGAATGGTGGTGCAGTTGATTTGATGGCATTTTTTGCATTAATTATTCACTGGCGTTCAAAAGATTGTGGCTGGTAAGATTTTTAAAATGTTTTTGGAAGAAGACTTTTCCTGCGCACCATGGCTGCATTTATTTGATCAAAAATACAGGAACAACATTAATATTGTGAAATATTATTACGGTTTTAGAAAAGTGTTTTCTATGTGAATCTATGTTAAAATGTAATGTATTTCTGTGATGCGCAGCTGTATTTTCAGCATCATTACTCCAGTCTTCAGTGTCACATGATCTTCAGAAATCATTCTAATATGCTGATTTGCTGCTCGAGAAACATTTCTGATTATTATCAATGTTGAAAACAGCTGTGCTGCTTCATATTTTTCTGGAAACCATGATGCATTTTATTTTTCAGGATTCTTTAATGAATGGAAAGTTCAAAAGAACAGCATTTTTTAAAATTGTAATAGTTTTTTATAAATATTTTTATATAAATTGTAATATATTTATTTACTGTCACTTTTGGTCAATTTAATGCATCCTTGGATGAATAAAAGTATTAATTTCTTAAAGATATGTATACTAAAAAGATGCTATTTAGTTTTTTAGAAATATCTTGAATTTATTTATTTTTATATTTTCCATTATCATTTCAGTTAAAGTTTTAGTAAATATGTTTTTATTATTTTTCCTATCTAAATACTCTCTGTGCAGTTTTTATTCATTTTAATTTTTAAATTTGTATGTATTTTTTGTATTTTTATTTTTCACTTAAAGTTTAACAATTAAATATTTTTAATAAAAATGTTGGGTGCCTTTGTTATTTATATTAGTATTTTTTAGAAAATGTTGGAAATGTCTTGGAAACTAGCTAAAATAAAGTATGTTTTTTATATTATATTTTATTCCAGTTAACATTTATTTTATTGTGATTAATGAAAATGTTTTTTGTGAATGCCTTTAGTTTATATAATAAACTATAGTTATATAACAACTCTGGCCTGTGATGTACTTCCTGAATCCCTCTGGAATCGTTGTTCATCTGGGATCTCATGTCTCTGTGCTTGTGTCTGTCAGAGTGCCGTGGCCATGTACGATGGGGCGAGGGTTCCCTCCCCTGAGGATGCCGCTAACGGGGTCCCGCTGCAGCCCGAGACCCCCGCAGCCACATGTCCCAAAGCTGACGAGCAGCCGGAGGAGAAAGAGGGAGTCCCGCCTGAGCCTGTCCTGGTGAAGAAGGCTCACCGTGAGATTCTGGACCATGAGAGGAAGAGGAGGGTGGAGCTGAAATGCATGGAGCTTCAGGAGATGATGGAGGAACAGGGGTGAGTGAGTCACTGATAGGACCATATATGTGTGTGTGTGTGTGTGTGTGTGTCTGTGTCTGTCTGTGCTTGTGTCTGTGTGTGTGTGTGTGTGTGTGTGTGTGTAGAGGGAGTCCCGCCTGAGCCTGTCCTGGTGAAGAAGGCTCACCGTGAGATTCTGGACCATGAGAGGAAGAGGAGGGTGGAGCTGAAATGCATGGAGCTTCAGGAGATGATGGAGGAACAGGGGTGAGTGAGTCACTGATAGGACCATATATGTGTGTGTGTGTGTGTGTGTGTGTCTGTGTCTGTCTGTGCTTTTGTCTGTGTGTGTGTGTGTGTGTGTGTGTGTGTGTGTTTGCGTCTGTCTGTGTGTGTGTGTGTCTGTGTGTGTGTGTCTGTGTCTGTCTGTGTGCTTGTTTGTGCGCGTGCGCATGCGCGTGTATGCTGCTGTATTTGTGATGTGGCCTGAATGACATCTGCTGTAATCCTGCAGACGTCTGCGCTCGGCCCGCGTCTGACGGCCTTCTGAAGCAGCTCTGAGTGTCTCTAATTAAACAGCAGCTGTGTGACCTTGAGGCAGAATGAATGATGGTGATAAAGCACACAAACACTGCCTCGGGGAACCGGCTCAGCGCACAAAAGCTGATGAAAGATTTGCTTCAGTTCAGGATTAGAAATCTGCTAACATGCTTAAATGCTTAGTGAATGAGGTGCTGAGTGGGCCTGAATTTCTGCTTCCTTTCATCAACACACATCAGAGAAACAGAGGAAAGCATGTTTGGTTTATCAGCAGTTTAGTTTTGCATTCCATGTGTCATCTGATTGGTCAATCCAGTGATCCTGTGTATATCACTGCACAGCTGCCATAGAGAGACTATAAACATTAGTTTACATGACAACACCAATCTTGACAAAGAAAATACGTTTGAATGAAAATGCGTGTCCTTAATTTTATTATAAGGGCTAAGGGATAGTTCACACAAAAATTAACCTTTCAATTTTTTTAATTTTAAAGTATTTTATTGGCATGATTGTGTTTATACAATATTGCAAAAGCATTATATACAAAAAATTACAAAAAAAGAAATATACAGTACAATATAACCATAACAAAAACATATTAAATATTAAAGTCAATACAATGAACTTCAATGAGGTCCAGTGTTATTTTAGTATTATTTATATTCTATTATAGTATTTATTTATATTTTGAATTAGCTTTAATAAGACATAGCTCTTGAATTAGCTTTTTTTTCAGTTTTCATTTTAATTTTAGTTTAAGTTTTAGTCAATTTGTTATGTGCTTTTATTATGTTTATATTTCTGTTTAGTTTTATTTTATTTCAGGTTTAGTTTTAGCCATTTTGTACTTTATTATTTTATTTTATTTTTATTATTGGACTTTTTTATTTCAAGTTTTGCAACTAATATTTATATTTCATTTTATTTCAGCATTATTTCAATAAAGAAAATTATTTTTAATAGCTTTTGTTTAAGTTGACAATAACAACACGGAATGACATAAGTGAAAGTAAATGATGACAGAATTTTTATTTTTGGGTAAAATAGAATATAATGGAATGGAATAGAATAGAATAGAATAGAATAGAACCAATGCTTGTCAAAAACCTAGTAGAATATGGCCCCTTTAAAAGCAAACTGTGTAATTTCTGCACCAATAGCGCCAACCAGTGGAATTATGAAAATAATCACTGTTTTCAAACAGGTTTCCCAAAGATTGCACGTCTGTCTGTATAAAGTCACATGTACAGTATGAAGACCATCTCAACTTTATTTTCATTCTCTGCATCCTCTTATTAGTGGAAATGGATTTTTGCTTGTTAGGAGCTCTGAGTAATAGTTATTAGATTGATGACGATGTTGTGGAGCAGAATGTTGGAGATGGAGGAGGGTGGTGGATCAGCCATCTGGCAGCGCACACACACACACACACACACACACACACTCTGCATGATGACTAATTGTGCTCTGCTTTAGGAGATGTTGGGTCTCCATATGTTCGCCCCGGTGTGAGTAGCGGCAGACGGCGTGCAGCTCTGTGAAAGCCAGACGAGCTCTGTGTAGCGTTTGCTGAAGATCTGGTTTTCTTGTGTTAAACATGGTTCAGCGACCGCTCTGTTTGTACAAGAGACCTCCACGTGTCATCCTTGAGGCTTTTTAAATGGACAGTGCAGCCAAAAATAACATTCTGTCATCATTTACTCAGCCCATGTCGATCCAAACCCGCATGACTTAATTCCTGCATAGCAAAAGAGTCCTTCAAGCTGTTTTACATACAAGAACTAAAAAGCAGCATAACCGTAGCCAGCATGACTCTTGCGCTGTATAACAAATCATATGATAGTTTGTGTGAGCAGTATTATTTGCTGAAAAACTTGCTCTTCATTGTTGTGCTCGAATATCATTATTCATGTATGCGTATTCAAACGTGACTCATGAAGTTGCATCACTTCAAGTTTGACTTAATGTGCATCTCGTGATCAGGTTTGAAGAAGCGTAATGAGATTTGAGAGCTTGTAGAACCAAGAATATTGTATAAACAAGAATATATATAACCAAGCATGTTAGGGGTATATAGAAGGAAAAAGGGGAAAAAAATCAGAAAAACATTTTACATTTAAAACAATTGCATAGTTTGTATTTTGTAAGTTTTTACTTTTAGATATAGTTTCTAAATACATTTAAATGTCAGTTTTAAATGGTTAAATTCTCTCAAACCAGTTGGAGTAGCAGTATATGGTATTTAAGAAAGACAGTCATAGAATGACATGAGGAAGAATAAATTATATTCTAGGTGAACTGTCCCTTTAAATGAAGGGCTTGTCTCTATGCATCAGAGATCAGCGAGATGCAGGATAATTGAAGGGGTGGGGGAATTAAATGTTATAATGGTGACTGGAGGCTCTTCTCTGATGCTGTGGATATAAACCGATGCAACACTCTCCCCATAAAGTCTTTAACCCTGTAACCTCTTCTATACAGCCTTCCCCAACACACACACACACACACACACACACACACACACACACACACCTACACACCTACAAGCGTTTGTGCTTCACGCGTCTTGTTGAGCAGAGGTGTGCTGTTACTCCAGTAAGGAAAGATGCAGCTCATTGTGTAACTGGATTTCCCGATGACTCTGAGGCTCATTAATATGCGTGAGGGCTCCACGTGAACCTTTTTTATTGGACTTTAGCATTTAACCTGACTGTAAACCACCAACCAATCAGATCAACCCGTGCCACGTTAAATAAACACTTCTGATCTTGGTTTTGAAAGTACTTTTAGACTTGTTTTTAGAGGTGGAGTGATGAAAAAGGAATTTCTGAACATGCATTGTCAGGTTTTTGGGTAGAGGAATGAATTATGAATCAAATGATTTATGAAATGTTGATTGCATCATATCACCATAGTATGAGAAGAGAAATTTAAAAAGATTTAGTATTGTGTTCATTAAAAAAAAATACAACAAGACACACTTATAGCTAAGTTGTTATTGGTTTTTCATAGCCGTAGGTTGTGTGCTGTTGTATGAGAACTAAATAATGAACAAATTCATGTTTATGAAGCCTACTTTTCGTTCACTACATTCCATAACTTTTTAATCCACTTAATTTGAAGGAAAACATGCTGTTTCTTGATGCATTACTCTTTTAAATGTCTTAAACATCAGGTCTTTCTCTTAATAAATAATAAACTAATAAATAAGTACAATAAAATAACACCTAATTTCAACATTTATTCTCCATACCCAGTCATCTTCTCTGAGATCAGATAGCAATGTCCGTTTCAAACCTTTTGAGCCAGTTCTTTTTTAATGAACCAGTTCACAAATCACATTTAACGATTCATTTATTAATTCAGCTGATTAAACTTTTTTTTCAAAAACGTTTTTT
>NW_015505321.1:606053-691334 GCF_001515645.1 Sinocyclocheilus grahami | reverse complement strand
ACACACACACACACACACACACACACACCTACACACCTACAAGCGTTTGTGCTTCACGCGTCTTGTTGAGCAGAGGTGTGCTGTTACTCCAGTAAGGAAAGATGCAGCTCATTGTGTAACTGGATTTCCCGATGACTCTGAGGCTCATTAATATGCGTGAGGGCTCCACGTGAACCTTTTTTATTGGACTTTAGCATTTAACCTGACTGTAAACCACCAACCAATCAGATCAACCCGTGCCACGTTAAATAAACACTTCTGATCTTGGTTTTGAAAGTACTTTTAGACTTGTTTTTAGAGGTGGAGTGATGAAAAAGGAATTTCTGAACATGCATTGTCAGGTTTTTGGGTAGAGGAATGAATTATGAATCAAATGATTTATGAAATGTTGATTGCATCATATCACCATAGTATGAGAAGAGAAATTTAAAAAGATTTAGTATTGTGTTCATTAAAAAAAAATACAACAAGACACACTTATAGCTAAGTTGTTATTGGTTTTTCATAGCCGTAGGTTGTGTGCTGTTGTATGAGAACTAAATAATGAACAAATTCATGTTTATGAAGCCTACTTTTCGTTCACTACATTCCATAACTTTTTAATCCACTTAATTTGAAGGAAAACATGCTGTTTCTTGATGCATTACTCTTTTAAATGTCTTAAACATCAGGTCTTTCTCTTAATAAATAATAAACTAATAAATAAGTACAATAAAATAACACCTAATTTCAACATTTATTCTCCATACCCAGTCATCTTCTCTGAGATCAGATAGCAATGTCCGTTTCAAACCTTTTGAGCCAGTTCTTTTTTAATGAACCAGTGTGTGTGTGTGTGTGTGTGTGTGTGTGTGTGTGTGTTACAGTTGCTCTTTCCAAACATGGCTAG
Source organism: Sinocyclocheilus grahami (assembly GCF_001515645.1). NCBI lineage: Eukaryota > Metazoa > Chordata > Actinopteri > Cypriniformes > Cyprinidae > Sinocyclocheilus > Sinocyclocheilus grahami. The sequence continues at coordinate 690,445 of NW_015505321.1, read as the reverse complement.
AGCCCCCTGCAGGTCATGTTGGCATGAGAGCACATGTACTATCTTCCGCTTCTTTTTATAAATAGAAAGTGAAATATCAAGCAATGTGCAATGCTGAATAGCTGTATGCTATATATTTAATTCACTGAGTGGCATCAGTTGTCATCTCAATTACACACTATATACAGTTTGTTTTCAGAATAACTTTATTACAGCTTACACACATTTTCAAAACTTTGCCTCTTTTTTTCAAAACTTTACACACAAATCCAAGAATTGCACACACAAAATGCAAAATGCCTCACATCTCTTGCGAAACGAAGCACTGCATTCAAAATATCACAAACACATCTCAAAAGCATTTGCAAACACCTTTGCCATAATATTAATTCCTGTTGGATTTTTGTGTGTTACATAGAGAATTGTGTGTTGTGTTTTGCAAAAAGGTTTTATGAAATTGGAAACAAGTCAAAGGCTGAGAATTAGTGTATGGTTTTGCAGATTTGGTGTGTGTGCTTCTGCTGTTTGAGTGTCAGCTTTCAGAAATTGTGTTGAAAAAGTTGAAAAAAACTGTAAAAGAAATTAAAAGGTTTATCCATCAAGTCATTTTTATTCATTTTATTTTATTAATCATTAAATTGATCAAGAGTGCACCGCAAAGACATTCATAATGTTACAAAATATTTCTATTCTATTTCTATTTCTTTCTATTCGTCAAAGAATCCTGAAAAATAAAATGCATCACAACTGTTTTCAACAATGATAAACTTTCGAATGATAGTGTATGAATGTTTAAGCCCAATAAAATAATTAGTCACACATGAGATATTAAAAATTATAGTTGATTTGAGAGTTGGGAGCATGTCAGATGCAATGGATACAGCATCTGTATTAATGGTAAATTTGTTCAAATTATTGTTATTTTTTGTAAATTTAAAATAAAACTAAATTGCATGGATAAAATACCATATTATTGTACAAATAAAACAGAATATATGATGATTCAATTTACAGCACCTTCACAAGTTGAATAGAAAGAAAGCAAAAATACACCAGATGTATATTCGTTATTCATCATTGTGTAGTGTAGTCGTCATAATGACGACTTCCAAACTCATAAACACAAACTTCCCAGGAGGACATGAACACACCAGAAATGTCTTTTAAAGGGGTCCTATTATGCTCTTTTACAAAGTCTTGATTTTGTTTTGGGGGTGTACTAGAACATGCTCTCATGCTTGGTGGTTCGAAAAACACATTATTTTTCACATAATTTACATTATTAAAATACCTTTCTCCTCAGCCTGGCAGAAACGGCTCGATTAGTTCCAACTTTGATGAAGGTCCGCCTTCCGAAAAACAAAATGTGTTGTGATTGGTTAGCTGTCCCAGTGCGTTGTGATTGGCGAACAGCTTAGACGGTGTTTCAGTACTGCCCCGCTCCTTGCTCCGTCTTTCAACAAAAACTTTTGGGCGAATCCGGCACTGTACTCCCTCGTGTTGTGGAAGCTGTCCTCAGTAAAATGTGCAGCACACAATAGCAAATTGGGGTTATAATGCTAGTTAAAAAATAAATTGCAACCACTGTTTCCTGACATCATCCACTTTCGGAAACCCAAACAAAGGTGTTTGCGCACGGAGGTGAAAAAAACTGCGTTTCAGGCGGTCGCGCACTGGACGAGAAGCGCAGCGTCACGCCACGTCTTTAAAATTCAAATACTTTATTTTCTATGAGTGCAGCTCTTCTTCTTCGTCGTCTCGTCTGATGCACTCACTCAACCATGCGTTCTAACCACAACCTTGCCCCTCCCCACCCCCCAACCATCCGAATTATTTGTAATGATATTCTAATGAGCTGCTTTGTGATATCACAATGCCCGGAAAACTAATGCTGTAGTCCAAACGAGCCGTTCATTGTAGTTCTTGAAAAGAGATTTTAAAAAAACGAAATATCTCTCTTTGGAGTGGACTTTGAGATTTGTAACTTTCTAGACCTTTTTTATGCCCAAACATACACATTATACACTGACTAAAATTAAAAAACTGAAAAAGCATAATAGGAACCCTTTAAGTCAGTAAAATTCCTAAAGGAAAATGTAGGGATAAAATTTTTTTTAAGTGAATTCAAATTTTTTTTTTAATCATCAATGATCATGAGCTCGTTACATAGGCAACCGGTTTGGAACAGGATTTCAGTTCCATCTCTTTTTGCACAGTACGGGTTCAAATGTTATCAAGCGCACACTGTTGTCTGTGTGCTGACTGTCAAATCTGCAAGATTTCTGCGTGGTGACATTGAGTGAATATAAAGAGTGTTTCTCCAGTCCGGCGCCCCCTGCAGGCAGCTGTGCTCCTCTGAAATCACATTACAGCCAAACTGTGTGGCATGACAGTCTCTCTCTCTCTCACACACACACACACACACACACACACTAATCATGTTTCCTGATAGATGCGCTAGAAAACGAGAATGGCCCGTTTAATATCCAAACCCGAATGTTTCCATGCTGCATTTATTCACACATTTTTAGCACATCTCTGAAAGACTAGACTTTTACACTCTCTGAAGAAACTGTAAGTGGTGACCCGTGCAAAAGTTTTTCTGGGTGGTTGCTGGCAGGGTTAATTATGATTGCTTGGCTCCCTCCATCAATGTTTGCTGTGATTTTTTTCACCTGTTTTATCATCCAGTGAGTGAAAATCACTCCAGACCTGAAAGATTCCTTAAACCGTGTTTTATTGAGAAGATTGTTGTCATTTGACCACTTTCATTTATGTTTGCAGATATTCCGAAGAAGAAATCCGACAGAAGGTTGGAACATTTCGGCAGATGCTGATGGAAAAGGAAGGCGTGATAACTCGAGAAGGCTTGCACCCACGTCCACCGTGAGTCAATCACACATGATGTTTGTCAGACAGTAAAACCGCTCTGATCTTATTTTCCACATGTAATTGAATATAGTGTGTGTTTCCTGTAGAGACAGTATCGGATAGCGTTTGTGTGTGACATTGCATTCCTGTAATTAATGATAACGCTGACCAGCACTGATAGAAACCATCCATAAAACACATCTCAGTGCCAGTGAATAGATACTGCATGTTTAATAGATAAATGTACATTAAATACAATTACTAGAACTAGATACACTTTAATTTATGTAACTCGCTGGAATATTGAAATGAATAATTTCTCTTTCTGGTTCATTTACATGAACTGTCTGAACAAACTGATTCACTAAAATGAATTTTTGGGAAGTGCATTCTCTATTTTTTAGCTACCGGTGAACAGAAGCACTAGTGCATCGAAATTAAGTGCAACTGATGAACGTTAAAGGCTTTAGCTATATAGTGGATTTTATAATCTATTGCTGTCATGGAGGATAATGGGAAATGTAGCTTTGTTGCCTATAGCATAAAGACAAGCCATAACGTTGGCTTACATGAAGTCATGTTGAAATAGATTCATAAATAAGATGTCATGTTTTGCCGCATATAGGCTGAATGTGTTTGTTTCAGCAGGTACACATACAAACTTTCTTATAGCTTGTGGGTGCAGGTCCTTTATCAGGCGCAGAAGAAGGAGATGATTTAATACTCTCTACAGATCATAAATGACCCTGCGTTAATGCCGTAGCACAGCCCAGAGGAAACCTCAGCGACCGTACATCACCTCCTTCACCCAGAGACCAATCTAATAAAAAAACCTTTTCATCTTAAACCTAACCTCCTGTTCTGGCCATTCTGCACTCAAGAACTCAGAGCCTGAGCCATTATAGCTCCAGCAACACAACATTTCTGCTATATCTTACAAATTTTTTGTTCTAGCAGAGGACCCTTGTGTTGTCATTTAACCCTTCCGTTCTGTCACAAAACCCTTGTATTGTCATTTAACCCTTCTGTTTTATCACAGGCCCCTAATGTTTTGATTTAACCATTCTGTTCCTTCATAGGACCCTTACAGTATGTTGTCTTTTACCCTTCTGTTCTGTCACCGAACCCTTGTGTTGTCATTTAACCCTTCCTTTTCATCACATGGCCCTTATGCTGTCATTTAACCCTTCTGTTCCATAACAGAACCCTCATGTTGTCATTTAACCATTGTTCCATCATAGGACCCTTACAGTATTTTGTCATTTAACCTCTCTGTTCTGTCACAGAACCCTTATAATGTAATTTAACCCTTCCTTTTCATCACAGGGCCCGTATGTTGTCATATAACCATTCTGTTCCATCATAGGACCCTTACAGTATGTTATCATTTAACCCTTCTGTTCTGTCACAGAACCCTTGTTTTGACATTTAACCCTTGCCCTTATGTTGTCATATAACCCTTGTTCCATCATAGGACCCTTACAGTATTTTGTCATTTAACCTCTCTGTTCTGTCACAGAACCCTTATAATGTAATTTAACCCTTCCTTTTCATCACAGGGCCCTTATGTTGTCATATAACCCTTGTTCCATCATAGGACCCTTACAGTATTTTGTCATTTAACCTCTCTGTTCTGTCACAGAACCCTTATAATGTAATTTAACCCTTCCTTTTCATCACAGGGCCCTTATGTTGTCATATAACCCTTGTTCCATCATAGGACCCTTACAGTATTTTGTCATTTAACCTCTCTGTTCTGTCACAGAACCCTTATAATGTAATTTAACCCTTCCTTTTCATCACAGGGCCCTTATGTTGTCATATAACCCTTGTTCCATCATAGGACCCTTACAGTATGTTATCATTTAACCCTTCTGTTTTGTCACAGAACCCTTGTTTTGACATTTAACCCTTCTGTTCCATCACAGGGCTTTTATGTTGTCATTTAACTCTTCTGTTCCATCATTGGACTATTATGTTGTCATTAAAGCTGCAGTCTGTAACTTTTGTTTGGTTAAAAATGATCCAAAATCAATATTTGAAAAAGTACATAACCAGCCAGTGTTCAAAACTATCGCCTTACTATAGCCTGATTCACAACAGTTATCTTATAATAATGTTTTCTAATTTGAGTGGTAGGGGTAGGTTTTCGCGGGAAATTCAAGCATGCTGCCGCGTCATTACGTCACGTCTGTAAACATAAAGGAGTTGTCCCGGCTAGTAGGCTATATCTCATGTGAGGATGCTGCAGGCGGCGGAACGTTTAAAGCCTTTTCTCACAGCAGCCAGAATAATTAAATGTATCATTTTGATGGCGGATTGTAATCCAGAAAGGATTATGTGTTTATGAAACACATGTGAATGAAATGAAATTATATTCCAGTTTTAAATGTGCTTCTGATTACAGATAGCCTGGGATTACAAAGATTTGTATTTTAAAGAAAACCAGTTCGAAGGGAGCATACTTTGCTTTTTGGGTTAAAAGAATTTCTTAATATGAAATTCAAATGGTATGACAATTAGGTTAGACTGTGCAGAAATTGAAATCTACACGCTAATACACACTATACTCATAGTCACGCAATGCTGATGTTGGTAACATTAATAGTTTGAGAATAAATTATAACAATAATAATAATTTGAATGGTTTGATGTGATATGAACTAACCGATCTTTAGATTAAATCACCATTGGTAGCGTGATTTATTGTAATACTTTTTTCCTCGGTTGGTCAGAACAAACGTGGCAGACTTGTTACTTGTTCAGATGACAATATCTGGTGAAAATTCTTATTTGGGTCATACATTCCAAGACGTAGGCTAGAATCTGTGATTGCGAAGTACATTAAATATCAACTCCGGTGCGGTGACTGACTGCCACACATAAACATTAGATTCATCCGCGCTGGAGCCGTGCCGTCGTACAACCCACGCAAGGAAGATAACTCCGCAAACAGCTGCAATTGCAGGTTTTCAAACAGAGATGGCGACAAAGAGGCAAAACTTACGGACTGCAGCTTTAACCCTTCTGTTCAATCATAAAAGCTTATGTTGTCATTTAACCCTTCCGTTCTGTCACAGAACCCTTGTATTGTCATTTAACCCTTCTGTTTCATCGTAGAACCTTTATTTTGTTATTTAACCCTTCTGTTCCATAACAGAACCCTTATGTTGTCATTTAACCCTTGTTCCATCATAGGACCCTTACAGTATGTTATCATTTAACCCTTCTGTTTTGTCACAGAACCCTTGTATTGTCATTTAACCCTTCTGTTTCATCACAGGGCTATTATGTTGTCATTTAACTCTTCTGTTCCATCATAGGACCCTTACAGTTTGTTGTCATTTAACCCTTCTGTTCTGTCACAGAACCCTTATGTTGTCCTTTAACTCTTCTGTTTCATCACAGAACCCTTATGTTGTCATATAACCCTTCTTTTAAATCATAGAACTGTTAGGCTGTTAATAAAAAGCACTTTTGCAGAAGCAGGATGGTGACATTTATCACTGTGATGAAGAAGCTGATCTTTACAGTTTTAGATAAGATCGCCTTTAGTAGTGGAATGCTAATTTATTTCATCAAGACACATGTTAGGAAGGATAATGAGGATAAGTTAAGGCTTTATAAAAAGTGAATTTGACAGAAAAATAGATCTGTTAATACCTTGCCAGGAATTCTGTGAAGTTTCTCATTATCAGCTCACATCGTATAATCAGCTTTATTCTGTTTCAAATAAATAATTGTTTCTTTTTTTGATATGGAAGTTAGTGGTATGGGAAGATAAATAGATGTTGACTTAACCCGGAGAAAAATATTTTTGCTCACAGTTTGCTCTTTCATAGACCAACTTTGTCTCAGATGTTTGTTTTTTTTGTAAATCCCTTATAAAAAATAAAAATGAGCCAAGAGGTGACAAACATTAGAGTATAGAGTAAAATGAAGACTTTCAAATCTGAGCACAGACATTGAGTCAGAATAGCTCATTACTGCGTTTTAGACCAGCGCAGGTCATGACCTTTGGCCTTTACCTCCTGTATGCACAGGGTTAGGCTGCTTCCTCACGGGGATGAAGATCACGTGGGAAATGCTGCGTACGTCGAGGGCTTTGAGGAAGACTATGATTGGGATGGAGAATATTACGAGCAAGATTCAGCTGCCTACGATGACTGCAGGTAAAAAGCTGAGAAAGGAGCTCTGAGCTCAACACCTACACGCTGAGAGAAACTGAAAATAAATGAATGAATGAAATAAATGCAATTAAGAAAATGATTTAAATTTACTTAACTTTACTTAATAAATACTACTGAAAACATCTCCTTTATGCAGTTTAATGCAAAATAACTACACCTCTCACATTATAATCACTGAAGCTCAATCCAGTGGTTGCCAATGTATGCAAACATACAGGAAACACAGGACACAGGAAAAACAACTGCAAGCCAGGTGCTTTCATTCTGAAAAACAACAGCAAGACGCTAGCTGATGATGAGAAAAATGTATGTATATCCAACACTGCATTTGTTTTACTCCATTTCTGGTCTTCTACTCTAGATCCAAGAGGAAATCCAGCAGTTCACCTTCTCCTCGGCCAAAAAAGAGGAAAAAGAAGAAGGCAAGAAGACACAGTCGGTCAGTTTGCTTTCTGTGATTTAATGCAATGCAGCGTCATGTACTGAAAAGTCAGCCAATGTATACTGTGCATAGTTTGCAAATGTTCTTTATGCAATGCATAGAATACTTAAATAACCTAAGACACGGCCAAACAAGCAATATACAACAGAAACCCTGTGTCCAACAATCCAGTGAGCTAAAAATGAACCTTTAATTGCCAGTGTGATCTCTCACATTGAGTTTTTTTAGCCAAAAATCGAAATTTAATATTTAGAGGTTTGTTCAGATTACACAAATTCTAAGTATAAGCAGTAGTACTAGTAATTCTTGACCTATTTTATCAAGAAACAAAAAGAGTTTTGAGAGTGAAAAGGGTCAAGAGGAACATTTAAATATAATACAGTGACAAAATGGAAGAAAATGATGGTATTTGCTTGTGTGATATTTCATCCTGCAGTATTGTTGTTGTGTTTGTGTGACCCACAGAGCTGACAGCCCGTCTCCAACCAGCAGAGACAAGAGGAAGAAAAGCGGAAAGAAACACAAGAGAGACAGGTGTGTGTGTGTGTGTGTGTGTGTGTGTTTGTGTGTGTGTGTGGTTATTCATTCACACAGGTGTACATCATTCACCGATCAATTAACACTGATCTCCCTGCCAATATTCATTAGATTATACTGTATACTGCAGTATGCAAACTTTCAGTATTCATACCACACAAATACCAATATGACCTACTACATTAGTCAAAGTGCGCATTATGCACAAAACACACTACATGAGATACTGTATCCTACAATGCAATGCACTAAATCTAACACAAATATACTGACCATAATATTATTAACCTCTATTTTAAATATGTTTTATCACTTTATTATATCTTCTTGACCTTTTATTTGCTTAGATTGCCTTCGATCGGTTTTATGTTTATATACAAAATTGGATTAAAAATGCAAAATAACCTTTGCATTTTAGATGAAATTGAACATGCAGCATAGAGAAATGTTGCAGTGTTGCACATTGTTTTACGTACTTCTTTATGATGAGTGGGTATTAAACAGTATACTTTAGGTGGCACTTTTGTATTCTGAACATATAGTCTCAGAGTCTAATTTTAATCTTTGACAAAATAGAAACCGGCTCTTTGAAGAGTAGCTCGGGCAGATTTAAACTGTTCTTGTTCATATTTTATTATCAGCGTTTGTGTTTTGACCAGAAGCATCAAGGATTAGAGCAAACTCAACTCAGTGTCCAAAAATAGCACCAGACATGAACAAGAAAAGCCTGCTTTACACAAAGACCTTTCTGCATTCATCAAATATTCATGATATTATGTCAGAAATATCTGCAGTGTTTGGTGCCTTTGCAGCCTTAAAAAAATAAGGCTTGTCTAAATATTGATAACCGGACGTGTCAGCATTTTAGATGCTTCGGTTTCTGTCTGTCTTTCTATTATTATCACTATACAGGTTTCTTCTGAGTTTCCTCTTGTCATGACCTCTACTCTATTAAAATTCATAAGGCGGTTTTTCACACAGCAGTCTATTTTGAACATGCTATATGATTCTCTGTATAGTGGTCTTGATATAAAGTTAGCAATGCGCTAGCAATACCAAGGCCATGTATTCAATTGCCAGGGAACTCATGCTGATAGGTCATTTTTATTCGTCTCACGTTACCCTGACGGCTTTATTACAGCTTTCTTCTCTCATGCCGTTTTTCCTATATCAAGAAAACATGACAGGACTGACAGATGCTTGGGTGCTTGTGTATCTGTTTGTGTCAGATGTATATAATAGCGAACACACTACAGAAACATGGTGGATCCTTGTGAAGATGGTCTTATCACAGCAGCTTCAATGCTGTCAGACTGTGTGTGAGGGGAAAAAGTGGGAAAGAGAGTTTAGAAAGTCAAGTATTTCTCCTTTCAGTATAAATTGAGCAAAGACGTTTAAAGGTGAAAATGTGGTATATGTGGTCTTATTCTGTGTTGTTAAATCATCAAACAAATCTGCAAAAGACCCAAAATCTTCCAACTAAGGCAAAAGTTGGTAAGACAGATGTATTTTAACCATTGTCTTTAACACAGCATAAAAATATATGGATATTTAAATCACATTTAAAAATGAATGTCACTGCATTAGATATAAAATATCATTTAAATGCCACATCATCTTTTCTTTTCACTAATGCCACTTTTCTTCATTGTTTTTGCTCAGTGTCTTTTAATCAGCTGGTATTTGTTTGATTTGTTGTGGATGTCTGAAGTCAGTTATCCTTGATTTATTAATGGGCAACAACACAAGATCTACCGTTTTATCGTAACTTATTTTTGTCAAGGATTTTGTTTGAAAAGCATGATTGTGCATTTTTCTTAACTCTTTCCCTGCCAGCAGTTTTATTCTAGCTTCATGCATTCTTTTTTTATCAACACTTGAATGTGGGTAAGTTTAATTAAAAAGCAACATTTTGAACAAAAAAATGCTTTACTACATTTAAATAGTGCGTCCGGTTCAGCACCGTCCTATACCACTTTCTGGATCGACATTTCATTTGGTAATGTTAGGCAGTTTTGATTTATATGCTGTTTAATGTTTGATGATTGCGTCATTTTACAAATGCATCTACTTACATATGCAATAATTAGTTTCTGCTTCTTCTTCACCTGTGTTTTGATTCAGAGATTCAGTACTCTTTCAGAAGATGTGTAATAGCAGCTTCTACCATATAACAGTGAAAACACAGAAAGCTGGAAACTTCCATTAATGGCGGGGAAAGAGTTAACAATAAATGGCTTTTATATTCCAGTATCTAATGCATGACATTCAGACATTTAAGTCTGACTTCAGTGTCCAAATACTGAATGCTGAAGCCCTTAAACTACAAAATCTACTCATATAAACAGCAGCAGTTCTCTGATAGTCATAATCATTGGTACAACCCTCCCTTCTCTCCAAGAACTGTACTCGTCCAGAGTGAGCAAAAGGGCTGGCAGAATCACTCTGGACCCCTCACATCCAGCACACTCCCTCTTTGAACTGTTGCCATCTGGTCGACGCTACAGAGCTCTGAGCACCAGAACGACCAGACACAGGAACAGTTTTTTCCCTCAGGCCATCCATCTCATGAACACTTAACAATAACTGTGGAACACACACTATTTATTCACTCATACACTTATTTATCTAACACTCATACTCAGTCTACATTTCAATTTGCACATAATATACCTGTATATACAACTGTCTATTGTTATATACCTGTACATACAATTGTCGATTTGTATATTTTTATTCCTTAGTTACTTGTTCTATTTTTCTATTTTTTATTATCTGTGTTTTTGTTCTGTCACTGTCATTCTGTTACACTGTGGAGCTTCTGTCATGAAAACAAATTCCTCGTATGTGTAAACATACCTGGCAATAAAAACTCATTCTGATTCTGATTCTGATCTGATATCTAACCCAACATTTCCTCTGTGCCAGGTCCACATCTGGCTCAAGGAGGAAGAGGAGACACAGGTAAACTCTGAGCTAACCTAAGATCCTTTAGATTTGATGGTTTGGGAACTGTGCTGGATTGGTTTTGCAGAGCCAACATCCACTTTACAGTTTTATCAAGAACCATCCATTGACATTTAAAATGACCAGCCCCAGTTCATTTTGCTTGTATGTGCTGTTTAGGGGTGGATAAATAAAAAAACAATGATACCGCAGTAGTAGACTGGCCTAGAAAACACTCGTTCAATAGCAGTCTCTTTGAATAGTTGTACAAACAAAACTGAAGAAAATAGCATAAACGTAATAAGTACTGATCATTTCACAGACATCATTCAGAAAACAAGGCAGAATATGCAGTTCTGCTTATAGACGTCTACACTCAAAAAAATAAAAGGTACAAAAGCTGTCATCTTTGAAATCTTAGTTCTTTATTTACCCCAAAAGAGTGCATATTAGTACTTTAAAAGTACATGTTAGTGCCTAAATGGTGCTTTATAGTACCTTTTGAAAAGGTACTTTTGAAACTTTTTTTTTCTGAGATTTTAGTGTCTTGAACAAAACTGAGTATCAGAATTGTGCACTGAAGCGGTAACATAATTCTGTTTTGATTTTAAGTCTAATGCTCCACACATAAGCTCTAAATTCAATTCTTATTTAGTTATATGTGTTTGTTTTCTCCTTTCAGATCTGGGAGCCCCAAAAACAAACACAAAGACAAGAACAAACAGAAGAAGAGGTGAGGGACGTTTATTCTGCTGTTTGCTTTTCTAAAAATTCTCAATGTTCAGAATTATGCTTTCATGCATCATAATGCCTCAGCCTGACAAAGAAAATCCATTGCACTGATTACAGAGTTTAATGATTTAATTATATTAATGTTCTAAGCAATCAAAGTTGTGATTTTTCACTTGGGATAGTAAGCAAGCACACAGCAACCATCGAGAATACCCTAGCAATTACCTATCACTGACAACCACTTTAAAACTACATAGCAACACCCTGGCAACCACCCTCAACACCCTAGTAAACATCTAGAATGCCACAAAAACCACTTAGCCATTCAACTACATAGAACATTTTAACAACCACATAGAAACACCAAGGCCACCACCCACAACACCCTAGTAACCATCTAGAACAACCTAGCAACCACCTAGCAATGCACTGACAACCATTTGAAACATTTTAGCAATTGCATAGCAAACACCATAGCAACCACCCACAATGATCTTGTGACCATCTAGATCACCCTAAAAACCACCTGACATTGCACTGACAACCAGTCAAATCAAAAGCATAGCAACAACCTGGCAACCACCCACAACACTCTAGAAACCACCTAGAACACGCTGGAAACCACCTAGCAATGCTGTCAACTCAGAATTTTTGAGCAACCACATAGCAACACCGGCAATCACCCACAACACCCTAGTGACCATCTAAAATGCCATAGTAACCATCTAGCAATACACTGATAGCCACTCATTTTAGCAAATGCTTAGCAACACCCCAGCAACCGCCCACAACACTAGTATTCACCTAGTAATGCTACTAATGCATTACAACACCCTAGTAACCATTTAAAACTCCCTAGCAACCACATGGAAACCACCCACAAAAACGGTCTAAAACACCCTAGTAACCACATATCAATGCCTTGACAACCACTCAGAACCTTTTAGCAACTGCATAGTAACAACTTGGCAAACAACCTACAACACCACAGTGACCATCTATAGCACCAGAGTAACCATCTAGTAATTCACTGTAAACCGGCTGAAACATTTTAGCAAATTCATAGCAACATCTTAGCAACCACCCACTACACCCAACACTCATATTCACATGTCAGTGTAGGCCGAATGCATGGATTGTTTATGAAAGGATTGATGACACAGACTGTGAGGTGTATGATGAAGCGGTGTGGGTGGAGTGTGTGTGTTGTGACGTGTGTTTGTGTGTGTGTGTGTCCCGCAGGTGTTCAGTGGAGTCTCCGGGCAGGAGTTCTCAGCACAGAGGCAGCTGCTGTAGTTCCCGCAGCGGATCCGTCTCCTCCACCGCCAGCATCTCCAAATCACCCAGCAGGTGCGTCTTATATTCGGCCTCTTATCTCCATTTCACAGGCCCTCCGACAAACCTCCTCTAACAAACATTTACTATGGTGAACATAGTTTCTGCCAAAATACCATGGTTACTACAATAAGATTGGTAATGTGGTATTAGTCACCACTGTCATCACAGAAAGGGAATGAATCACAATGACAGAAATACAGAAAAGCTTCTTACACTCTTTGAAGGAGATCCATAGTCTTTTATTATGACTTTACTGCACTAACTATGGCATGGTTAAACTGTGTAAGGACTTGCGCTACATTACGCTGCATTTATTTGATAAAAAATACAAGAATATTGTGAAATAATATTACAGTTTAAAATAACTGTTTTCTATGTGAACATATTTTGTGTGTGTTGTGACGTGTGTTTGTGTGTGTGTGTGTCCCGCAGGTGTTCAGTGGAGTCTCCGGGCAGGAGTTCTCAGCACAGAGGCAGCTGCTGTAGTTCCCGCAGCGGATCCGTCTCCTCCACCGCCAGCATCTCCAAATCACCCAGCAGGTGCGTCTTATATTCGGCCTCTTATCTCCATTTCACAGGCCCTCCGACAAACCTCCTCTAACAAACATTTACTATGGTGAACATAGTTTCTGCCAAAATACCATGGTTAATACAATAAGATTGGTAATGTGGTATTAGTCACCACTGTCATCACAGAAAGGGAATGAATCACAATGACAGAAAGACAGAAAAGCTTCTTACACTCTTTGAAGGAGATCCATAGTCTTTTATTATGACTTTACTGCACTAACTATGGCATGGTTAAACTGTGTAAGGACTTGCGCTACATTACGCTGCATTTATTTGATAAAAAATACAAGAATGTTGTGAAATAATATTACAGTTTAAAATAACTGTTTTCTATGTGAACATATTTTCAAATATAATTTATTCCAGTGATCAAAGCTGAATTTTACTCCAGTCTTCAGTGTCACATGATCCTTCAGAAACAATTCTAATATTTTTTGAATGCTCAAAAAAAACTTAAATTATTATCAGTGTTGAAAACAGTGCTGCTTTGTTTTTTTTGTTGTTGTTTTTTTAAACCATGATTCATTTTCTTTGATGAATAGAAAGCTCAGAACAACAGCATTTAAAAAAAAAAAGATATATTTTGTAACATTATAAATCAATTTGCTTCGCTATCAATTTGTGCTTGCTGAATAAAAGTATTCATTTCTTTAAAAAAAAATGGAAATATCAGGGAATTTCAAAAATGTGATTTCCAGAATCATTTTTTCCCCTCCTGCAGTCCATATCAATTTTTTAAGTAATTTTTTTTTTTGTAATTAGTAATTAGAGCATCTGCAATATCTGTAAATTCAGTTTTAAAAATCTGCATTGGTCAATTTCAAATTGATCCCAATTGATAAAATTTTAAACTTTTAAACAACCTGCAGTATGATAAGCAACAAGATTAAAAATAGCATTTCATGTCAAAACAGTTGCCAATCCTTGGACTATATCCAAGTTAACTAATTTAGGGTTGCTAGGGTATTTATTATACGTGGTGCACAACAAATACACTGCAAATTTATTTATTTTTTTTTTATACTTAAAACAAGAAAAATATCGGCTAGTGGGGTCAGAAAAATCTACTTCATTCAAAGGGAAAACAAGTTTTGTTTTTCTTACTCCATTGGTAGACATTTGTTATTATTTAAAGCATGAAATCACTTAATTTTAATAAATCTTTCACAAAATAATACTTTATATCTTATGCTTCTCAAATAAATTTGTCTTTATTTAAGAATGATATTTTACTGAAAAATAGTAAGACAAAAATACTGAATAAGAAAATGATTTTCAGCAGTGTGGCTGCCATTGTATTTGTGAGCGCAGCGCTAAACTCGATCCTTTACAATCTGACCTCTCAAACCAGATCAAGTGCAAAGTGCAGGAACGACAGGCACAAACAGGAAGGAAGTCACTCCAGCCACAGCCCACCGCCGTCCCCCACCACTGACCAGCCAATCACGTGGCAGAATGGGAACCACAGCATCCGTGTACGCAATGGCAAAGATTCAGAAGCCAATCACACGGAGGGGAATAAAGGGAACGATGTATGTAGTCTCCTCTACTTTACCTTCATCTGTTCTCTGCCGTTTACACTAATAATCCCTCAAACACTCTCTCTCTCACACACACACACACACACACACGCCAACTGATTCAGTCATATCTGTGTGAGCTGACTCTATATCTCTTTTCCCTCTTTGGCTCCATTTCGTGAGTTTTTCTGTTCTCAAGCCATTTATGTGTTTGTTGGGAAGGGTTTTTATTTTGTCGAGACAGATGTCCATTATTTTCTTTCTGTAATAATGTCATGCTTTATTTCACACACAAGCCATTTTTCTTACAATGGAAACTAAAATATAACCAATTGTTGAGCATGTGGGATTTCATGGAAGCACCAGCTCCATCCCGAAGGCACAAACTGACGGTTGTGGCATCTTGCGACAATTTTTTACATAAAGCATCTATTGCTAATAATTAAATCGCTGGTGTTGGATAACATCCCACGAAAGAGACATTTGATGCCTCAACCAGTTAAATTAAAGATATTTTGGTAACACTTTTACTTAACTCCAGTCTTCAGTGTCACATGATCCTTCAGAAACAATTCTAATATTTTTTGAATGCTCAAAAAAAAACTTAAATTATTATCAGTGTTGAAAACAGTGCTGCTTCGTTTTTTTTGTTGTTGTTGTTTTTTTAAACCATGATTCATTTTATTTTTCAGGATTCTTTGATGAATAGAAAGCTCAGAACAACAGCATTAAAAAAAAAAAAAGAAATATTTTGTAACATTATAAATCAATTTGCTTCGCTATCAATTTGTGCTTGCTGAATAAAAGTATTCATTTCTTTAAAAAAAAATGGAAATATCAGGGAATTTCAAAAATGTGATTTCCAGAATCATTTTTTCCCCTCCTGCAGTCCATATCAATTTTTTAAGTAATTTTTTTTTTTATTAGAGCATCTGCAATATCTGTAAATTCAGTTTTAAAAATCTGCATTGGTCAATTTCAAATTGATCCCAATTGATAAAATTTTAAACTTTTAAACAACCTGCAGTATGATAAGCAACCAGATTAAAAATAGCATTTCATGTCAAAACAGTTGCCAATCCTTGGACTATATCGTTTATTATACGTGGTGCACAACAAATACACTGCAAAAAAAATAAATTTTTATTTTATACTTAAAACAAGAAAAATATCGGCTAGTGGGGTCAGAAAAATCTACTTCATTCAAAGGGAAAACAAGTTTTGTTTTTCTTACTCCATTGGTAGACATTTGTTATTATTTAAAGCATGAAACCACTTAATTTTAATAAATCTTTCACAAAATAATACTTTATATCTTATGCTTCTCAAATAAATTTGTCTTTATTTAAGAATGATATTTTACTGAAAAATAGTAAGACAAAAACACTGAATAAGAAAATGATTTTCAGCAGTGTGGCTGCCATTGTATTTGTGAGCGCAGCGCTAAACTCGATCCTTTACAATCTGACCTCTCAAACCAGATCAAGTGCAAAGTGCAGGAACGACAGGCACAAACAGGAAGGAAGTCACTCCAGCCACAGCCCACCGCCGTCCCCCACCACTGACCAGCCAATCACGTGGCAGAATGGGAACCACAGCATCCGTGTACGCAATGGCAAAGATTCAGAAGCCAATCACACGGAGGGGAATAAAGGGAACGATGTATGTAGTCTCCTCTACTTTACCTTCATCTGTTCTCTGCCGTTTACACTAATAATCCCTCAAACACTCTCTCTCTCACACACACACACACACACACACGCCAACTGATTCAGTCATATCTGTGTGAGCTGACTCTATATCTCTTTTCCCTCTTTGGCTCCATTTCGTGAGTTTTTCTGTTCTCAAGCCATTTATGTGTTTGTTGGGAAGGGTTTTTATTTTGTCGAGACAGATGTCCATTATTTTCTTTCTGTAATAATGTCATGCTTTATTTCACACACAAGCCATTTTTCTTACAATGGAAACTAAAATATAACCAATTGTTGAGCATGTGGGATTTCATGGAAGCACCAGCTCCATCCCGAAGGCACAAACTGACGGTTGTGGCATCTTGCGACAATTTTTTACATAAAGCATCTATTGCTAATAATTCAATCGCTGGTGTTGGATAACATCCCACGAAAGAGACATTTGATGCCTCAACCAGTTAAATTAAAGATATTTTGGTAACACTTTTGCTTCATTTGTTAACATTAGTTAACTAAATTAGTTAACATGAACTAACAATGAACAAAGTAAATGGGTGCCGTCAGAAAGAGAGTCCAAACAGCTGATAAAAACATCACAATAGTAATCCACACAACTCCAGTCCATCAGTTACTTATCTTTAGAAGCCAAAAGCTGCATGTTTGTAAGAAACAAATCCACTGTTAAGGATGTTTTAAATTCAACTAAAATACATCCATAAAAACGCTTCCAGCTGTGAAAAAGTCCATCTCCTGTTTGTCTCTTTACATCAAAATCCACTCATATATTTGTTTAGAACTGTTCTGAACTGTTTTAGCTTGTAAGCGGTGCTTGATCTGTGCAGATTTCTCTCCTGAATTCAGATTAGATGACTTTTCACTGGAGAAAGCAATATTATGAATAGAGGACTTGTATATTAGCCGGAAGCAATGGTTTGAAGTTCATAACGATGGATTTGTTTCTTACAAAACCACAGATTTTGGCTTCTCCAGATGTTAACTGCTGGACTGGAGTGGTGTGGATTACTTGTGGATTATTGTGATGTTTTTATCAGCTGTTTGGACTCTCATTCTGACGGCACCCATTCACTGCAGAGCATCCATTGCTGAGCAAGTGATGCAATGCTACATTTCTCCAAATCTGTTCCCATTAAGAAACAAACTCATCTATATCATTATTGGATGAAACAATTTTAAAAAGATGAATACTGTTGCTAGGGAGTTTTAATACTGTGAACAAACAATAACTAATTGTATTTCTATTAACCAACATTAACAAAGATTAATAAATGATTAAAAATAAGTTGTTCATTGTTAGTTCATGCAACAAATGCGTTAAATAATGTTAACAAATGAGACCTTATTGTAAGTGTTTCCGCTATTTTGAATATCAGTCTAAACTTCATATATAAATCATAAACAAACACTTTTTGTTTTGTAGGTTTTTCTTATCTTGTACATTTTATTGTAAACCACAAAATGTCAGTGCAGTGTATTCAAAGACAGTGAGGAATTAATCTTTTATATAGTAATAATAACACCACATTAATTGCATTTGTGCTGAAAAGAATGACAACAGTGTAATTTAAATATGCATGACATATTTTTTATGTATTCATACAGTCACACAGTGTCTAATATGGCCACAAGATGTCAATTATCTATTATTACTAATCTTTGACCTGTGTTTGGAGAGATATCAGATATCTGGTCATACTTACTGTATCTGGGACGGTTTGCATGCAGTCTTTCAGAAGTTCTCATGCTCTCTTTCTCTCTCCTTTCATTTGCTGAATTCATCCCTCTGTTTTGTTGATTTCTTGACCTCTATGAATTCACATGATCTCTTCCCACAAATAAATGCCCAAACTTTTCTGTCTTGTTTGTGTAAAAAGCACTCATATGATTTGGAACTGGACCGAGTAGATTAAATGGGTATGTCTACTAGTTTTTCTTGTCAATACAGTTGAAACTCACATTTTCTGCTCAGTTTTACCATAGCACACTTTTCCAGATGTGTATCAGGTGTTCTAAGAGCCGATGATCTGTGACCTGCAATCAGATCGTCCCTTATTATTGATCATTTTCTGTAATGTAAGGTGAAGAACTATTAATCAAGAGATGGTTTTCATTGACCAATCCCTCAGACGCTTTTAGCCAATCAGCTGTCATTCCTGTTTCTACTGAGAGGATGAATGAGTCTGAATGTTACAATCACAGATAGGAAATACTGTATGTGGATGCTGCATTTGGCTGATCTGGATTTGTCATTAGCTCCGCCATCTTGGAAAGGTCAATGGATTGAAACAGTATGTAGTCCTTTATAAATAGTTGATTGTATTCTTCAGTTTATGGAGTGTGTTTTAGATTAGGATAAACACACTTTATTTTATTTTTAGAATAAAATATTATTCAATTGTTTTAATTTAATTATTTTTCAATTGATATAATAATTATACAAATTAAAAATAATAGTAATAATAATAATTATTATTAATCCATAAAACTGATATTGTTGGGCAAATGAAGAAATGCCAGTTTGGACATTATGATTTTTATGGCTATATTTGTTACTATATCTAAAAACCTGTGTTTGTTCATTTTATTTATTTATGGCCTTATAGCTTTAATTTGAAACTTTAAGCAGTCAGAACTCTATAATAACTGTACAGAGTGTTTTATCAATCCTCATTTTGTTACATTTTTAATTTTATATGATCTGCAATAAGCGGAATTGTATGGTGGTATAATTCATATTGACCTTTCCAGTATGGTGGACATGTTTATGTATTGTGGTAATTAGAATGGTTGCCAATTTGATAATGCTTGTAAATACCAATAAGAGAGTAATTCTGCATCATTCCCCCAAATCTTCATCCAAAACCAACATAGAAAATGCAAAAAAATGCATTGTTAATGTAGCATCTATATCTGTGGTCACAACAGGCTACAGATTCATGAATTCTCTCTTGGGTAAAGGCTGACATATCTCCACTGACAAGAGCCGGTTCAGTGCCATTGGTGATTTCAGAAGGTTTTCATCGACATGGTTTCCAATGCTCACTTTTCACTAGCACTTGATATGTATAAATATACTTTCTTATAGTATAACTAGGTGTTTGTTTCCTTCCTGTCAACATTTGAGTGGTGTAATGTACGTCTAGATGTGTGACAGGGACAAACGGATGCTCTGTAAACATTAGCCGACAGCAAACTACACTAACTAGGGTCATTTAGTAAAGTTGTTACACTAAAAGGGACCCAAGCCATTTGGATTCTCTTCCTAAGCGAATGTGGCATCTTTGCATCCTTTGTGAAAGACTTTTGACAATTGCTGAGAGCAAAAATCTACTCTTAGTTTTAGCAAGTGCCAACAAACGAGCACTAAATTCTCATTGCGCAGACCGATCGATAACGATACGGCTTAACGAACGTGACTGGGGTCCCTTTGAGATGTTAGTCGTCCATCCTAGAAGTGACCACCCTCCACCCAACACCCCTCTCCCTTCACCCGTTCATCTGTGCTGTCCGTTGTCCCGACATGCTTTCTCTTTTCCCATTAAACCACATTACGCATGCATGGCCATCGATATTTACGTTCCTTCTAGCAAATTGGATTTGTTGAGATTTTGTCGCTCCTTAGCTTACGGTAGAATGTGGCTGCACATGTGTCCAAGCGAAAAAGACAGCAATTTCTGATTCATTTCGTTTTTGGGTTCTTTGTCGTTGTTGATTTTTCCTTTTGTATGTCCACACTTTTTTTGTTTTGTTTTGCTTCGTTTTGTTGGAATTGTCTCCTTTAGTCTGTGGATCAATTATCTTAGCCTGGATACTAAAAGAATTCATTGTCTTTTTCCCATTTCGCTGCGGAGAATTTTCCTTTCTCCTTTTTGTTTTTCCTTTTTCTTCCTTTGTTTTGTTGATATTGCATACGTGTCACTGATTGAAGTGGAAGGTAGGTAACGCTCTGCCTACGCACGTGGAGAATGTGACAAGCACCCTAGCTTGACATCAGTGTCTCTCTCTCTCTTTTTCCCTTTGTTTATCTGAGGAAAACCAAAGGTTGGCGGGTTGTTTTCATTGCTTTCTTTTTAGAAATGTTTGCTCTATTTTCATTCTTTTTTTTTGTTTCAATCTGAAATCTACCTTTGCTTTCATGCTTCAGTCTTCAGTACACTGCCCTCCCCACAGGTCCATCTCTTGTCTGCATTTTATTTGATTTTTCTTATTATTTTTTGGTAGAATGCATTTCCTGTCTGTGCCGCATTCCTTTTGTCTTTGGTGAAATGGTACGTGTCATATGATTTGGTCACTTTCCCTTTTTATTTTTTGGATACACAAGGGCTGTTTCTGAAGTATCTGGGGTTTACGTTCAGCTGTGTTAATTTTTAATTTTTTTTATATGATATTATTTTTTATTTTGTTTTTTTTGGTTAAGATAGTGTTTGAGGTCGATCAGAAATCCTTGCCTTCCGATGGTAATAAAAAAGAAACAGATGGATGAATAGTTTAACACATAGACATTGCTTTGCTCAGTGTAATATTTTAGCCTCAATTTTCAATTGTGCTGCTAAAGATGATCAGTCTCAGCTGTGAAGTCTTTTTTTAAGGACCCCATGAAATTAAAATTAAAGTTTTGTGGTTTTTGGTTTACGTGTGTGAATTGAGCTGATCTATACACTGAAAACAATTTGCTGTAGAAACAATTTTCACTCGGATATTGCTAGTAAATTACACAACCATCAGGTAACATATTAAATTGAATGTGAAATTTTGATTAGATCATATTGCACCTCAAAATCAAAAAGAAAAGTAAATAAATATGTATGTATTAATGTATATATAAATTATATATTTTAGATATGTGGACAGCTTTTTATGATCCATGCTGCTTGGTCACTTTCCCATTGAGAATGGGTAACAAATTTCAATCTGGATATTTTAGATCGGTTGTGGGCCCTGTATCTCACCTGATTGCCTGTTGACGACAACATTGCCCAAAAAGTTGCACCGTGTGTCATCAGCCTTAGACCCCCGATCTGGACACACTCCATCCCCCTGCTCCGCCGTAAGATCCTGTTAATGAATATCAAAAACAGGATTGTTGACAGGGAACAGCCCTTGCAGAGTCCAGCACTCACTGGGAACAAGCCGGTAGTATGCATGAACCTGGATGAACCCAGCACCCCATACTCCCGGACCACCCCCCTACAGTATAAGCAATCCCGGGGAACACGGTCATAAGCCTTCTTCAAATATACAAAACACATGTAGACTGGATAAACAAACTCCCATGCCCCCTCCAGGACTCCTGCCAGGGTAAAAAGCTGATCCAATGTTCCACATCTGGGGCGGAATCCGCATTGTTCCTCCTCCAATTGAGGTTCGACAATTGGTCGGATTCTCCTTTCCGGTACTCTGGCATAGGCTTTCCCAGGAAGGCTGGGAAGTGTGATTCCTCTATAATTGTAACACACACTTAAAAAATGGGAACCACCACACCTGTCTATCAATCACCAGGCACTGTCCCAGATTCCCACGCGATGTTGGACAAGTGTGTCAACCACAAAAGCCCAACTTCATCCAGGGCCTTCAGCATCTCAGGGCGAAACTCGTCCACCCCTGGCACCTTGCCACTTCTCCTCCCACACCCTGAGTCTTTGCTTCCCTGACCACTGTGGCTGCAGTCCTTCTAGCCTGCCAGTACCTGTCGGCAGAATCGGGAGACCCACAAGTCAACCAGACCCAAAAGACCTCCTTCTTCTGCCTGACGACCTCCTTCACCGCTGATGTCCACCAGCGTGTTCTTGGGTTTCCTGCCACAACAGGCATCAACAACGTTCCAGCCACAGCTCGCAGCAGCCATTTCCGCAATGGAGGCTTTGAACAGGGCCCACTCTGAGGCTCCCTGGGAGCAAGGAAAATCTTCAGGATCCTCTGTCAGATGTTCCCAGTTAACCTTCACTATTTGTTTGGGTTTTACCAGGTCTGTCCGGCAGCCTCCTCTGCTATCTTATCCAACTCCCCACAAGATGGTGATCAGTTGACAGCCCTGCCACTCTCTTTACCAAAGTGTCCAGAACATTAGGCCACAGGTTTGATGATACAACTAATGTAGCCGATCAAAACCTTTGGCTCAAGGCGGTCTATTACCAAGCACACTTTTGAACCACCTTATGTTTGAATATGGTGTTTGTTCCATGCTGAGCACAGAAGTCCAATAACAAAACACCCCACGGGTTCAAATCAGGCAGGCTGTTCCTCCCAATCTCCCCCTCCAGGTATCTTCATCATCCCCAACACGAGCATTGAAGTTGCCCAGCAGGACTATGGCGTCCCCAGGCTCCACCCAATACCTCCAAGAAGGCTGGATACTCTGAACTGTATACTGGTGCATAAACACAGAACACAGTCAGAACCCCCCCCCCCCATATCACGAAGTGGCCTCTCATGGTGCCGAGTTTAGGACTTGTGAGTTTTCCCAGCCCTGCTTGGCACCTCTCACACTGAGCGACTCCGGAGAAGGAGAGAGTCCTATCTAGGAGTTTGGTTCCAGAGCCAGAGCTATGCGTAGAAGTTGGGCAAATATATCTAGCTGGTAACGCTCAACCTTCTGCACTAATTCTGGCACCTTTCCCACCAAAGAGGTCACATTCCATGTACCAAGAGTCTGCAGGGCCCCCTCTGCTTGCCGCCCATAGTACATCGCAACGGTCCCCTACGGTGGTGAGCCCACAAGGAGATGGCTCCATGAGCCCGGCCACCAGGCGCCCACCTGCGAGCTCCTCTCCCAGGCCTGGGTCCAGGAGAAGACCCCGGTATCCCTTTTCCGGACAGGGTCTCACTATCCTGACTCCTGTGTACCATAGGGGATTATTGGGGTGGGGGTGTATATGTGTAACATTATTTTGTATGTAAATATAAAATTGTAAAATAATGATAATAAATATTATTATAAATATATTACTAAAATATATTACTTAAATTAAAATAATCGATTACTACCATGCTGCATATGTAATATTTTATTTTTATTTATTTATTTATCTATCTATCCATTTTGCATTACAGTAAAGGAAATTTGAGGTACAGTATGCTTATTTTCTCAATTAAAATATTTTATGTAAAATATGATTTTTCATTTTTGCATTAAAGAAAATAAGATATTGACTTAAATAGGCTTCATTGACTTTATGCAAAATATGATTTATTTTCCTTTTCCTTTGGTTATGGGGTACATTATGACACAAACACGTCCTTGATAGGTTTTGGCTATTAAAGTATCACCGGTATTGTATGTGCTACTGCAACTTTCCGTTTCAACAAGAAATGCGTGAACAGAAAACAACCGCTTGTTGAGCCATTTCATGGGGTCTTTAATTCAACTGATGGATAACCCATAATGCACATTCAGTTAAAGGTTTTTACTGAGAAACTGTTGAAACAAGAGCATCCACTCGTAGCACATTACAGTCACTCTTGAAGCCTTAAAACCGCACCGAAGAGTGAACCGCTGTTAAAATGCACTCAAACTGTTCGCGTTCCAGCCCACACACTGTGAGATCCATTTGAATTTGATTTCTTCTGTGTCTTTTTCTCTCTTTGGTTTGATTTTCATGCATTGTTTCATACTCACTATCCAGGGAAGGGTGTTGTGTCTTTTTCTCTTGCATTTTGTGAATCTAATGATGCACTTATGTTGCCCCACTTTTCCCTTCTCTTCATACCTTACCTACTAAAGGAGGGAATACCACTTTATTGGTAAGTGGATGTTAACCAAAAGGGAGTTGAAAAACAGAATAACCTTTTAAAAAAGCTATTAAAACAGGAAATGGGTCGCTGTTCACATCTCAGCAATTGTCTGCAGGACAAAACAAATCCACAAGCAAGTTCTATTGAGTAGTGGACCAATTGTTTTCTAATTCGATTGAATCTATTCTTGTGACTCTTTATTTCGTTCCTTCCATTTCTGTGATGTTCCGTCAAGTTGTCTTTTTTATTTTCTAGTTTTATTTTTCACCTTTTTTTTGTTTGTAGCTCTTTCTGAAATGGAAAAAGTCCTCTTTCTCTTCTACTGTATATTCTCCAGTCTCTTTTACTCTTTATATTCTCTCTAAACTTTTTTTTTCAGAGTTTCGCATATTTTCCCTCTCTCCCTTTTTTGTTTCGATTTTCCTTCAGGACTATTCTTTTCAAATCATTATGGTTTTGCATGCCGAGTATTGCATGCGCTGCACAATAGAGGACTGTCTATAAGCCAGAGAACAATCCTAGCACTTTCTTTTAGATATTTTTTTGCCAAGTACACGATAACGCTCTTCCACCCAGGAGGAAAAAGACTCTAATTTCACTGTTCTCTTTCTGTTTGTTTTTTTCACATTTATTTCTTTTTTCCCTTTGGTTTGTTGGTTATAATTCATCTACAGAAGCTTCGATCTCTGGCTCCGTCTCCCTCGAGCACGCAGACGCACGCGTCGCCTCATCTAAGAGTTGCTAAACACCACGCCGACCGTCCCAAGAGCCCTGGAGGACCAGCAGCGCAGACGGGACAGGACGGCTGCGCAGACGACAGGCCGGCGATGGGCAAACCGCTCTCAGAGTCATCGGGGAGATGCGTCGGGAGGCCGAGGGTTCGAGAGAAGGCGTCGCACTCACCGGCGCACAGCAGCGACACTGAGCCACACACCAAACCCAAGAATCAGAAGAAGTAAGAACATTAACATTTATGCAGATATATGCATTACTGGTCAGAAGTTATATATGAATACGTTTTTTTGTTTGTTTTTTTAAAGACTTCTCTTCTGCTCACCAAAGCTAATCCTAAGGGTTTTGACCTAAAATACAGTCAAAATTGTGAAATAGTATAACTATTTAAATTAACAGTTTTTTATGTGGATATATTTTAAAATGTAATGTATTTCTGTGATGCGCAGCTGAATTTTCAGCATCATTACTCCAGTCTTCAGTGTGACACGATCCTTCAGAAATCATTCTAATATGCTGATTTGAGATTGAGAAACTGATATAGACCATCATTCAAAAGTTTGGGGTGAATATTTTTTAAAGAATATCATACTTTTATTGAAAAGGATGGATTAAATTGATCAGAAGTGACAGTAAAGATGTTTATATTTCTACTTTTTTAAATAAATGCTGTTCTTTTAAACTTTCTGTTCATCAAAGAATCCTATACAAATGTGTCACAGTTTCCACAAAAATATTACGCAAAAACTTAATACTTAATGTTTTCAAAATTGAGAACAATAAGAACCATTGTTAATAATTGATCACCAATAATAACTGATAATAGCAGAGCAGCATATTAGAATGATTTCTGAAGGATCATGTGACGCTGAAGATGCTGAAAATTCAGCTTTGATCACAGCAATAAATTACATTTGAAAATATATTATAATATAATTTTTTTAACTACTAATAAGATTTCACAATTTTAACTTGTAATAATACTTTACAATATTACTGTTTTTACTGTATTTTTGATCATATAATGATAATGATGATTTAGCCTTGGTGAGCTGAAAAGAAACATTGCAAAACATTAAAAAAATTTAAATTATTCCAAACCTGACCAGTAGTGTGTATTACACAAAATGTATTTAAAACTTGTTTTTGCACCTTTCTGTGTAATACTGCATAAAATGCAATTAATAATCATTTTGTTATGTATACCAAGGGTAAATTAAGCAAGCATTGACAAATGTTAAGTTAGCTAAAATTCTGTTCACACTGAAGTCAGCGAAATTAGATACATGTCCAATATATTTCCATATCAGAAAGTGTCCCAGATCATAATGTAAATGTCTGATTAAATGTGATTTTCCACATCCAGGGTCACATTCAGCTTCAGCTTGAATGTAGCTGTGCAAAGATTTGCCAAAATATTTAACAAACAAAAAATGTGCTATCAAAAGTCAGAGATCTCAATACAAACTCAAACATTTTTCATACCTCACATTCATTTTATAACTCTGTACTCTTAATGTACTGTACTGTCAATTTGAGTACGTTTAGAGAAACATCTACAGTAGATCCCTAAATAAACCAAACTGAGATCTCTTTTAAGTCTCTTGATGGTGAAAAGCCTATCACTGTATTCTCACACAGAACGAAAGCATCTCATTCGTCTAAGCGGCACCATCGCGGACGCGCTCAGAAGCGCCACCGGAGTTCCTCTGTGTCACCGGGTCGGCACAAACACACGTCCAAGAAGAAGAAGAGCAAGAGTCACGGGACGGCCCGGCAGAGGAGCAGCTCCTGGAGCAGCGGGAGGTCATCGTCACGAGCTCATTCTAGAGAACGCGGATCCAGCAAGAACAAATCACCGCACTGTCATGTCCGACAGAACAACTCCAGGTACACACACAAAGATTTAGTAAAATATATTTTTTATTAAAGAAACTTTCATATTCATGGAAGTGCAAATTAGTATTTTTGTCTTGTTTTCCAGTACAAATATCTAAACATTCTCAAATCAAGATGCATTTACTATAGAAGCGAATTGACATGAGACGTTAAGAAAAAAAAAAGATCAAACACGAGAAAAAATGCTTAAAACTAGGATCAGAAAAGTAATCTTGTTTTCCCTTTGAATTAAGTTTTTTTCTGACTCCAATGGCGTATTTATTTTTCTCATTTTACACATAAAATTGCTTAATTTTGATGGATTTTTTAGAAAAGAAAAATGTTTACATTTTTTTAAAATAAGAAAAAATATCTGCCAAAGAGATCAGAAAAATGAATTTGGTTTCCCTTTGAAATAATTTTTTTTCTGATCTCAGTGGCAGATGTTTTTTCTTGTTTTACACATTAACTCACTTAATTTAGAAAACAAAAATGTTGAAAATTAAACATTTTTGTCAGAAATAAGAAAAAAAATGTGGCAAAGAGCCAAGTGACACTCTTTTTATGCTTAAAACAAGAACAAAACAATCCCTAAAATAAGTGGAAGTCAGATGCACCTCAAGCGATCTTCCTGCAGTCTCTGTCAAATGAATCCAGTCATCTGAAGGACAATCACGTGCCATCCTCCGATCCTCTCAATCCCAGCATGCTTTGTGTCTGTCTGTCTGTCTGCAGGGAGAGAGACAGTCCTCATCATTCGGATGCAGAACGAGCCCGCCGCCGCTCGCGCAGCTATTCTCCCATCCGCAAGAGACGGAGAGACTCTCCCAGCTTTATGGAAGCTCGCAGGATCACCAGGTAAAGACATCTCACACCGCCTCAGGAGTCTGTAGGTGTTTCTCCTTCTGTTTTTGTTTGGGAATGCATGGCCATTTCTTCATTTACAGGCTGTTTTCAGGTGTCATAACTGCACTATCTAGAGGCAAATGTTTCTTTTTTCAAGCATATTTCAAGCAAATATTACATTTTACTACAGTAGATCAAAAGTTCCTAGCATGAAATGGATTTATATTTTCCCTGTCTGTTTTTTTGGACATCACAGCAGGACAGTCGCTAGTGAAGGCCAGTCGCTGTGATTTTCTTCCAGTAATTAGTCAATGCTTTGGTGATTGGTGAAAATGAATATAAAAATAAATGTACAGTCAAAATATAAAGAAATACTAATGCAACACTGATCTGATGCAACATTTATTTGTATTGGATTACACACACACACACACACACACTAAAGAGAACATTTCCATATTTCTTAACCCCTGTTCGGGTTGAAATAGATTATACTGGTTATACCTATAAAAATGCTTTCATTATAATAAAATGCATAATATTCTTAATTATATCACAAACTAAAACCACATATATTTTTTTATTTGAAATCAATTGAATGTTAACTACAATAAAAGAAAATATTAAAAAACTAAAATGACTAAAACTAAATAAACTAAAATTAATAAAAACTATAGACATTAAAAAATGACAAAAACACAAAATCTAAAACCTCAAATAGTATTAATGATGCTAAAATAGCAAAAATAGCTATTTATTTCAGTTTTAGTCATTTTAGTACTTCATTTTAGCCACATTAGTTTATTTTAGTGTAACATATTCTAATTTTTAGTTTGATGTTTTTCACCATTTTTTTCATTTACATCAACTTTATTTCAATTACTGAAAAATGTTAAAGCTAGTTAAATGGTTTTTATTTTAGTTAACAATAACAGCACTGACATTGACCAGGCAAATGATAGAAACACTGACACCTACAGGTCAGTCTGTGTACTGCAGGATTTTCACCAATAGCAGCTTATTTTAGCATTAGAGCAAAACACAATTGGCACGCACTTATAGCACAAAAGTCTGATTTTGATTTTCCTTACGCAAAACCCAAACTTTTCATGACAAATTATATTATCAGCATAAGAATTGTTAGTGAAACATTTTTATTTTTTTGTCCTCACTTTGCTTTAATCACAATTTTCAGGTTTTCAGTATGGACTGTGTACTGGAATGAACGTTCGTAAGCATTATAAAAGTATTTTTCTGTACTCATCTTCAAATGATTTCCCTCTGCTCTGATTGGTCAGGATTTGAACTTACTCTGTCCTGTATGAAGGTTTCCTCGACGACCTCACACCGGAATGATGCTACCATGGTAACTGTTGCCATGCATCAGAAGCCCCTGGTTTCCTCCTCAAGCAGCTCTCAGCATCTCAAGAGTACAACTACATCTGTGTCTCTTTAGCTTCTGTCTCACTGCCTTTCTCTCGGCTTTTGTCATTCTCACCACTAAACGAGTTCTCTTCACAGATTAACACTAACGATCCCACACAGTTCACTGACACAGAGATAGATACTGAGAGCCAGAATGCACTGCGATGAGCTCAGTGAAAACATCCATCCAATACGGCTTTCAGAGTTAATGTTGACTGAAAATATACTTCACTGTTTAGTGTTTACTGAATAACACTGAGACGTACTGAAACATACAGAAGAATTCATTCACAGTTGACTTACAGAGTTTGATGTTAATATGTTGCTCAGTCTAACTCTGTCTTATTGTTAGATTGAACTACTTATATTTTATTTTTTTAAATATTCATAATTAGCTTTTTTTTCTCCCCCCCCCCTGAGCTTGTAGAAATGCATTCTGGCTGTTTAGTGAAAAAGAAGAACACTTCAGCATACTTCAAAACATTATTATTATGAAAATAATATACTTTAAAAGAATATACTTAAGGTTTTACTTAATTGTAAAAATTTACTTTAATTATAAAAGTGATTAAAACAATTAACTCTAATATTATAAAAATAAATATGTATTATATTATGAAAATAAGATTCTAAAAAAATTAAAATCCAATGAAAATAAATATGGTTAAAGTGTACTGCCAAAATTTAAGATTGAGATCAATATTGTAAAAATTAACTTTAATTATAAAAGGATAAAATCAAAGTATTTATTATAATAAATATATTATTTAATATATAAATATATTTCTATATTATATTAGAAAAAATATATAAGATATTGTTATATAAGATTAAAAAAGGAATACAAATCAGATTAAAATAAATACAAATTTGATTAAAATAAGTAAATAAACAATAAATATAACACTACATTACACTAATGAGTAGAAAAACTATGTTATGTAACTTAACAGAAACTAAATATTTTGCAAAAAATATTTTAGACATTAATTTTTGGTGAACTGAAATATACTTATATTGAAACTTGTATTTCGATATATTTATAAATGACACAATTGTAATGATAAACTTGCAATTTAGTACATGTAAAATATATTAACTTTAAATGTAATGTCAAATAACACACTACAGTTAAAAATGATAATCAAGTATCTATGAATAGCCTTAAAACCCTGCTCACTACAGTACGGCACAGATCAGAGTTTAGCTTTAGCGTCTAGATCCAGCTAACAGCCGCTCTCTGCAAACACTGAACGCTACTGGAGTGTGAATGTGTGTCTAACATACTTTAAGAACTGATGTTTCTCTTTGAAGACGGAGCCCATGTGTGTATTTACAGTCTGTTTACATGATGATGATGATGATGATGCTCTGTCTTAACACTCACTAACCAAAGCTCAACCTTTGCCAAACATGTTCTCTTACAGAAACTAATCATCTCTGCAGCACGGCAGCACTTCCACCGCTTTGACCACAACAGTGTTTTGTTGGAACGTGTTAAGGCTAAAAACCTGCTGTTGATGGTCACTGGTTCTGTATGGTTTCTAGCTGGTCTAATGAGGTCATAAGCTGGTCCAGATCAGCGGTTTTCATACTAGGGCCTGTGAAACATCTCAGGAAGAATAATGGGGAAAAAATAGTTTAGATAAATAATACAAATATATTTTTTAAATCAGATTAAAATAAATAAATACAAATAAATAGACGTGTAAATAATTAAAAACAAGAATGTAAAAATAAATATAGAATTAAAATAAAATGTAAAAATAAATAGAAATAATAAATATATATATATATATAATAAATATATAAATAAATATAAAATTAGATTTAAATAGATAAATAAACAAGTTAATAAATAAATAATAATTTTTACTCAAAAACAGTATACAAAATGTAAAAATAAAGATAATATAAAATACAATTTACATAAAAAAAAGAAAATGAAAAAATTGAAATTGAAAAGTTGAGTATGTAAATGGTTAAATAAATAATTCTAGTGTACAAAATGTATATAAATAATAAAAATGTGATTAAAATAAATAAACGTGATTAAAATTTGTAAATAAAAGAATAAATAAATAAATAATAATTTTAACTCAAAAACAGTGTGAAAAATGTAATTCAGATTAAAATATATAATTTTTTAAAAATTAAAATAAGTGAATAAGTCAGTATTAAATGTAACAGTAGTACAGTAATGAGTAGAATAAAAACACATAAAAATGTACCTTAATAGAAACTAAATATTTTCCAAATAATATTTTAGACATATTTATAGTTTTCACAGTGCAAATTGGTTCTTTATATAAGATTGTATATGTAAATTGGTTGCTAAATCATCTTGGTCAGGCTAGTTAGAGCTATTAGACCACCTTGGACCATCAAGAAACTAGCTACCATCTAAAACATTGTTTTCTAAATTTGCCAAAGTGACCATAGTTACTACCAAAATACCTCAAAAAAATTTGTTTTGTTTCGTTTCTTCTTCGTAATGAAATAATAACTAAACAAAGTGATGGCACAGCACACATTTGATGCTGTTCAGCATTCAGTGTTACAAATAGATCCAGTGTCTCTATTTAAAGACTAAAAGGCCTGAAGAACAAAGATGAGATGAGCACTTTTTCCTGAAATTCTTCCACGCTGCAAAAATAACCAAAAAACTGGGTTAACAATGAGAGACTAATGTGACGGAGACTAAAACAATCTCCAAATCAAGACTTTATTCCTACAGTGAAGATTCAGACTCAACTTGATGAACGAAAGCAAGAACAAATGATTCGGTTTTACAGTAGCGTATGATTTGGGTGAATCTCATAAAGAAATGTCCACATCATAAAGAAATATAAGATATATATATATATATATATATATATATATATATATATATATACAATGTGTTATTTAGGCTACTGACAGTTTTGTGGTTTAAATGTGTTCAATTGTTTTTGATAATCTTGATTGTGTTAATTATGTTTAAAAAGATTTTTTAAAATACATGCTTTATTTACTTTTATTATGCAAATAGAATTTTTCTTTTTTGAATTAATTAATTAATTTATTGATGATCGGGTGGTTTAAACGTATATAATAATAATAAAAAACAAATATTTTTTATGCAAAAATAACTTTTTTTTTTTTTTTTTTTGGACTAACAGTTTTTGTGAGATTCACCCGTTTAGTATTAAAAAAAAAAACTTAAAATTTTTTTTTTTTTTTTTTTTTAAACATGTTTTTTCAAGAAGTTGTATTATAATGATTGTATGTCAGAATGTTTCAGTTTGAATATGTACGCTGCAAGTTTTGGCTGTAAACTATGCACTGTATATTCCACGTTCTATAGCGGATTATATAAAGGCTTTGTTTGTGGAAGAGCTTGGCATGATGCAGAGGAGAGGCTGCGTTTCTGGGTGTCAGTCTGTTACTCTCCGATCTCTTTGGAAAATCCATATCTGATGCACCTATGATGCCAGTCCATTTTGGAGATGTGATATTTCTTATTATATACAGTATTCCACTTCTATTTTGGCTGTGTTTAGTGCATATAAATAGAGCTCTGTGTTATATAGACACCATGTACAGTTCTGATCTCTGTTGTTTTTAAACTCGCGTCTCTAGTTTAGGTGCACTTTCCTGAAACCAGGCTGCAAAAATATACACGCACACGTCTTTTTCAGCATATTTTATTCAGTGACTTATTCATGTGATGCTATTTATTTATTATTTGTTGTGTATTTATTTTGTTATTTATTCATTTTTGGCTCTGAGAAACTCTTTTCTGTTCGCAAAGTACGTTGGAAGCACATTTTGGATCATTTGCGATGACAAGCTTCTGCGTTCTTTAAAGTCAACATGAAATCAGAATTGATTCAATGTACTTTCTTAATGCTTCTGGTCTTATATGATTCATCAATGCACATTATTAAAAAAAATTGTCTTCATTGTTTTTCATCTCTGAAACAACATCAAAAATACATTTTACCTCTCAAGCATCGTCCAATTAATTCCTGATGCATTTTCTATCTTGCATTTTTCTATTTCTCAAAAAGTGAGTGCAGTCTGAAGTACGTTGCATTTTGAGAATAAAATGAGCTTCATGTTGACCTTAAATGCAGAACCGAGATGAATTGTAGTGAAATGATTTTTTCGATTGTTGTTTTACGAGTTTGCATTTTGCAAATATTGATTATGATTTATTGTACTATTTATTCTCTCATTCCCTCCTTCAAATGGAGACTGAACTGGCCTTTATCAGTGATTTCTTTTTCTTTCTCAATCTTCCTGTGAGTTCTGGAAAGAGCTAATAAAGGAGCCGGATGACAGAGAACTTTAACCTCGTGATCAGTCTTCCTTTTTCAGTGTTATATGATTTTACAGACACCTGTTGAGTTACTCGTGTACTACTTCCCAACTGTATAAAGTCAGTAGATTTAGTGACCAGTCATAATTAAACGCATAATAAAAGTATCTACTGTACAAATGGATCATCTTCATGTGCTGTTCTTGATTTTGAGTTTCCCTTTGTTTCTGGTCAGGGTTATTATCATAAACTACAACTGTTAAAAAATCTTTGTTGAAATACAGATAAAATAATATATAAATGTTAGATGAAAAACTTGAAATTTGAAATGTTGCCATCTAACTAACCTGAAGCACTAAAATTACTAACTGGAAATAAAAACTGAAATAAAAATAAATGAATCCTAATTAGTAATATTGAAAAAAATCGAATAAAATAAAATGGCAAAAGCTCATAACAAAATTACTAAGAAATCATCTTAAAACTAAAAATATAAAAATAAAAGCTAATTCAAAACATTAATGGAAACTTTAATAGTATACAGAAATAGTAATATTAAAAAGAATACAACTGATAAAAGCTCGTAACAAAATAACTCAAGAAAACTTGAAATGAAAACCAATAATAAACAAATAAAAGTACATTCAAAACATTAATGAAATCTGTAATAGTGTATAAATAAATAAAATTGAAATAACGCTAAATTAATCTTAATATTTATAAAAGAACAAAAACAATAAAAAGCAACAAATAAAACGACTAATGAAAACAGGAAATGTAAAAAATAAAAGCTTATTCAAAACTATAATAGATTATTAATCGATCAATAAAACTAAAACTGAAATCAAAATAAATTAAACTTAAATAGTAATATCTTTAAAAACAATAAAATGACAAAAGCAAAAATCAACTTGAAATGAAAACTGAAAGTATAAAAAGAAAAGCTAAGTCAAAACATTAATAAAAACATTAACACGTTTCTAGTGCTTAGAACATGGCATATTGTACAGTGTTGATCTGTATAGGACATGCTGCAGAATTTGCCGTCATATGCTCCTCTGAGCACTGTTTTTGGAGTGTCTTCAGCACTAGATGGCGTTCCTGAAGCTGCATGTGATCTGGATTTGCGTCTGGAAGTTTCCTGCTCCTTCACAAACTCCAGCCGATCACCGGAAAATGGATCACTTGTATTTTTAGTCCTGTGGCGTTAAACCAGCAGCTCAAATGACTTGTCTAGCCATTTCTACTGCCTTGCATTCGTTGAACTGAACATTTCAAACTTCATAAAAGCTGCTAAAACCACTTTTTTTATCAGTTTGTAAGTTTGGATGAAAGTGTGTAAATGAACTCATTATATTTTCACAGTTCTTGTACCTTATTGCACTACTGGTACTTCAGTCTGAAACCATCTGTACAATCGATGTACTTACATTAATTCATTTGACAAACACTTTCATCCAAAGCGACTTACATTGCATTAAAGGTATACTAGTCTAGTTCATGCATTTGCTGGGAATCGAACCCGTGACCTTGACATTGCTAGCGCTCTAGTGTTTGACCTCCAGGAATGCATTTTTTTGCAGGAATGAAAGCACGTGTTCATGCAGTCAGGAGATAATGCAGGGCTGAAAGCAAACTGCTGACACACTATTTAAGGGTTTAATTAAACATCTGAGTGCTGTTTTACTGATACACATGCGCCATTACTCGATATTTCTCTGTAATATAAGATATTGTTCATGAAGATGTCATGATATTGTTAGTGAGCAGCAGTTCCCTTTGAATCAGTGTTTTTAAATACATTTTTGTTAATTTGTTGGTTTTCACTTTTAGTAATTTTGTTGTTTTTGTCACTTTTATTATTTTTTTTAAGTCTACGTACGTATATAGATTCTTTTTAAATTTCTATTTTATTTTATTTTTTTGAGTTTTACTAATATCAGTTGGCAGCTAGCTGAAATAAAATAATTTTAAGCTTTTTATTTCAGTTAACATTGATTTTGTTTCAAGTAACAATTAAAGTTAAAAAAATGTTTATGGTTTTATTGTTAGTTTTAATAATCGATAATAACCAAGCTTCCAAGACATCCTCAGAAGTAAAAATATATAGTTATATTTCTAGCTTTTCTACATTTGTTTGATCTTTACAGTCTATGTTTGCCTGTTTGTCTTCAGTATTTTATTTTAAACCATTATAGTTTTCATTAATATTTTTATTTAGTTTTTATATTTTAATTAAAGTTTAATAATTTTGTTGTAGGTTTTTAGAAGTTTTTAGCTTTTTTATGTTTTAAAATGTTATGTATATAATTTCATTTGATTCAAAGTAGATTATTGAAAATTACTGCTATTATTATTTCAGTCTTTCTACTTTAAATTGTGACTGTAATGCAGCGCCTTAATTAATGTTTCTTTGTGACGTTTACTAGATCATTCTAAGTAAAAAGAGAAAAATGGAGTGAAAAGTAAATCCTAAGCTAACTGTTTTTCAGTGTAACCCTGTTTGTATTTGAATTTCTCTGTCTGTTTTGTGTTCTGTGTGTTTGCAGATTCATAGCGCATGTGTGTTTGGTCACCTGTTGTATCTTTGTGTTATCAGAAGGCTTGGTTTGTGCTGACTTGCTCTGACCTCTAGATTCCTCCGCTCCTGTGTCACGACACGAGAATGTGTTTGTGAGAGAGGCTCAACCATCCAGGAAAGGAATGGTGCCGACTTTGGGAAGGCCTTTGCCTTGGATTCCATTCTCATGCTAGGCCGTCCGTGAATAGAGATTCTAGTCCCTTCTATAAATATCTGGATGGGAGGAGGAGGTTGCATTAGTGTGGAAAGGGGAGTGTCGGCTGAGAACGTTCTTATAAATCTCAGCACTCCCAAACAGGACACAGCACTTTCCAGAAAACTTTCAGAGCAGGAACAAACTTCAGCCATGGCCGAGAGATGCATCCCCTTCACCTTTATGCACGGCCCATCCTGGGACCCTTTCCGCGACTGGTCCCAGGGCAGCCGGATCTTCGATCAGACCTTTGGGATGCCACGCTTCTCCGAGGAGATGCCCACATTTCCCAGCACACACTGGCCCGGATACATCCGGCCCTATGGATTTCCAGAAATGGCCTCTTTAATGCAGAGCCCAGTGGCTCAGATGCCCATGTCGCCCTCCGCCTCCGTGATGCACCCCTCGAACTACAGGCGGGCCCTGTCCCGACAGATGAGCTCGGGAATGTCTGAGATAAAGCAGACGCCAGATTCCTGGAAGATCAGCCTGGATGTCAATCACTTCGCCCCAGAGGAGCTGACGGTGAAGACCAAAGATGGGGTGGTGGAGATCACCGGTGAGCACTTTGCTTCATAATTTCACCATTTAGCCCAAGAAGAGCGTCTCATAAAGTCACTCTTAAAAATGTCTGAATGTCATTGCATTAGATTCCAGAGTATAAAATCAAGTGTTGTTTATTGTAAAGAATCACGCATTTCACAAATCTAAGCTTTCACATGCTAAAACAATAGATGCCAGTGTTGTGATTATTTAGTGGATGATGTTGCTAGTTAATGTGATTCTTTACACCTGCGGGAACTGATCTGTATTGAACATCCACTAAAAATCACCAAAACACCAGCTGATTCAAACACAATGAGTCTTTAAACGTGATGCAGAAAAGTGAACTCAGTGAAGGGAAAAGACCTTCTTGATTCAATGAATAACAATGCAAACTTTTGTGTGTGCTGATGCTATAACATGTAAAAACTACTATAAAAGTTCATATTTCACTTTCAGGAAGGAACTTGGAGCTGATTTGTTTAGTTGTTTTGGAAGGGAAATGTCCAGGAAATATAGAAGCCCATTTCTGCTACCTAAGAAAAACAAAACTCTGTTGATAAATCATGGTTCTGACATAAAAATTTATATGAGATATAAAAAAAAATCTAAATTATTATGATAAAATCAATGACAAAAAGTCAAAACTACAAAATGCGACTGTCATAATGATGACCTTTCATAATTGTAACTTTTTATGTAATTTTTTTTCATGATTTAATATCTCATAATTTTGACTTTTTAATGTCATAATTTCAACTTTCAAAATTATGACTTTGTATCATATCATTTTGTCATCATTGAGTTTTTATCACATAATTATGACTTAGTATCATAATTTTGACTGTCATAATTGTGACTTATCATCACATTGACTTTTGTTATCATTGATTTTTTTTATCTCATAGTTATGACTTTTTTGTCAATTATGACTTTTTATCTCAACTTTAATTAGAAAATATAATTTCTATAATATAGTTAGTCATAATTGAGTTTTACCTCATAATTATGACTTAGTAGGTCATAATTTCAACTTTTAGAATCATGATTTTGAATCATATTTTAACTTAATCTCATAATTGCAACTTTTTGCCTCGGCTCATTACGGCTTGTGGTCATTTTGACTTTTTTTGAATTTACTTAGTGTCTCATAATGATCTAATAATTTGTCATAATTGTGACTTTTTATCTCATAACTATGATGTGCCAAAGCATGGTTTTCTTTCTTTTTGTGGAAGAAATGGGCTTCCCTAAGGAAGAGAGGTGGTCGAGTGTGAGGTAAACAAAGGGCTGCTGCTGGGAGAACTTTTATCTTCTGTAGGGTGGGAGCTGATTTTCCTGTCAAATTCCTGAGATATTACATAACCAGAGCACAATGCAGTTAAAACAGCATGTGCAGAATGCAGAGGCCAGAGCTCGAGACTTAAGTTCCCATCTTTGTGCCATTCAAGTACAAACATTTTGTATGTAACATCATATTTTTGCTGTCTAACATTTTTACTTTTATTTCATTTGGAAATGCATCAGATTTCAGAAGTGAAATGGTGAGCTTGTGAAGTAATACTCTCTTAATGACTCTCACATCTCATCCGTCTCTGTGGCCGTCTGTCAGATGGCGAGGGTCCTCTGAGGTCTCAGTCGTGTTGTCTAAACAAACAGAGCTGGTGCTGGGTTACCCGGCTGGGTGTCAGCCAGAGTTTAGGGCTTTGAGGAACATTCAAAGGACAGCGAGGTCAAACACACAATGTTGTGTTACACATTCAAGAAGTGGTTAAGAGAAGGAGCAGACACTCGTCACCAAACTGAGGAAACATGACACATTATAGGCAAAGCTCAGTCAACATGTGGTTAAACACTCCTGATTGTCTCAATCAACACTACATCAGAAACGTAACACTAATCAGATTTGCAAATATAATCAGATTTGTACATTTTCTGAATAATGCGAATGGTGATCGGTTGCCAGGATGTTGCTATCCAGTTGCTAATGAGATCTTATAGTGGTTTCTTATAAAAACAGACACAACTGAGAAAGCTGATATACAGCATGGGTATGTGGATAGCAGCTTAGATCATTTGATCCCAGGAGATTTTGATGAGAAATGTCCATTTGCTCTCCTTTTAATGAAGTCTTTGCTGTTTTGAAGAATCGGAGAGATATTTCATGTGTTTTTTCTTTTCCATGTGTCTGTTCTCGTCTGATCTGCATGCAGGCAAACACGAGGAGCGGAAGGATGAACATGGCTTTGTGTCCAGATGTTTCACCAGGAAATACACGTAAGTACTGCACACTTGATAGGGAGGATCAAGAGTCACATTGTCCCGGGAACACTAAGAGGGTGGGACATGTTTGAGATAATGACTCTTGACAGTGATTCATGCATCACATTGCATAATATTTCACATCTGTTTTTGAAAGAGCTGAAACTCTGTGCGGACCTGTGCTCATGTTTTGTGTTCATTTCTCTTGAGTTTCAATGGCTTGGAATTGCATTTTTATTTATTTATTTTATTGCATTGACTGCAAAATTTGTGTGAGTGGATGGCAGATACTTCAATGAAAAAGTGCACTAAAATTGGCATAGAATCAATTTTCACTCAGAATTAGACATTGAATTAGACAAGAAATTTTGGAGTAGAAAGACTGAAATAGTATTTATATATAACTGAAATAAAACTGAAATAGTGTATATATATATATACACACACACAGTAGTCAACATTTGAAGTGGATCAAAACCTTTCATCAAAGTTGTCCTAAAACCTCAAACTAAAATGCGTTCTTGTCTTAGGACAACCTACTGTGTGTGTGTGTGTGTGTGTGTGTGTATATGTATATGTATATATATATATATATATATATATATAAATAATTGCATTGTTTGCATTCATTGCATGTGATGGCAGATACTTTAATGACAAAATTAGGTTTAGAAACATATTTCACTCAGAAATTTCTAGTAAATTTTACAATTACAACAAAGAAAATGGAAAAACTGGAATAGTATTTTCTTGTAAAACATACTCCAATAGTTTTTGTTTTATTTTAGTGTAGTAGTTTTTGACCTAAAGAAATATATAGTACAAATATTCTCTTGATAAGTCAAATCGATTTAAAACTTGATGTGAGGCCTGTCTAAAGATGACCTTTTGTGATGAGCTGTGATTTCCTGAATGCAAGGTGATTGTCTTGTGTTGCAGTCTGCCCTCTGGTGTCGACTCTGAGAAGATCACCTCCTC
Organism: Sinocyclocheilus grahami; assembly: GCF_001515645.1. Taxonomy (NCBI): domain Eukaryota; kingdom Metazoa; phylum Chordata; class Actinopteri; order Cypriniformes; family Cyprinidae; genus Sinocyclocheilus; species Sinocyclocheilus grahami. The sequence goes on along the minus strand of NW_015505321.1, from coordinate 650,139 downwards.
TCTGTCTCCTGAGGGTGTGCTGACCATTGAAGCTCATCTGCCCAAACCTGCCATCCAGGGCTCTGAAATCAACATCCCTGTCAACACAGGCAGCGCAGTGACTGCCAGCAGCACAAAGAAACTCTAAACACTACAACACACACACAGGCAGATCACTGTGGTACTTTGAGTTTGTTTTCTTCAGCATGAACGCAAATGTTCCACATTAATGTCTTGATACTTCTATTCTTTGTAAACTGCAGGTAGGAGAGGAGGAAATGCCCTATTGCATTCCCATCTCATTTTTACATCACTCTTTTTCATCATTGTCTCTTTATCATCCTCTTCTCTTCTACTTGTAGTAAATAACAACGACTGTGTACACACCAATCTCTAGAAAATATGCTCATATTTCACCCATAAATCAAAAATCTAAATTATATTTTGCATAAAGACAATTAAGCCTGTTTTGATTTTTAGGTGAATTATGACCATGACATTTACTACAATTACTTCAGGAGCTTCACAAAACTGCAATTTTATCATATGCTGGTAAAATGTTGTTTTATATAATATGTATTCATCAAAATGCAATACGTTGCTCTGCCTGAAACTTTTTTTTCTGCTATGTCACCTTGTCCGTGTTAGCTATTAGTTAATGTTGACAATACTGTAGCCATTGTTTTAGGCTACAATATTGTAGCTTTTTTTTTTTTAAACCAATCTAACTCCATTCTCATATGAAGCTGAAGAAACTGAAAATGAAGGATAGCCTGTTTCCTTTTGAAATGAGAAAAAAAAATATTCTTGACTTTATCATACAAATAGATTCCACCAGACATCGCCATGCTGTTTAACTGCAGCAAGCACAACAACATGGCACATTTACTACAATTACTTCAGGAGCTTCACAAAACTGCAATTTTACCATATGCTGGTAAAATGTTGTTTTATATAATATGTATTCATCAAAATGCAATACGTTGCTCTGCCTGAAACTTTTTTTTCTGCTATGTCACCTTGTCCGTGTTAGCTATTAGTTAATGTTGACAATACTGTAGCCATTGTTTTAGGCTACAATATTGTAGCTTTTATTTTAAAACCAATCTATCTCCATTCTCATATGAAGCTGAAGAAACTGAAAATTAAGGATAGCCTGTTTCCTTTTGAAATGAGAAAAAAAAATTATTCTTGACTTTATCATACAAATAGATTCCACCAGACATCGCCATGCTGTTTAACTGCAGCAAGCACAACAACATGGTTTCCTCACATCAGTCGTCTCAGCCAGTAGAGCAGCAGGGAGTGTATTCAGATTGGTCTCTTTGGGTTTTGTGAGGCATTGCATAATGTTTTAAATGACTGTAATAAAAGCTTTCCCATCATGAGCTGTATTTCTGAATATCCTCATGGTGGAGTTGAGAATAAACATCTTCAGGCAGTCTGGATTATCTGGTGTTTATCTGTCTGATCGCAATTATTTAAAATTATATGTTGCTACATTTTTACCATATTTAAATCCGTTTTAAAGAATTACACAAATCCTGACCGTACTTGCTTGAGAGAGTCATCTCTCTCTCACAACAGGAAACCATTTAGTCATATCTTTCATGAATTTAAACATAAAATCAATATGGTTATTGACTGTAACTGTACGAGGTGCCTTAAAATAGCAGCGAAGAGAGAAACAGGTAGAAACCCCTTTAATAAGTAATGCACATTGTTTGAAATGTTTTATGCATGATGCATTTCATAGTGTAGTCATGCAAGTAAGCTTCATCTACTGAAGTAGCATCTGTATGCACGTTTCATGTTCACTGCACACAGTTTTCATCATTGTCAGGAAAATCCTCGTGTTAGTATTATCCTTGCACTTCTGTGGTGAACAAGACGTTTTTAACCCTGTATGGTGCTTTAGGAGATAATGCAGATCTAAAGGAAACTGCACTGATGAACTGTAATGATTCTGACAGCTCTGAACAAAGATTGCCTCAGTACATGAGCCAACAGAGCACTGAAAGTGCAATGTGCTGTTATCATTACGTAATTTTAGATTTACCAACTGTCATGCATTTCATGTTCATTTTGTATATTAAAATGATGATGCATTATAAAAGCAATTAAGTTTTTCCCATTTGTTTGGATGGGTACAAAACAAATATGTATGCATAAAAATGAATGTGTATCTTGATTAATTTTAGGCTAGTCTAGATTAATTTTAAAGTTGATGTTAAAATGCTTATATTCTAGCTTTATATGCAGAAGCAACTGTGACCTATTCTTTGTGTAATGTAAACATATTCCTAGTGGCCTGACTTTGGCATACACCAATGGCATGAGATTGAAGGAAATTGTTTATCCAACTAAATCCAGATGGGTGACGTGTCCAAGAAACCAAAAATTAAGCGTTAGCGTTAGTTCTGGCAGGTCACGTGAGTCAAGCTTGCATCAGCTGATTCTCAGCTGATCACATCTACCTATAGGAATACGACACCTATCGCGGCATTCCTATATAAGCTCTATTCAGTATTATTCAGCAGCTTTTCAGCTTGCTCCGGAGCAAATTACCCTCCTCCATCCCCAGCTCCTCCTTTCACCACAGTCAGGACCTGGCTTTCTGATATTCCTTGCTAATCAGACTCCTTTATCTTGAATAAAGTATTACACTTAAATATTACACTTAAAGTATATTAATGATATCTGCCTTGTTCTGTTCTGTTAACCCTGGGGGGGTTATTATTGCTGCTCTCCCTGCTCATTCATGACAGGCTGCATGGATGGGCAGGGAGTTTTTTGCCCAGAACAGAACCATATCGCCAAACCAAACTTTATGCTAAGTATCTATCATTTTGACGATAGTGGTCCTGACAGAACCAAAGTCATTATTTGCTCTATGTTTGATCTAATCTTTACTTCTTTATTGCCTCTTTCATCTTTGAATCCACCCATTCCTTATTTTGCCAGCTGTCCTTTTCTGATCCATGTCCGGTCTTGTGTAGTGAAATGAGCCGAGGGTTTGATTGGAGGAAGCACAGATGCATTGGCATGCACACCGTCAGCTGAAACGCAGAAGTAGGCCAGCTCTCCTAAGACTCTGTCTCACTAACTCTCATTTCAATAATATTGATACGACTGCCAAAATGTTATAAAAGCAATATGGGGTGCAATTTATCTATTATATTAAATACAGAGAGAGCACTGTGAATTGGCCAAAGGAGAACATAAAAAGAAAATTTAAAAGGACAGAGTGCTAGATCTGATTAAACTCTAACCCTTATGGATTAACAACTGGCAATATTTCAGTATATGCACATTTGTTTATACGTTTATATGCACATTAGTTTATACGTTTTATTTCAATGACGTGGCAACTATGATCCTATTGGATGGCGCGTTCGCCTCTGCGCCATTTTTTGATTGGTCATTCAAATTGTGTTTCGAAATGAATCACAGTCGCGTTAGAGCTGAGGATATGAAATCCCTTAATTCTTGATGTAGCTCGCATCATTAATTCATTCCTTGACCCTGAGGTCATTTTGAATATGTTCTTTTGGGGATACAGCACTCTGAAATCGATGGTAAGTTATAAAACATGTCATGTGGGATTCATTGGGTTTAAGCAGCGTTTCCCGAAGCCTACGTTTATAACACGACTGGATACGGTAAGCGCCGTTTTTTCTCTTTAGGGTCTCCTTAAAGGGGTCATATGATGCGACTTCAATTTTTCCTTTCTCTTTGGAGTGTTACAAGCTCTTGGTGCATAAAGAAGATCTGTAAAGTTGCAAAGACTAAAGTCTCAAATCCAAAGAGATATTCTTTATAAAAGTTAAGTCTGCCACGCCCCCCTAAAATGGCTCTTTCTAACACGCCCCCACATGTCTACCTCACTATGTGGGAAGATTTGCGTAATGCCGCCCAAATGTTCACACAAAGAAAGAAGGCGTAACTTTTATTCTCGCTGTAGTATTGTTGTTGCCGCCGCCGCCATGTTGTGAAGACGCTGTGTGTTTCGTTGTGAAAGCGAAACTACTTTGTTTGGTCTTCCAAAAGAGGAAGATATCTGCTTCATCATGCCTGGAGCTGATCCGTGCTGGTCGCTGAGGAAATACATCAACTTTGCGCTGTGAATCGCCGGATCGGCTTTCACCGTGGACGAAGCGGAGTCCAGCGCGGGGTCGTCACATGTGGTTGCCGCAAGCCTCCTTCGTCGAATCCGCCACCTCTGCTCACTCTAGCCCTCCGGCCGTTCCTCACTTTATCTCCCGGCCTCTGCTCACTATAGGCCGCCGTGTCTGACGCTGTGTGTTTCGTTGTGAAAGCGAAACTACTTTGTTTGGTCTTCCAAAAATGGACACGACTAGAAATCAGTGGTTAAGTTGTATTTACAACACTGTTCCAGAACACTTCAACCCAAATATTCAGATGTGTGCAGCACATTTTATGGAGGACTGTTTCCTGATCCTGGGAGAGTAGACTACAATGCCGGCTGTTCTGACTCACAGACTGTAAGTACGTTTTTCATATTTAAAGAGATTTTATATATTTAAAGCGAATTTTTTGGGCAGTGTAGAGTAGCGCTTGTTGTTTGTCATTTCTCCGATCACAAATGCAGACATGGTTTTATGTTTACGCGGCGCGATGCAGCGCAACGTGTAAAAAGACAGTATAAGTCATTATAATCCATAATTATGTCCCCACTGGATGCAACAAATGCCTCGTTTATAATGGGTTTTCATGTTTTTGTCTCGTCGCTCCGGCCGGACACAGCATCACAGTATGGTGAGGGGCGTAACATTTCCGTCACGCGCTTGAGGTATTCGGCCAATCACAATGCATTGGATAGCTGGCCAATCACAGCACACCTCACTTTTCAGACCGATGAGCTTTGTAAAAATCGATGCGTTTCAGAAAGGCGGCGCATAGAGGAGAAACAATTATGTACAGTATGTGGAAAATAATGTGTTTTTTTAACCTTAAACCACATAAACACATTTCATTACAGCAAATACACAAAATAATGTTCTTTTTAGCAACATCATATGACCCCTTTAAAGATTCGACAGCATAAATAAAAAAAAAATTATTATGAACTATCAGATGAAATAGTGTGCAAGGCACTCGTTTTATAAAGAAGCACTATTTTACATAAAATATTTATTGTATGATTTGTAAGATTTGAAGTTAGTCCCCCCGACATACTTATAAACAAATTAGACATTACATACCACTAGGAGAATGTACAGTAGGTACTGATGTGTCAAAGTTTAAAGTGTTTAAATACAAACAATGGTTAATTAGAGTGAAGCATTTTAATAATTCGGTTGAATGAATGATTCAATGACTTGCTCATCGTTTTTTAAACAATCAGTTAATAAATCCGTTCATGAATTTAAAGTTTTTCATGAATTTAAAGGTGATTTACATTATTTTACACTATCGTCAATGTCCATGTTTGGATCCAAACAACTTTTACCCTAGTACTTCTGTAATGCAAAAAATGATTAGGAATTTTGATACAAATTTTTATGGATTGAAATAGAGGTAGTGTTTATCCATACCCTCCAATACCCTCATTTCAGAAACGAATAGTCGAATCTCACAAAATCAAAAGAAAAGAAATAAATAATTGCATAAAGAAAATGGTGAAATTGCTTTCAGGCGCAAGCAGGGAAAGTAGTAGTTGATCGTTAGCTGCAACTTTTTGTTATTTAGTGATAATTTTATTCCTCGGTCACTAATTACCTTGAATAAAGTGTGCAAGGAATTGTTTGGTAAGTGCAAGGTGTATGCAAAAAGGTTTTCCAGATCATATTATCATTAGTAATGGGGTTTGGAGGAAAGCGATCAGGCATCCTTATGCTACTGGCTTTGCCAGACTTGCTGGCCTTGCTTCTTTTGTTCGTAATCATTGATTTCCCATTCTCTGTCTTTGCCTGATGGTATAATGTTCACACAAACTCAACCCCTCACCGAATCAATATTTGCTTGTGTTGTAGGATTCAGTTCAACGTGCGTACGTCTGCCCTACTGACTCCATCTTACTCGGGCAGATTGCCTACTTGACTTTGGACTGGAGTTGGTGGTGTATACAGCTATCCTGGAGCGCAAGGGTGCCATTTCATTAGTATTTGTCTTTGAAACATTGGTACTTTGTTGCAGTATCGTGCCGTATTTACGTAAGTACTGGAAATTTTTGCCATTCAGTGACATTCTCACAAATGCATTGAGTAAATGTCACAGTTTAAAAAAGAAAGCATTTAATTAGTGTGTCATTAGAATATTTGAACTGGTGTACCATCCATATTGATGCTTTTTATAAGGTAGGTAAGTCTCATAAGTACAGAAGTCCTTGTTATAGAGCTAAGGGTAAGGTTACATGACAACAATGTTCTACAAAACGTACTACATAACGTCTTTCCTTTGCATTTTTGAAAAGTTTTGAGTACAGATGACAACATTGACAAAACTATCCCAGTTCATACAGATCCTCAAATACTACTAAAAACACTGTATTATGCATGGCAGGCCAGTAGTTGGCGATGTCAGGTTGTAAAAAGATTAGCGAATGCACTGAACACGAAATACGCATGCGTGTAACGTCACTGTTTTAACTAATTTGCAGCTTTATAAATTACACAGTTGCAAATGGTATTGTTTCCAAAAATGTGCACTTTGAAACCCGTTTTCAATAGATTACCTTTTCAGGCCCCCAAAACGCCATTGTCATGTAAATAAACGACCAGAAATGCATATAAAGTGTTTCATTTATAGTTGAAAATGGCGCCGTATAAACGCTTCCTTGGATAGAGTATATCCATAGCTTTCATTACACACTTAATGAATATTAACGTTTATGGTTGCAAAGAGGTTGAACATTTCCAGAAGTTTCCAAAAACTTTCAGCCCCTTTGCAACCTTATTAATACTACAAAAGTGATTATCTCCCTCTCTCTGTACCCATCTTATCAATACCTTTGGAAAAGATGAAGTTAAAGAGATACTTCAATCAAAAATTTAAATTCTATCCTCTATCCATCTATTTTCAAAGATGTTTTAAAGAATGTTGGTAAACAAATGGATGTTGGTACCATTGAGTTCCCAAGTATGGAAAAAAAATACGATGAAAGTCATTGGGCACCAGAAACGGCTACCCTCATTCTTCAAAATATCCTCTTTTGTTGTTCAGCAGAAGAAAGAAACTCATACAGTTTTGGAAAAACTTGATGGTGAGGAATCATGACTGAATTTTCATTTTTTGAGTGAACTATGCCTTTAAAGGAAACCAGCTTCACCGGAATGAACTTTAAACTAAAGCAGAGCTGTTGGCACTAACTGTGTGGCAGATGCTAGCATTAAGCAAAGCATTAGCAGAGACAGCCTTCAGCCATCTAGGAGATGGCACGGGATGGCACCGAATGGGAGGGGAAACATGAGCTCAAACAGTGTTGTTCACTATTATCTGACTACTAGACTAACCACTGTGCCATTGGATGTGCACTTATTAATAACAGCACATCATGTTTTCTCTGATGTCAACAGAAAACGACTCAACAGTGTACAACAACAGCACTGAAATGGTGGTTAGAAGAGCACAGTCATGTTTTATTTTTTTAAATTATCATTATTATTATCATTATGTTTCTTCTGTGCAACCGCTACATGACTCACATTTAAGATACCAGTAGACGAGGAAAAAGAAAGAAAACAGAAATCATAAGAATAGGTAATGTTCCATGAGTGAATCCCATACAGAAAAAAACAAACACTGATATTACAGCAAATCTTAAATATCTCACAGTAGAATTTGACAGAAGAAAGCGCAGAAAAGGAAAAGTCATTTTAAGAACAACATTAATCGTTTCACAATGTAATCATAATTTACCGTGACCAAACACCAGACGTGGTCGCTTCTCTTTTTTTTTTTTCTTTTCGCTTCCTTTTCTATTTATTAAAAACCAAACACAAGAATCGCATGTCACTAGAGCAACATCCATACCAGATTATTTCATGGTAAACACGCACTGTTTTGGTATAGCGCACTTCAGCAAGGAAAAAATATATAAGAATATGAAACAATCCAATAGAAAGTAATACATAGAAAATAATCAGATTAAATTCTTGTCATTTCTTGTTCATATGAATACATAACATCTATAGTTTTTAAAGTGAATAAAGTCGAGCTATGGTATATAAATACATCACCAGCATGCACAATATTGTATTATCAAGAATAATGGAGCTGTAATCGTCCTACACTGAGAAACGGTATAATAGGCAAGTGCATTTCATGAGAATAAAAACAAAACAATTTTATGCCAGTGCACTGTCAAAAACTCAAAATAAATTAACTGAACAACAAAAAATAGTCTATGGTACCAGTAATATTAATTGAGTGTATCATAAACCAAGTGATTAGGCATTACTTAAAGGTGGTCGTTTTTTTTTCTGCTAAGCATTGGGCATTTTAGTTTTTTCGTTCTTTTCGTAAATTGTATTTTTCGCCTGTACCATCATTTGATTATTTTACCTATAATATTTAGAACTATTCTTCAGTAGCATTAAAATCAAATCAAATTGTTCTCATACAGTGTGGGTCAGGCTTGACCATTTTTGAAACGGCATCCATAATAATAATGATAATAATAACGACTGGAAAACGGTTTTAGCTTTGGACTTAAAAGGCAATACATGTACCAGGGAAGTCGTAACTGTGTTATTTTTGCACACCTAATCAACATTACTGTAATACAGTAGTTTCGTGTGGTTCCGAGGTGCGATGCATACTAACGATGTGTATCATAAATAGCACAGATAAACAGTTCGACGTAAACGACTTTCAAACATTAGTGAGTGCGATTCAGAATCCCTTTGAACGTATATATCAGACAAAAACACGACCGTTCAGCCTGTCTGCAAATACCTACTTTTGCGAGGCGACAACATTCAAGTTTTCACTTAAAGATTTTTTTGTCATTTAAGCCCACCTTTGACGCTTTAAAGTACTCTTTACTCACAATGTAAATTAATATAAGCAGCTCCGCTTCGTATTTCACTACAAGAACAGTCCCTACGCCAGCGGGTTTAGCGTAACCCTTCAGTCATTTAGAAACGACTGACCTACTGACAAGCTTTTTCCTCAAAGTGTTGAGTCACCGAAAGAGAGGTTTAATTTATTCTTTTTAAGCTACTTCTTAGTTTTTTTGAGACATACCATTCTTTGCAACTAGCATATTTCTCTCTGTAATTTTGTGGAAAATAAAGAAAACTGCGCTGCTTTGCTATCAGCAAACGTGGCGGACACAGTTCCATCATGCCCCCTTTTGTGAATTTTTCATTTAACTTATACTTTTTTTGTTTTTCTTTGTTGTGTGAGCACGCGTGTTTTGTTACAGCCGAGAGGAAAAGGGTCTCAAAGATCTTCTCTTTTCGTCTTCGACGCTTAATTGTTGCCTTCGCCTCCCTCGTCGTCTTGTTGATCGCTCGTCCAGAGCGTCAAGTTGTCTCGCAGGAGCTGCATGATGAGCGTGGAGTCTTTGTAGGAGTCCTCGTTCAGGGTGTCCAGTTCGGCGATCGCGTCGTCAAAAGCCGTCTTGGCCAGATGGCAGGCCTGCTCGGGTGCATTCTGGATCTCGTAGTAGAAGACGGAGTAATTGAGAGCCAGGCCCAGGCGGATGGGGTGCGTAGGCTGCATGTGCTCTTTGCTGATCTCGTGGGCCTCGCTGTAGGCCTTCTCAGAAGACTCCACCACCGTGGCTTTCTTTTCGCCCGTGGCCACCTCCGCCAGGTAACGGTAGTAGTCGCCCTTCATCTTCAAGTAGAAGACTTTGCTCTCGTGCTGGGTGTCGTTGCAGTTCTTGATCAGGAAGTTGTCAAGGAGGTTGAGCACGTCTTGACACACGGCCTCCAGCTCCTTCTCGATTTTCTCGCGGTAAGCGCGGACCATCTCGATTTTCTTCTCGTTGCCGTCGGCGGAGGTCTTCTGCTCGATGCTGGAGATGACGCGCCAGGCGGAGCGGCGTGCGCCCACCACGTTCTTGTAGGCCACAGAGAGCAGGTTCCTCTCCTCGTTGGAAAGGGCCTCATTCAGCTCTGTTACCTGAGAGACAGGGAGGAGGTGGAGAGGTTACTTAATCATTCTTTCACATTTTAACAGGTTTACAAAGTGACAAACAGGCCCAAATGATACATGTTCCTCATCCTTGATGAATCCTCACCAAGGCTGCATTTATTCGATCAAAAAAATTAATAAAAACAGTAATTTTGTGAAATAGTTTAACAATTTAAAATACTAATTTTATACATGAATATTGTAAAATGTAATTTTATTTAATGTAATGTAATTTAATGATCAAAGTTCAGCATCATTACTCCAGTCTTCAGTGTCTTCCAAAATCATTCTAATATACCGATTTACTGCTCAAGAAACATTTCTGATTATTAGTGTTGAAAACCAAGTTTGGGATAAACAAGATAAAAAAATATATATATTTATATATTTATTCAGCAATGAATGCATTAAATTGCTCAGAAGTGACAGTGAAGACATTTGTAATGTTACAAAACATTTCTATTTTAGTTTGTTCTGTTGAACTTTGTGTTCATCAAAGAATTTATCACTGATTTTACACAAATATATTACGCAACAAAAACTGTTTTCACCATTGAAAATAAGAAACATGTATTTAAGCACAAATAATAATTGATAATTTTGCACCAAATCTGAATATTAGACTGATTTCTGAAGAATAATGCTTTGACATCACAAGAATAAATTACTTTAACATTTTACTGTATTTTTAATCAAATAAATGCATCCTTGGTGAGCGTAATTATTCCAAACTTTTGACCGGTAGTGTACATGTATGCAATAGGCAGGCACTTTTATCCAAAGCGATTAACAGTGCATTCAATGTATACATTTCATCAGTTTATACATTCTTGCAATTTTCGCAACCATTCTCTAATTTGTCCAATACACTCCATGTTAAAATGACAGTCTTCAATGGCATTGAACTATGGTGCAGTGTAGTCTTATTTTATGAAATTATCTTGTTTTCTCCATCGTCTTCTACTTTAGGAAAAGGAAGGAAGGAAAACCTGCTGTACTGCAGTATGCATTTTGATGACGTCTGCTTAAAGCATCGCTTGCAAACCAAAAAAGCACATTAACTCGACGTTTAGTGAGAGAGCTGTTTATGCAGCATTAGGGTCACTAATAAAAACCCAAAAGGGTGCGATTGTCTTTATACACTAATCTGTGTCAACTTCAGCCTTTTCTTATGTCCATTACATTTGAATAGATGAACAGTTTAAGGACGTGTCATTTAAGTACAGAATAACAGCATAGATGTGTTGTGAATGGTAGTTCACAATGTCCTTTTGTGAGTCATTCGGGTGAACGGTTCAAGTAAGCTTCAATGTGGTCATTTGCCAAATGCCTATTTATGGACATGGCATCTTCATTGTTCGTTTTCACCAGCACATGTACCACATGTCCTAGTGTAGGCTGGAAGCGGTGTAGTAAATCTATTCATAGAAGACTGGCAGCGTTTCAAAATGAAAGATTTGTGTGGATTAACATGCCACTTGCTTTGTTTAAAAACACATCGCAACCTGAATTACTGTGTGTTGTTTACAGAGCGACATAGTGAAAAGTGAGCCTACACATTCCTGTCCAAATGAAAGCGTCGTAGAGATGCTTTGATTTAAGAGCCTGGCAGTGGGCGGATGAGCTGGTGCCTACAGATCTCTCTCTTCTACTACCTTTCAGATGCAATTTCCTGCATCTTTTGGAGAAGCGCCATGATTTGCTGCATTTTTTGCTGTATCATTCACTGTCTGCGTCATCGTCAACCTAAACGCAAGCAAAACCACATAGCATGCCGATGCATCATGCTCAAATTTAATACAGAGAATGGCTGTTGATAACACAAGTGCTCGTCAACAAAGCAGGTTTGATGTTGCTATTAATTATATCCTGTTTAATTTGACCAAAAATATTTACTTGAAATACCCAGAGATTAAGTTTATTTAAATAATTTAACAACACATGCTCACAGTTCTCTGGCAGTGGTTAACCCTCTGGTGCTGTTTAGTCGTTTTTGACCGAAACATTGTATGTTTTGGTTTTTTAGAATTTTTTACTTCATCGGAATGGTATAAAACTTGGTACAGGTTTTGGCAATTGCTATGAGAACACACACACACACACACACTCACACAAAATCATGGACATGATTCGAAAAGGTTAAATGATCCTGAAAAAAGTAGTCACACTTGTACTCTTTTTGGTCAAAAATGAGCGCAATGGAAATGAATGGGAGGTGAATTCCATCTAGTGAAAACGTTTGGTACTGCACCCAAACAAAATCGTAAAAAAATCAGTCAGTGCAAGTTTCTTTCAGTTGAAACGGCTCAGAGTTACATTTTAGTCTGGGACTAGTCTTAAGCCATGTCTGTGAAACCGGGGGTTTAAGTTGGAAATTTTACACTCAAAAAGTGGTACAGATAATAAATGGATCATGACTATTCCCCTACATAACTAAATCCTCTAAAAATACTAAATATTAAATAAAAACACTTAACTAGAATATAGTACCTTCATTTCATTTTTGACCTCCATGCGAACAACACCAGAGGGTTAATGGACACATGACATGCAGGTAAACTAATAAAATAATTCATATTTTTTGTGCAATTTTGATTGTAAACATTTAAATAATTAACTTAAAATGAAATGAATCATAAAAATGATTAATTAATTTATGATTAAATTCGATTTTCATCAACCCCTTGAAACCTTGTGTGATTGGTTCAGTGCATTTTAACATGGACATCTTTCTAAAAACACGTGAAAAAGTTTTGTAGTAAATGGCACAGCTGATTTATTTCAATTATCAACTGGTGCTTCCTCAGAAGAACTAAAAGAATCTGAATCAGAACCATAATTAGGGTTGGATATCATTTCAATTTGAGTGATTCTGATTGTTAATGATTCCCAGTTTCGATTCCAATAAGGTATAAAAAAAATTTAATCAAACATTTAAATGATCAAACGTATTTGCTCCGTCTTTTTTTGCAAAACTTTCTGAATACCATGAACAAATATCGGCACACAGGAATCGATGAGCAGAATCGAAATGCACATATCTTACCGAATCCACGGTTCTTGGAAATGTGGAACCGGTTCTCAATACCCAACCCAAACCATAATAGATTTCTCGTAAGTAAACGACACAAATGTTCAAAGCTGCGTTTAGTGTTTGGTTTGATTAAATATGCACTCGTTTATGAACAGACACACAATCCGTTTCCTGCATCAGACTGGGAACAATTTATAATATTACTGATCAATTATTCCACAACTTCCTTTCTTCATCTCAAGCACAACAGTCATTAAACACCCTGAGACTGAAAGAGAGTCGCCGAATCACACATGTACTGGTATTGCAGACATAGTTCTGGTTGTGTACAGTAGTTGTTTTGTTATGTTACCATTTACAAACTGCCTTTAACCTCTTATGCACATAACCTCCCATCCAGACAGCTGGGGGTAAGTAAAGAGCCATCTCCCGTCTCCATAGAAACAAGGCAGTCGTCTTTGTTTGGACGCAATCGACTATCTCTGCTGCTGCCGTGGCAACGATGTCCACGCTACTTGCCTGTGTGTATGTGTTTGGGGAGTGAGGTGTAGATGTGTGTGTGTGTGTGTGTGTGTGTGATGCACGTGTGAGTTTGTGGGTGGATGTGTTGTGCTGTTTTACGTTGTCACACATGGATTAAACTCAAACTGTCAGAAAAATCTGCAGATGTCTGTTAATCAAGCAGTGTAAATAGAATATGCTGGAATTTCACTGAATGCTCAAACTTTTCTATGTACATTTTGTGTGTTTAAAATTATAATACCGTGTTATTGCGTAGAATGTAATGGAAGCTTATAGCTTATCTCTTGCGATTTCTTTTGTTCCCAAGGTACTTGAGAGGTCTCTCAGAACTCAGAATTCTGCAATTAAAAAGTTTATTTTTTATTCTGTGGCAGAAATATGACTCCAGAATGTTTTTTCACATGTATAAAATAAATTGTCACCACAGATCAAAATACTAGATATAAAGGGGCCTAAATACTCCTTTGTGATATTCCTAACACGTTCTTTGTTTTTTTTCAGCGTTGTTTCTATGACTTCAGGCATAGTAAAATGAATGAATTTCTTGATTTGTTTAGTTACCTACTTTTTCAATATATTAAATATTGACTTTGAATTGTCTATTGTAACATAGTGATTAAAATATTATTTAGTAAGCAAGAGAGAAGAAACATCACAAGTTTACTTTGAAGTAATGATTAAGTAACGTTTATAGTAATAAATTCATGATGTTTGTAAATAAACTAATTTGATTTCAAACAAATAGGGAATATAGTGGGTGCAGCAAGTGTGCTGCAATATATAAGGCGCACTAATGCAAAACAATTCAAATGGCACTTCCGATGTAGTGTTTATAATGAAAGCTATCTAATTCTGTTTCATCCCTTATGCCTGGTAGCCTAATGATTTATCAAGATAATTTGGGTCTAGAAAAACAAAACATTGTAAACATATATGATTGAAATACAAATAAATAGTCAATAGTATGTGCAATACAACTGCATAAAGTTCATGTGATGACATAAGCAAAGAAATAAGCACATTTCTGTACAGTTCGCACACGTGTACATCATGTGCAGAGTCGGGGTTTGATGATTGGAGACAGGCAGCGCTTATGTCTTTTCTTCCTGGTGGAGCCTATTTGCCTTTTCATTTCTCTCTCCTGGCCTGCCCTTTCCTCTTGATCTCACTGAAGTACGCTCATAACCTTAAAGTCAGCTTGAAATCAAAATGGTCATCAACCAATGGGTGAAACTGATTTAGGCTACGTTTACACGACAACGGTGTAGTCAAAAACGGAAACGTTTTTTCCTTGCGTTTTAAAAAAAGTTTCAAAATGATTTGCGTTTACACATATCTGCGAAAACGGCCCAAAGCGCTGTATTACGTATGTCAGGCCAGTAGTTGGCGCTGTCACCTTGTTAGTAAACCGTACCTGTTGGGAAGTGACGATTATATGATGTTCGGCGAACAGATCTCTGCTGTTGGTTGTAATATTGGTGAAGTAAATCCACACTTTGCTGAAGAAGCGTTAGCAAACTCTTGAGCTGCTAGCAACAACAGTACCATGTACTCCGCCATTGTTGTGTATGTTTGTTCGCGCTTGCCTTTAAAATCAACACGTACTGCACATGTCTACATACCTAACACGTACTACGCACGCGCATGACGTCACCATTTTCAAAGATTCCCGTACTGGGTGTTTACACGGAAACGATAACGGTGCCGTTTTCAAAAATATGCATTTTCAGTCCCCAAAACGCCGTTGTCGTGTAAACGAACAGTCAAATCGCATAAAAAGTTTCCCGTTTTTGGCTGAAAACTATGTGGTTTCTTGTTAAATATCGTATTTCACTCAGTAATATGTCAGATTATGGTCATCATTTAGCCACAATAATGTTGTTTGAAACCAATAGGAACGATATGTACGAGTCAAATCTGGCAGCTTCACAAAATGTGTCTACAGCTGGAAAACATGGTACTTTTTGTCCTTTTTTGGGGTGGACAATCACAATTACTAGTCACTGTGGTTGTATGGAAAAAAGCAACTTGGGCATTATGCTAAATAACACCTTTTGTGTTCTGCAGAAAAACAAAAAAATCACAGGTTTCAAACATGAGTTAGTATCTTCGAGAACAAAAAACCTAACACACAGTGCTGTATGATTCATGATAAGTGTAATGGTTTTAATGGAAGGCAAATCTCAAACTTCTTTGTTTTTATGATGCCTTATCAATTTCATAGTACTTTGTTGGCATGCAGCCTTGAGTATATAAATCGTACACAACCTATTCTAGCACAAGCATGGTAAAGCACTTGATTATTTGGCCTAATTAGATACAGATGCATTGAGCAGTATTGCACAACAGTGCAATGATACAGCTCTCGTAGTGTGCTAATTCTGTCTGTGAGGCCTTTGTAGTCTCTGTAATCTCAGGGCACTTGCAGTTGGAGTTGCGTCATAAGACTCCAATAAAGCCGCCAGCTATTGCAGCAGCGAATGCTTGTTGACTTTTAGCCCCAGTTGTAGATTATGACAAACACAAAAGGGTGAAGAAAAGAGAGATGGACATGAGATGGCAGGAAGTAAGAAAAGAGAAGTTTATGGCCATCAAAATCTAGTTAATGTGGCTTCTTTCTTTTCCACTTTATTGCTTAATAACTGAGAAAGCTCCTTTAATGACCCGCTGTTACTGAGCCATGCAGCCTCTCTCAGTAATGAATATTATTGAAATTATGAATGATATCATTGTGGACTTGACGGAGAGGACTAGTGCCATTTCCTGGTAATCTGGTGATTTCAGAATGCATGTAGTGTGGCAATAGAAATGTGTCAATTGTAGAGATTTTCCTATAATGTTTATGACTCGTTAGCCTTATTTGTGCAGCTATCAGTGATTTACATTATTTATGCATAAGATTGGCAAAGAAACACAAAGAAATATGAAAATGAAACGCAAAACATTTCCCAAACATGTTTCCATATTAACATTCAATTTGAGCAATAAAGTCAAACTACATTTGTTCTAAAAAATCTGATATTTTGGTTTGCAATTATCAAGAGAGATTGATCAAAATAGAATTAATTAGTTAAAATTATCAAATGACTGTATACATGCAAAGTGGGAGGTATGAACAATATTTTTCATTGATTTTTTCTGCAGGTTACATCATTGCACCAGTAGGTGGCGAGAAGCGGCCGTCTTTGAGTGAGTCAAAGATTCATTCATTCAACTGATTCGTTAAAAAAACACTGATTAATTCTGGAACAAATCAAGTGTGACCGTCTTTATGAGTTAGTTGTTGAATCGTTCACTCAACCTATTCATTCAAGACACCGATTCATTCTGGAACAAATTAAGGGACTGTCTTCATGAGTGAATCATTGAATCATTAATTCAACCAATTCATTCAAAACACTAATTCATTCCACTGCTGTGTTGCTCAGTCTTTATTAATATGAACGAGGGCTGGGCGATATGACCTAAAATCAAAACCTCGATTAATTGAACACTTTACCTTGATTGCGATTATTGAACAATTTATTTATTTATTCATTTTTTGCCCTCATAGTTCATTAAAGGTGTGTACTGTAAATATACTCAACTATTAAAGGTGGGATATTTTTTTTTTCTAATGAAAGAGTGCATTTCTTATTTTTGTGATTTTAAAATAACTGAAGGAAACAAACTATTTGTGGTTATTTGTTGAATAGTTCGAACAATTAAAATCAGAGATTGCTTGAAATGAAGACATCTTATGAAAAAAGTCACATTTCGGTTTTATTGTAAAAAGCAAGTTTCCTTTCTTGCAAACAAAATAAATGAATATTGCCATGTCACACATGCGAGACGCTGCAAAAGACGCGAGCGCGACAGTCATACACACACGGTAAGTATCTTTTTAAGAGGAAAGTATTAATAGGATTAAAAAAACAAAATATCCTACATGGGAAAATTAAGTCGGTTAGAGGTTTCGATTTCTTTTCGATTAATCGTCCAGCCCTATTATTAACAATATGACAATGTATACAATATATTGTTATATTGTTCATAACTATAACTATAAACAATAAGAGCAAACAATAACTATAAAGTCATATATACATTATATACTGTTATCATGATGTACAATTACTCGTACAGTGAAGTGTAAGATATTGGTCATACTGCCCTCTGCTTTTTATTGTATTTGGCAAAAGAAGAAATGTGATTGATATTTATCATAATAAAAGAAGGATCATGTGGCGTATTAGACTGATTTGACTGACAAGGCGCTATTGTAAGCCTGACTAGTGCTATGGTGTTATCATGAGAACAAAGAGGCTCTTTATTCTCTTCTACAACCCGACCGTCTTTTAAAGCAGCTCATAATTCATCTGCACATTTTAAACTTCATGTTAACGTTTAGTAGATTATCTGAAAACAACATTTAGGTCTGAGGTAATTAAAGTCTTTAAAAGTCCCAAATCAGTTTCTATTTAGTGAACAGGGACTCAAAACAAAGCTTTGATTTTGAGTTTTGATCAAGTTGTGGTGTTAAGTTAGGAATTGAATTTAAGACTCATTATGAACTATCCTAATTCAAACAGGTAAGCGGAAATGCCCAGTCGACCCTTTGCCAAGCCTGTCGAAGTCTCTTTCAGGTAACTTAATGTGCTATTTTCTGTGTAGTTAATATGCACACAGGTGCGTTTCAATAACGTATTTCATGTCAGCAATTAAATTAAAGAATATAAAAGCACAGTGCACTGCATACGGCAATACTTCAGTCAAATGAAATCATGGCTATAATTATGGCTATTGCTTCAAATCCAAAGTAGCTGTAAAAATGCAGTACCTATAGACTGAAGTATTTCCATGGTGATAGTGGAGCAGGAAGATGTGTTAAGGAGTGGAGGATGGGATGACGGGGATGTTGTTAGGAAGGAAGAAGGGGATTCTTACTCAAAGTAGCTCATTTTTGTTATATAACCATCGAGTGATTGCAGATGTTTTTTCAAGAAACGTTTTTGCAGCTGCTGCAGGCTTCTAAAAATAAAATGCATAAAAGCTTTACGACCATACTGTCTTAAAGCCACGTCTATGGTAATGCCAGATGAAAGACCACGGATGGAGGTGGATGTGGGTTGAACGCCACACATGTATGATGAATAATTCAGTGCATAAGCACAGAAATTTCACAACTGTTTAAAAGGATGGGATGACGGGGATGTTGTTAGGAAGGAAGAAGGGGATTCTTACTCAAAGTAGCTCATTTTTGTTATATAACCATCGAGTGATTGCAGATGTTTTTTCAAGAAACGTTTTTGCAGCTGCTGCAGGCTTCTAAAAATAAAATGCATAAAAGCTTTACGACCATACTGTCTTAAAGCCACGCCTATGGTAATGCCAGATGAAAGACCACGGATGGAGGTGGATGTGGGTTGAACGCCACACATGTATGATGGATAATTCAGTGCATAAGCACAGAAATTTCACAACTGTTGAAATGAAATGACTTTCCTTTTTTATGCAAATTCCTGTTTTTCAAATTAACTACCTTCTGGTACGTAATGCCAGAGACTGTATAACAGAAACAGTCCACTTCTAAATATTTAAATGGGACCCCTCAATATGGCGTCTGTAGTCCCACATTACAGTTACAAGAGTCAATTGCATTTTTCATCGTAGCATTGCAACACAGCTGTACGAATGAAAGTCCTGCTTACAGTTAAAAGAGCCAATGTGTTGGTTACTGTAGAACAGGCATCCCCAAACGGGTTTGTGAAATCATGAAAAGCTAATAAGTAATTACATCGTATGTAAAATTTAAATAAGTTGTGCTGTACAATAATGGCAAGAAAGCTTCACTCTTGAAACATTATTATAATTAATATATCTTCATTATAATGTTCAAATATTTACTTTTTTATGTTACAGTACAACTGTAATATATATACACACACACATGCACATCTAAGGGGTTTGGCTGACAAAAAAGTTTGTATAATACGCATGTGCATTAGTATGCGCATAATAAATATTTAGCATGATTTGAGCTTAAGAAATAAAATCTATAAATATTTTGCATGATAAATAAATATTTTGCATGATTTGAGCTTAAGAAATAAAATATATAATACCTTTGTTGTATGATTTTAAATATATATTATGAAACAATTTCAACAAATAGTTACAGATTTTGGTCTTTCCTTGATCAAGTACAAGTAGGAGCTTTACTTAAATGACTAAATATTTTGTAAAGGAATGTAATCTGAATTTGCTTTATTAGCATTTTTCATATCAACTTTGATTATGATTTAAAGCCACTTTTTAACCTACACCTTCTCTTTCTACTTTCTGCTTATGAAAGCAGAAAACGGTGTGTTTCTGCTGAATAAATGTATGGTTACTCCAAAGGTTCAAAGCCGTAACTGTGATAGATTGGGCACAACATGTCAGAATAAATGTACTATAATTAAACAACTGAGTGTAAAACGGCAACAAACGAATAAAACTCAACGCATGCTTAGAAGTCTAAATTAAAACACACCTGACATATAACTGAACAGTTTGCAAGAGTCAGAACATTATAGTCTGGAAGCTAGTAGCCATCAGCAGCGGAAGTAATTAAGTAATAACACATTTTTGTGTATTTTGCATTGAGAATTATTAACTGCACTACATCTCAGTCTCATCATTAGCAAGGTATCTGGCTTCTTAATTCCAGGCCTTTATGGGCGTAAGCTGCCAACAGGCAGTGAGCATCGCTGCAGTGAGGAGAGTTTCCTCCCATAGTGAGAAGAAGACATGACTGAACACACACACACCCCTGAGCTGCCGAGGGACCTTCCAGCTAGCTGAGCTGGAGCTTCCGGTCAGCTGAGGAGTAAATCAATCCATCCTCCAGTGTGTCTCAAAAAGAGACGATGCCGAGTAAGTTGCATCAATCCCTTTGCATGCATAAGCACACTGAATGACACCAAATACAAAAAGTTTAAGTCAGTCACTTCTGCTCGTGCACTGTACTGTATGGAAGGCTGTTTCTGCCACTGAATAAAAAATTGAAAAGCTTTTTTCATGTAATTGCACGTTTACATCTACATCAACAAAGCTGCAGCTGTTATAAAGTCAGAATTGTGATATATAAATCTGAGTTTACATCTGGCAATTCTGACTTTTTTCTCAGAATATGAACTCTCAATTCTCTAAAAAAAAAAAGGGTATTTTTATTTCCTCAGAATTTGACTTTTAAACTGAGAAAAGACATAAATTCACAATTGTGAGAAAAAAGTCAGAATTGCGAGATATGGAAGCCTGTTTCTGACACTGAATGAACTTTTTTCTGTTTCTGACTTTATAACATGCAGTTGCAACGTTCTTGTTTATATCTTGCAATTGCAGGAAAAAAGTCTAAATTACCTTTTTTTGTTTTTTATTTAGTAGTGGAAATGAGCTGCCATACGTGTGAGATGAAGTATGGACCTTATAAATATTTAAGATTCACATTTGGGCAGAAGAAAGTGACTCTTGAGAGCCTACATGAACCCAGACGGGGTTGGTTGGTACATGCCATTAATGGCCGGTCGGAATTATTTATTAGTATAGACCACATAAAAGCAAACACTTTAGAAAGATGACGGAGATCTGGGGGAGCTAATCATTGTATAATATTTGAAATACACAGGAGTGGAACCAGTTTGTCAAGCTTATCGTCTCCGAATGAAAATTGTTTAGTAGAAATCATTATATGAACCGCACTAATGGCAGACCGGTGTATCAGAGGCACTGTGCAATGCACCTTATCATTTCCCCTCAGTAACTACTCATCTACCCAAAGCAGATGTCAAGAGATAGTGCAATTAGACTATGACTGAGCATTCTTCAGTAATGGACAGCATCCAGACTTAGTGAGTAGCTAAATGGAAATGCACTTTCCTTTTTACTTAAATGGTTGCAAGGAGTTCATTATCCCAAATCAAAACTTGACATGCAATGATTTGCAAA
The DNA here is from genome assembly GCF_001515645.1 of Sinocyclocheilus grahami. Classification (NCBI taxonomy): domain Eukaryota; kingdom Metazoa; phylum Chordata; class Actinopteri; order Cypriniformes; family Cyprinidae; genus Sinocyclocheilus; species Sinocyclocheilus grahami. The sequence goes on along the minus strand of NW_015505321.1, from coordinate 628,529 downwards.
CCAATAGCCTTTTTTTTTATTGCTGTAGGCAATCTACACTTTAATGTTATGACATTACTCTCATGTGCTGTTGCATAACTTTTGAGAAATATGAAAATGGCATATTTAGTCCCTCTTTCTAGTTTTCTAATTGTCTAATTCCAATGCACATGTTGTCTTCGCAACATTTATTTAGGCTTAGTTTGGTCTGTTTGTTTCTTCATACATTACATTTATGATGATAAAAAATTAAATGCATTTTATTTTCTATGATAGAATTTATTTGCATTTTTAAAAAAAATTATTTTAAGTCTATTGTCCATTTAAAAACGTATTTATTTCCATTTTTATGATTGAATTGATAACTCGTTTCATTTTATTTGTAAGTGTCACTCCTTGTTCTCCGCATATATTGATATTTTAAGTCGACTTAAAGAAAACCCACCCGGTAGATGTTTTCACATTTCTTAAACGTTCCATTTTGATTATTATTTCACTTTAAGTGTGGTTTAAGTGTAGAACGTATTACAAACATTGTAGAGACTCCAACACATGAAATGGGTGTGTCAGATAAAGGAGACATGCAAAACTTCCATGACAGGAGTCAGAAGGCAACACTGAAATATGATTTTTAAAACACTGGTTTTAAAAATCTGATGCAAACTATTGCCTCCTTGCATTAGGGCCCTATCAACTTTCAATGCAAACCTACGCCCTTGATAGAGAGAAAGAGAGAGAGAGGGGTTGGTGATTGGACCCTATTGGATGGAGGCTGATGGATCGGATGAAATGGTGCATTACGGGCACTGCACCTTGGCACGCGTTGCGACAAAATGAAATGACTTTCCTTTTTTATGCAAATTCCTGTTTTTCAAATTAACTACCTTCTGGTACGTAATGCCAGAGACTGTATAACAGAAACAGTCCACTTCTAAATATTTAAATGGGACCCCTCAATATGGCGTCTGTAGTCCCACATTACAGTTACAAGAGTCAATTGCATTTTTCATCGTAGCATTGCAACACAGCTGTACGAATGAAAGTCCTGCTTACAGTTAAAAGAGCCAATGTGTTGGTTACTGTAGAACAGGCATCCCCAAACGGGTTTGTGAAATCATGAAAAGTTAATAAGTAATTACATCGTATGTAAAATTTAAATAAGTTGTGCTGTACAATAATGGCAAGAAAGCTTCACTCTTGAAACATTATTATAATTAATATATCTTCATTATAATGTTCAAATATTTACTTTTTTATGTTACAGTACAACTGTAATATATATACACACACACATGCACATCTAAGGGGTTTGGCTGACAAAAAAGTTTGTATAATACGCATGTGCATTAGTATGCGCATAATAAATATTTTGCATGATTTGAGCTTAAGAAATAAAATATATAATACCTTTGTTGTATGATTTTAAATATATATTATGAAACAATTTCAACAAATAGTTACAGATTTTGGTCTTTCCTTGATCAAGTACAAGTAGGAGCTTTACTTAAATGACTAAATATTTTGTAAAGGAATGTAATCTGAATTTGCTTTATTAGCATTTTTCATATCAACTTTGATTATGATTTAAAGCCACTTTTTAACCTACACCTTCTCTTTCTACTTTCTGCTTATGAAAGCAGAAAACGGTGTGTTTCTGCTGAATAAATGTATGGTTACTCCAAAGGTTCAAAGCCGTAACTGTGATAGATTGGGCACAACATGTCAGAATAAATGTACTATAATTAAACAACTGAGTGTAAAACGGCAACAAACGAATAAAACTCAACGCATGCTTAGAAGTCTAAATTAAAACACACCTGACATATAACTGAACAGTTTGCAAGAGTCAGAACATTATAGTCTGGAAGCTAGTAGCCATCAGCAGCGGAAGTAATTAAGTAATAACACATTTTTGTGTATTTTGCATTGAGAATTATTAACTGCACTACATCTCAGTCTCATCATTAGCAAGGTATCTGGCTTCTTAATTCCAGGCCTTTATGGGCGTAAGCTGCCAACAGGCAGTGAGCATCGCTGCAGTGAGGAGAGTTTCCTCCCATAGTGAGAAGAAGACATGACTGAACACACACACACCCCTGAGCTGCCGAGGGACCTTCCAGCTAGCTGAGCTGGAGCTTCCGGTCAGCTGAGGAGTAAATCAATCCATCCTCCAGTGTGTCTCAAAAAGAGACGATGCCGAGTAAGTTGCATCAATCCCTTTGCATGCATAAGCACACTGAATGACACCAAATACAAAAAGTTTAAGTCAGTCACTTCTGCTCGTGCACTGTACTGTATGGAAGGCTGTTTCTGCCACTGAATAAAAAATTGAAAAGCTTTTTTCATGTAATTGCACGTTTACATCTACATCAACAAAGCTGCAGCTGTTATAAAGTCAGAATTGTGATATATAAATCTGAGTTTACATCTGGCAATTCTGACTTTTTTCTCAGAATATGAACTCTCAATTCTCTAAAAAAAAAAAGGGTATTTTTATTTCCTCAGAATTGGACTTTTAAACTGAGAAAAGACATAAATTCACAATTGTGAGAAAAAAGTCAGAATTGCGAGATATGGAAGCCTGTTTCTGACACTGAATGAACTTTTTTCTGTTTCTGACTTTATAACATGCAGTTGCAACGTTCTTGTTTATATCTTGCAATTGCAGGAAAAAAGTCTAAATTACCTTTTTTTGTTTTTTATTTAGTAGTGGAAATGAGCTGCCATACGTGTGAGATGAAGTATGGACCTTATAAATATTTAAGATTCACATTTGGGCAGAAGAAAGTGACTCTTGAGAGCCTACATGAACCCAGACGGGGTTGGTTGGTACATGCCATTAATGGCCGGTCGGAATTATTTATTAGTATAGACCACATAAAAGCAAACACTTTAGAAAGATGACGGAGATCTGGGGGAGCTAATCATTGTATAATATTTGAAATACACAGGAGTGGAACCAGTTTGTCAAGCTTATCGTCTCCGAATGAAAATTGTTTAGTAGAAATCATTATATGAACCGCACTAATGGCAGACCGGTGTATCAGAGGCACTGTGCAATACACCTTATCATTTCCCCTCAGTAACTACTCATCTACCCAAAGCAGATGTCAAGAGATAGTGCAATTAGACTATGACTGAGCATTCTTCAGTAATGGACAGCATCCAGACTTAGTGAGTAACTAAATGGAAATGCACTTTCCTTTTTACTTAAATGGTTGCAAGGAGTTCATTATCCCAAATCAAAACTTGACATGCAATGATTTGCAAACCAATAGCCTTTTTTTTTATTGCTGTAGGCAATCTACACTTTAATGTTATGACATTACTCTCATGTGCTGTTGCATAACTTTTGAGAAATATGAAAATGGCATATTTAGTCCCTCTTTCTAGTTTTCTAATTGTCTAATTCCAATGCACATGTTGTCTTCGCAACATTTATTTAGGCTTAGTTTGGTCTGTTTGTTTCTTCATACATTACATTTATGATGATAAAAAATTAAATGCATTTTATTTTCTATGATAGAATTTATTTGCATTTTTAAAAAAAATTATTTTAAGTCTATTGTCCATTTAAAAACGTATTTATTTCCATTTTTATGATTGAATTGATAACTCGTTTCATTTTATTTGTAAGTGTCACTCCTTGTTCTCCGCATATATTGATATTTTAAGTCGACTTAAAGAAAACCCACCCGGTAGATGTTTTCACATTTCTTAAACGTTCCATTTTGATTATTATTTCACTTTAAGTGTGGTTTAAGTGTAGAACGTATTACAAACATTGTAGAGACTCCAACACATGAAATGGGTGTGTCAGATAAAGGAGACATGCAAAACTTCCATGACAGGAGTCAGAAGGCAACACTGAAATATGATTTTTAAAACACTGGTTTTAAAAATCTGATGCAAACTATTGCCTCCTTGCATTAGGGCCCTATCAACTTTCAATGCAAACCTACGCCCTTGATAGAGAGAAAGAGAGAGAGAGGGGTTGGTGATTGGACCCTATTGGATGGAGGCTGATGGAGCGGATGAAATGGTGCATTACGGACACTGCACCTTGGCACACGTTGCGACACGCCTAGTGCGAGCGAAACTGCATGCGTAAAACCACATGCGATCGCTTTGATTTTCACGACCTCTTCAAACGCGAATGGATGGACGCAACTGTCAGCGCTGCGCGTTCAGTGACTGCTTCAGACAAAGAGAACAGCGTCGATTTGAGGGGTTTTGCATCTTTAAATAACCAGCGTTCTTATCCCTAATAATGCTTATAAATCCAAAGCGCTTTATTATGGCACGATTTCAGGTCCCCGCACTGGAGAATTCGGTTCTGAATCGGCAAAAACGCGTGGGCTACATCATTAATGCCCACTGATTTTTAAGCAAAACTGTGTTACTATTACGTCCATGTGCAATAATGAAATGTCATCCTGTGGTCATGTTGTGCAGTTCGGTCGGATCTCGCAAAGGCACCGCCCAAAGGTCCGCTGCCAGTTTCCAGCTCAAATCTGAATTTACATTCAATGCTGCATTTCACTCTAGTTTAATGACAGTGACATATCATGTTCCGAAATAAGCCTAGTCATCAGCAGAACTGTGACCTGTCAGTCGATCCGGATCAACTTATACGGGGGCCTTTAAACTGAAGAACGCGCACTCTAATTCGAATCGATATAAGAACTGGAAGATCTTTCAAAAATCTTAAACTTCCAGTGGCAATGCCCATGCATAATTTTAGACAGCTAGAACGTAATTATGAAAGAAATAACGTGAAGATAACTATCCGAATAGCTGAATCATTCATGAATTATGAATGTAGATATTAATAAAGCAGAAGTTGCACTTACCGATTTCATGGCAGCAGCCATATCGTCATATCTCTCAGCCTGCTCGGCCAGTCTGGCTTTCTGAACCAGCTGCTCGCGGTCCACCATGCTTAAGTTGCTTCAGGAGCTGTGTGCGGGTGATCGAGGTGTATTTGGTGAACATGCAGTGTTGCCGCTGCAGCTGCTCTCTGCTGTCTGTGCGGCGCGCGCGTGCCGATGCAAGACCCCCCCTCACTTTCTCTGGATTGCGTCATCAGTTGTGAGGGGGGTGCGGTGCGCCCTCTGCGTAGTGACGTCATTAACATGGGAATCTTGCGCGACAGTGACTTGCCGAATCATCCCGTGAAATTGAAATGTGTCCCTGCAGCACAAAAGCAGTGTTAAGTCGCTGGGGGATATTTGTAGCAATAGCCAACAATACATTGCATGGGTCAAAATTATTGATTTTTCTTTTATGCCAAAAATCATTAGGATATTAAGTAAAGATCATGTTCCATGAAGATATTTTGTACATTTCCTACCATAAATATATCAAAACTTGATTTCTGATTAGTAATATGCATTGCTAAGAACTTCATTTGGATAACTTTAAAGATGATTTTCTCAATATTTAGATTTTTTTGCACCCTCATCATGCACCTTCAAAGTTTGCTTTTCCATGAAATCTTCCCTGACTTTTTTGTTTTTGTGTGAATCTATTGTGATCGTATGTTTGCGCTTTTAAAGTATCTTTTAGAGCAATTTAAAAAAGAATAGCCAAATCATAATCAGGCTTAATAATTAGAGGGTTATTTAGTTATTTGCTTATTTATTTATTTTTATTAGATTTTTTTATATAGGTTAGAATATTAAGAATTATAGTGTTACCAGTTTGCTAGCCTTTGTATGATAACCGGGGCTTGTTGTCACACAGTACATTTTACTCCAGTGAATTTTTTTAAATGGTTGATTTAGTTTTCAAAGTCATTTTCTGTAGAGATACATACCGTACCTGCTTCTTGGCTACAGAAAAGCTATTGAAAAAGTCAAAAGTCAAAATCCAGACTCCCTTTATTAACTAATATGTTAATTATAACTAGTAACTTAGTAATATGTTATGTACTGCATATTCATTATTTTATCAAATGTGTTTTAAATGCAGATAATTAAACCTTTATTATATAGAGCACCATGCAGTAAGAATAAATAATGTGTTATTTTGACTTAATGGAGGAGAGTTGTATAGATGTTTAAATAAAAAAAACAGCTTTAGTCCACCTCTGTTAATAATAAGAGATTCATAGCTTTATTTCCACATATATTGACAAAAACATTGACGTTTCACCCCAATATTTTAGGAAAGTCTGTACAGTAAAAAAAGTTACATCAAAAACATTTGATCAATTGTCTTCTTTTTTTTAAATTTAGGATATCAAATGTTTAAATATATTATATATAAAATACCTTAACATAATTTTTGCCCCACATTTCTTTCCTAGCTCATAAAATAACCACCTAATACACTAAGAGGTTATGCAGTTAGGCCAATGACATGGTTTAGTTTCCTCAATGGAAATGCAATATTCCTTTTATCCCATTAATTTTTATTCTGTTCATCTACTCCAAAAAAATTATAAAAAATTATAATAATACACAAAAGAACAGAAGAAAATGAAAACCATTTTTTGCATTTAAGTCATTATTTTTCCCAATCAAAATGGACCTGAGAACATTTTTGAGAACCGCCCCCCCGACTGAATAATGAAGGCTTTCAACAAAATGCAAAAATCTACATCATGGGCGTCGCTAGGCCATTTTTAGGGGAGCTATAGCCATCTTTGTCATAAATCCAGTTTACCAAATATCATGGGGGAGCAATAATCGGTTCCCCATCTACTGTAGCCGAAGTTTTCACAGCGTTCACCCCTCATCACACCACAGCGGTTTCTTCCAGCGAAAATGAAGCACATATGAACGCATACTTTATAAAACAATCATGCTGCCATTTTCAGTTGAAAATTTAACTTTCAATATAATACATATTCCAGTGCATAAAAAATTATAATAATACACAAAAGAACAGAAGAAAATGAAAACCATTTTTTGCATTTAAGTCATTATTTTTCCCAATCAAAATGGACCTGAGAACATTTTTGAGAACCGCCCCCCCGACTGAATAATGAAGGCTTTCAACAAAATGCAAAAATCTACATCATGGGCGTCGCTAGGCCATTTTTAGGGGAGCTATAGCCATCTTTGTCATAAATCCAGTTTACAAAATATCATGGGGGAGCAATAATCGGTTCCCCATCTACTGTAGCCTAAGTTTTCACAGCGTTCACCCCTCATCACACCACAGCTGTTTCTTCCAGCGAAAATGAAGCACATATGAACGCATACTTTATAAAACAATCATGCTGCCATTTTCAGTTGAAAATTTAACTTTCAATATAATACATATTCCAGTGCATGTGGCGAATAGGTTTGCATACTTGAGCTAAGAGGGTTGTACTAGAAATGCAAACAGTAACATTTTGTGTTTGTACAGTAAACAGATTGTGTGTGTGAGATCATGAAGACTTGAGTTTGGCTTATTCAGTACTCAAATATTATACCTATTTATGCAATACAGTGGAATACTGCAATAAGTTTAGTATACGACCCCTATTAATCAAACATTTTTTATTCTTATTTATATATATTTTTTATTATAAGGCTATTATTATTATTATTATACCCTCACTGGGGGCTGAGCCTCTTTAAATTGAAAATCCTAGAATCGCCCCTGATCTACATTCTTAACTTTTAAGATATGCAACACAACAATCTTCAAATATTTAAAATAGAAATATTTTATGTTTTACTTTTAGCATTCAGGAAACAGATCCAGAAGAATCTAACCTTTTTTTTATAATCGGAAACGTACTAGAAGTACAGTACATAAGTTTTTTATGGCATAATAAATTTGGTGCTTGCAATCGAAATCTAAAAAGAGTCTAAAACTTTGGTTTCCACTGTATATCAATAGTTCAGCATATTTATTCACCTATGTGTACACATTCTTATAGTTTATAAAGTGCATAATTAGAATTTTCATTCATTATATTTATTACAGTTATTTATATAACAGTATTAGCATAATTTATTTTTTCTTGTTTCACACCCAATAATTATTTCCTCTTTAAAATCTCCTCGGTTGGTGTGAGGGGTTATGTACAAAATTTATACAAGTCCTGGAAACTCTTTCGCCCCCACTGTATTCACTGGACCGGGGTGGTGGGTGTGGCTTGCGGTGGGCGTGGCCTGTGGTGGGTGGAGTCATTAGAGTCCACATGTGACGCTGGCATCCTCTGAATGGTCACAGTTGTGGACGTTCCATGCTATGTGAGAGCACTGAGTGAGAGCAGCTTCTCTGCCTGTGCACTTCAGATTGTCCATCTGGATTGTGCTACGGCCGGGACCAAAGTAGGCCATCACCTGGGCGGCTTTAGGCAGCCCGCAGCCCATCTGCCTGCACACCACCTTCGCATCCGCCAGATCCCAAGCGTCATCGCACACAGTTCCCCATTCTCCTCTCAGGAATATCTCCACACGGCCCTCGCAGCGGTTCAGGCCCCCAATGAGCCTGATGGTACCTTGAGAAGAGAAAGAAAGGCATAAGCCGTGTGCCAATTCAAACACTAGTCATCCTAAACAGTAAGTGAAATTAGAAATAGTGTGCCCTAAATCATAGTATGCAGAAAACAGATGGTCAAAGGTGAAAAATTTGTAGTTTTGTAGAAGTGGGCATTCAAGCACGCTTTTTCAGTTATTATTTTCTACAACCCCATATTATTTTAAACATTTTCTTGCTTAAAGGAACACTCCACTATTTTTGAAAATAGGCTCATTTTCCAGCACTTTTAGCTGTAGCTTAGCATAGATCATTGAATCTGATTAGACCGTTAGCATCTCACTCAAAAATGGCCAAAGAGTTTCTATATTTTTCTTATTTTTAGAAAATCGCAACTTTTCATTTTCCGTCGGTCTTAGTACACGATGTAACTACAGAAGAGTCATATAAATAGGAAAAATATAGAAACGCTTTGGTCATTTTTGAGCAAGATGCTAACGGTCTAATCCGATTCAATGATCTATGCTAAGCTACAGCTAAAAGTGCTACCGCCAGACCCGGAGATCGGCTGAATGGATTCGAAAACGGTAAAACTCAACTGTTTAACTCTAGGGGAGTTGGAAAATGAGCCTATTTTCAAAAATAGTGGCGTGTTCCTTTAATGTTTTTGCCTCGTTTTCCAGTACAAATATCTAAGCATTCCTAAATCAGTCTTGTTTTATGAAGAATCTATAATCTTATCACGTCTATCAAATCTATCACATATTCATTATTTCACAAAATGTAAATACAGATAATGAGACATTTATTATGTAAAAGTTATTATATGAAAAACAAATAATCTCTTGATTTGTCTTAAAATGAGAACATTTCTAAAATATATATATATACAGTGGGGCAAAAAAGTATTTAGTCAGCCACCAATTGTGCAAGTTCTCCCACTTAAAAAGATGAGAGAGGCCTGTAATTTTCATCATAGGTATACCTCAACTATGAGAGACAAAATGAGAAAAAAAACCAGAAAATCACATTGTAGGATTTTTAAAGAATTAATTGGTAAATTCCTCGGTAAAATAAGTATTTGGTCACCTACAAACAAGCAAGATTTCTGGCTCTCACAGACCTGTAACTTCTTCTTTAAGAGGCTCCTCTGTCCTCCACTCGTTACCTGTATTAATGGCATCTGTTTGAACTCGTTATCAGTATAAAAGACACTCGTCCACAACCTCAAACAGTCACACTCCAAACTCCACCATGGCCAAGACCAAAGAGCTGTCAAAGGACACCAGAAACAAAATTGTAGACCTGCACCAGGATGGGAAGACTGAATCTGCAATAGGTAAACAGCTTGGTGTGAAGAAATCAACTGTGGGAGCAATTATTAGAAAATGGAAGACATACAAGACCACTGATAATCTCCCTCGATCTGGGGCTCCACGCAAGATCTCACCCCGTGGGGTCAAAATGATCACAAGAACTGAGAGCAAAAATCCCAGAACCACACGGGGGGAACTAGTGAATGACCTGCAGAGAGCTGGGACCAAAGTAACAAAGGCTACCATCAGTAACACACTGCGCCGCCAGGGACTCAAATCCTGCAGTGCCAGACGTGTCCCCCTGCTTAAGCCAGTACATGTCCAGGCCCGTCTGAAGTTTGCTAGAGAGCATTTGGATGATCCAGAAGAGGATTGGGAGAATGTCATATGGGCAGATGAAACCAAAATAGAACTTTTTGGTAAAAACTCAACTTGTCATGTTTGGAGGAGAAAGAATGCTGAGTCGCATCCAAAGAACACCATACCTACTGTGAAGCATGGGGGTGGAAACATCATGCTTTGGGGCTGTTTTTCTGCAAAGGGACCAGGACAACTGATCCGTGTAAACGAAAGAATGAATGGGGCCATGTATCATGAGATTTTGAGTGAAAACCTCCTTCCATCAGCAAGGGCACTGAAGATGAAACGTGGCTGGGTCTTTCAGCATGACAATGATCCAAAACACACCGCCCGGGCAACGAAGGAGTGGCTTCGTAAGAAGCATTTCAAGGTCCTGGAGTGGCCTAGCCAGTCTCCAGATCTCAACCCCATAGAAAATCTTTGGAGGGAGTTGAAAATCCGTGTTGCCCAGCGACAGCCCCAAAACATTACTGCTCTAGAGGAGATCTGCATGGAGGAATGGGCCAAAATACCAGCAACAGTGTGTGAAAACCTTGTGAAGACTTACAGAAAACCTTTGACCTCTGTCATTGCCAACAAAGGGTATATAACAAAGTATTGAGATGAAATTTTGTTATTGACCAAATACTTATTTTCCACCATAATTTGCAAATAAATTCTTTAAAAATCCTACAATGTGATTTTCTGGATTTTTTTTTCTCATTTTGTCTCTCATAGTTGAGGTATACCTATGATGAAAATTACAAGCCTCTCTCATCTTTTTAAGTGGGAGAACTTGCACAATTGGTGGCTGACTAAATACTTTTTTTCCCCACTGTATATATGGTTAAGAATAGGGATGCAAAACAATTAATCGCGATTAATCACATTCAAAATAAAAGATTGTTTACATACTATTTGTGTGTTACTGTACTGTGTATATTTACTATGTATATATATAAATACATATCTGTATATATTAAAAAAATATTTGTGTGCATATATATTTCTACTTGTATATAATTCATATTATATATAAATATTTTATATATAAATCGTTTAGCAGCCCTAGAATATATCATAGATTCATAGCATTTTTTATTTATATATACACTAGCAAATATGTTGCTGTTTTTCTCCAATACTTTATGAAAGACTGTACATTAAAAAAAGTGACAGCATAAATATTAAAAAATATAAATATATAAAAATATGTTCTCAACTTTTTTTTTTTTACTTTAGGCATAACAAATGTTTCATTATATACAGGGTTTGTGTTAACTTTGAGCATAAAGTCTCAAAAACATGAAGTCATGGCATTAAATGTGGCATGCGTCATCAGTTGTTTTGTTTTTTTCCCAGTACAAATATTTACATATCCTTAAATCAAGACACATTTACTTCAGATGCCATTTGAGCATATGAAGTCTTGTTTTTTTAGAAACTGAACAAATTTTAGTGAATCTACGCCTAAAACGAGAACAAGTACCTGTCAGTGAGGTATGAAAACGTGTTTTCCCTCTGAATTAAGCTTGCAACTTGGCAGATCATTTTAAGGGGATAGTTCACTCAAAAAGGAAGCAACGAATGTTTCTGTAATGTCTTTTAGGACGTTAAGACTCGAGTGTGACGTTCTTACCGTCCGCTGGTGTTGTGGTTGTAGTTGCTCTTGTAGTTGTCAGAGGTTTCTCTGTGACCCCTATGCCAAAGTCTCTTCCGGCTACCTCAAACTCCATAGGTGCTGAAAGAAAGAAAACACCAATTTAGTTAAGAAACGTTTGATTAACTTTCATTTACTGTGACTGAACGTACTCTTTTATACACATTAAGCTGTGCTTCTCATTCATGAGGCGGTCTAAAGGTTGATGCTTTCATTCCTTTATCTGGTGTTTATTTTAGTCTTTCCCTCTTCTCTTAAATGCTCATCTATTAGATGCATACATGCATATATTTATGCGTTAGTGGATGCACGTGGCCTATGCGGAGGACGGCTTCCCCTGCGGGTCTGTGCTGATGATGATTTGCTCCGACGGGCCTCTTTATTTTTCATGTAGACACGGCGACTGACGTACAGAGGATGCTTCTAAAGTTGCTGCAAATTACAAATGCTGATCTTTAATCAGTTTAGCGATTTCTCTAACGATGGCTGAGGGGATTTCGAAAAGATACAACGGCCAAGTAAATGTAATGGATGTGAGTTTGTATGTGTTTGAGAGTATTGTTAATTGAAGGAACAGTGAAAGACGGATGTGTGTGTGTGTTTGTCTGTGTGTAAAAGATGAAGCATGCCAAAGGAAAAACTGCCCTGGAGACTTGACTTAGTCCAGCAGAACATTGTGTTGCAGTGAGGTGTGTGTGTGTGTGTGCGTGTTCTTTCATAGTGAATAAATGCTGGTGTTGTGAATGACTGGGTGAATTTCATGAATGAAGTACTGGCAGCACTCACACGTCTTGTATGTGTGAATAGCCTGGATATATAATATGATTTATATATGAAAATTGCAATATAATGTGAATTATTCACACATATTTAGATTCAGATTTAGATTTACAGTACATACACTGCCATTCAAAAGTTTGGCATCTGTAAGATCCTAAAGAAGTTTCTTCTGCTCATCAAGGTTGCGTTTATTTGATTAAAAAATACATTAAAAAAATGGTTTTCTATTTTAATATTTAAAATATAATTTATTCCTTTGATGCAAAGCTGATTTTTTTTTTTTGTAACGTGTGATACTTTTTTCAGGATTTTTTGATAAATAAAAAGTGAAAAAGAACTTCTCTGTTACGTACGTAACCCTCGTTCCCTGATGGAGGGAATGGAGACATTCGTGACGACATTAGGGTTCTTACTTGGGAGCCCGAATCCTCTCTGATTAAGAGAAAATGCCAATGATATTTGGCTAGTGGATTTTGCATGATGAGCCACTCCCCATGCACAGGGGTATAAATAGGCGACAAGTGCATCCACTCATCAGGTTTTATGCTGAGTAGCCGAGAACTTGAACCAGTGATGGTTCGAGGTTGTGTCATGGGGACATAATGTCTTCCTTTCCTCCATCAGGGAACAACGGTTATGTATGTAACTGAGACGTTCCCTATCTGTCGGTCACTTCAAGTTATGTCGTGACGACATCAGGGGTCCATGGAAAGCGCCACAACCTGAACCCCATCACAACCCTATGGCATTGCAAATGTTGACAAGCAGCCGTGTGTCAGACAAATGCTACGCAAAGGTCATAACCTTCCCAACGCCCCAGCACAAATTCGCTGACCTTGGTACCCGCAGGGACCAAAGGGGAGTATATCGCTGCTGGTGATAGCCAAGCCGCTGTTACTTTTACTGCAGAAATTTCTTAACAGAAGGGATTTTGACCTTCAATGAAAGATTGCTTCAAGTCTTTCCTATTTGTTGTTACATCTTGGCAGTAATGATGGGGAAGCGAGCCTTCCAGAGAAGGGCACTATGGAGGCCACATCCTACTCGTAGGGAGGTATCATGTGGAGACACTCATATGGACTGACCCAGGCCTGGGGCAGTACTATATATGGAATGGGACTCTGAGGCAGGTCCTACCTGAGAATAGAGAGGAACGACTGCCAGCAGAGCCTGACAGAATGGTCTGTCAAAGGGAAGACATGGGTTCACCGAGAGGGAAACCTTACCATGGAAGAATACACATATGGGATCGCCCGAAGGGAATCAAGCCATATGGACACCTAGCCTATTACAGGGGCTGACCAGAGACCCGGGCAAGATAACATCAATACTGGGCCTGGCGTCAGACTGCTCTGCTCAGTCTGGCTGCCGGGGGTGCTGGAGGATACTCCACCAGGGTTCGCTGTCCGGGGAACAGTCCTCTTACGGGACACAGCAACAGAAATCGCAAAAAAAAAAAACTGATCTGCCTCCTCCGAGGGCAGTGCTTGCAGGTTCGCCACCTGATCGCAAAAAGGTGTGATGGGAACCTTGGGCACGGGTTCTCAGGACAACATGAGAGTAGGCCGGCCCAAACACAAGGCACTCTTCGCTTTCCCAGGAACCGGCCGTCCACTGCATCGTGATGTGCTGCAATAGCAGCCACATACACTTTCAGGGTGGAGGGTGATAGCCTACGCTTCAACCTTCCTTGCAGGAAAGAAAGCACTACTCCAATCATGCCTCTTCGGGGGTCTTCTCGGTGAGAAGAAAACCAGATCGCAAACAGACTCTACTTCAAGGCAAAACCTCGCCTCGTAGAGAGGGCTCTGGCCTGAGTGATAGTGTCTTCCACCACCAGTGAGAAATCACTTAGGTCTGCCGCGTCCCGTGATCTGGACGTGGGTGCCAGGGTGCTGAGCCTCTGAGAAAGAAGATACTTCCTCAGAGGAATGCGCCAGGGAGGGTCTGTCACGAGTAGCATGAGTTCTGAAAACCAGGTCTGGGTGGGACAATACGGCGCAACCAGCAGGACCTGTTCCTCATCCTCCCTGACCTTGTACAGTATCTGTGCGAGAAGGCTCACTGGAGGAAACACATTCTTCCGTAAAGCCAGAGGCCAGCTGTGTGCCAGTGCGTCTGTGCCAAGGGGGGCCTCGGTCAGGGAGTAATACAGCTGTCCTGATGCCCACTTCCCATAACGGGGCAAGGGTGCCCTCCGCGACTTTTGCAAAGACACGGGGGGGACAGGGAAAGCCCGAAGGGGAGGACCCTGACAACCATGCCCGACCCTCGAATGCAAACCGCAGGAATGTGAGCCATGCTCCCAAACTCTGTGTGAGTGGCACCAAAGGGACAATCGACATACCCACAGTGGTGCAGTGGTGGGAAGTCATGCTAGATGGCCCAGAAAGCACCGCGTTCTGGCCCATCACAGCAGGACTCCCCGTGTCCCCGGAGGGACCCGCCAGAGATGCGTGGGAAGGCATTGCATCCCCGAACTGTAATCTCTTTGCCTCTGGTGATAGGGGGCGTCGTGGGCAAGAGTGAGGAGGCAGTGCGTCGCTCACTGTCAACCCACGAGCCTGATGGCCCGGAGGAAAATGAAACTGCTCTTTCTTTGAGAATGTGGTTACCGCTGGCTCTTGGGCCAACAGCGGAACAGAACAAAGCAAAGATTCTCCACCCAGCCCTCCTCCGGGGGAAGGAGTGGCACTGTTCTCACCATCTCCAAAAGAGAAGCAGTTCCTCGCATCTCCGGGCTGTCCATGTCAGGGCCTCCTCGCAGTCTTCCTGGGGTACTTAGGGGCCAGCTGGGACATGGGTCGGTACTACCCTTGTGCATTCGTTTTAGTGCTTAAGATAGGGCATCTTTAATAAGATGCGAGCGTCCGTGATAAGAAACTGCTCTTTTAGATGAAGCACCCAGGGTAATCGCTGAATTAACAGGGACACCGCTGATTGTGCCGTAACGCCACCCAGAACAGCCTCTTCTTCCAGCAGCAGAGAGAATTTGCCTGGTGAATCTCGAACCGTGTTCATTCACTCGGCTCTGAAGCAAAAATCTGATGAGTGGATGCACAATTTGCTGATTTCTGATTATTGTCAATGTTGAAAACAGTTGTGCTGCTTCATATTTTTGTGGAAAATTTGATACATTTTATTTTTCAGGATTCTTCAATGAATAGAAAGTTCAAAAGAACAGTGTTTACATGAAATGGAAACCCTTTGCAACATTATAAATGTCTTTACTGATCAATTTAATCTATCCACTCATCCATCGAAATACATAAGTAAATCAATAAAATAATTATGATAAAATAATAAAATAAATAATATCTAAATAAATATGTATTTAATGTAATTATGTATAAGTAGTAGATTTTTGCTATCTATCCGTTTAAATGCATAAATAAATATGTAATTTATTTAGTTTATATAGATAGATAGATATTAAATTAATTAATTTAGACCGTATTATATTAATGTATTTATTTTTTTGCAATCTACCTTTTTAAATACATAATTTATTTATGGATGGATAGATGGATATGTGTCTTATGTGTCTTTACTACCTTTCGTTGTTGAGGCTGTAGTGATCACCGTGGTTACTGTTTCATGTTGTACTGGCACTGGCATTTCTGTCACTAAAGAAAACAGAGAAAAATGTCACGAAAGAAGGAGGAACACAGACAAAATGTGTGCACTCAGTGATGTTTTAAAAAAAGACGCTATCTGCTGGTGCTTGAAGGGGTTTCATTATGCAGGACGATCCTGTTAGCAGGCAGTGTGTTAGCAGACAGATGGCACAAAACGGATGGTCAGGCACAGCAGTTAATAACAATGAATTGGCTATTAATTCAACCGTGCATTATTGAAAATAGCAGGTGAAGTTACAGGCTCCTATGTACAGTATAGACAGTGTTTATACCTGCTGTGCTTTCAGGAACGATGAAATCTCTGCCTATAGTCTCTGTGTTGATAATTGGGACCGTGGTGGAACTGGCACCTGAAATATATAATAGAGACAGAGAGAGTTAGAGCTGCAATCAAATGAAATACAGCAGTACAGAATATGCACATACTGTCAGGTCTGAAAGATCAATACTGCTAAATTAATCAATGTAAATGTAAACAACAACAAAAATATATATAACATATATATATATATATATATATATATATATATATATATATATATATATATATATATATATATATATAGTAATAATTCAAGCAATTATGATGATCATATAATTATGGGAAGAAAGTAATGTTGAAAAAATTACAAAATAAAATTGCAAAAATAATGAAAAAAGAGCAAAATGCAGTAAAGTTGCACAATAAAATTGCAAAAATTCTGAAAACTATGCAAAATAAAATCACTCTATCTCATAAAAAAATGCTAAATAAAATTGCAAATATAATGAAAAAATGATGAAAAATTGCTAAATTGTAAAAATCATGAACAAATTGCTAAATATAAGCACTTCTGTTGGACCCCACTTAGTACATTAGTTCATCTGAATATGGCTTATTTCAACAGAAAATTTGGAAGAATTTTATGTGCAAGATTTGTGAGTTCCAGTCATTTTAGTACAAAAACAGCCCGTTACGCTGTTTGATATTGCAAACTGGTAGGCTATTCATATTTATTTTTATATTATTATCGTATTCATAAACACACTGGTTTGTAACACAAGTAGCTTTACTATTCTTTAGTTATTCTTGTAGTTATTTACCTATATGACTAATGAATCAGAAGTCTTGCCCATTCACAGAAAATAGCTGACTTCTGCTTTGTGAAATAAGGTGTATACCTGAAAGAGGAGAAAGAAACCCACCTGAGCAGATGACACCGGCATCCTCATGATGGCCGCAGTTATGAACTCCCCAGCCGAGGCTGTAACAGCTGGCCAGGCTGCCCTCCTGCCCGTTACAGTTCACGTTATCCAGCAAAATCCGTCCCGTGCCGTAGCCGAAGTAAGCATTTGAAGGTGCGCCGACAGCCAGTCCGCAGCCGATTTGTTGACACACGACTGTGGCGTCCGCAATGCTCCAGTCATCATCACACACCGTTCCCCAGCTGCCCTGATAGTAGACCTCCACCCGGCCCTGACAGAGGTCCCCTGTCCCCGCCAAACGCACCGCTCCGTCTCCTACAGCACAGGTTCATATATAGTATGTAAATATTAAGATATGCATATAGCCTATGTATATTTACATATATTTTATGTCAGTATCTGCTGTACTGTTATAAAGATCTCATTGATTTACATTACAAGCATTGGAATTTCATCACATAAAATCAGCATCTGCACCAAATTCATAGTTTTTGCTCAGTTTGAGTCTTTGAATAAAATTGAGCTGTTTTTTTCCTTCATATTCTCACTATATCACACTATATCAGCCATAAAAGCCTTATAGATCAAATATGATACTCAACAAAAAAAGATTTTTTTAAATATTGTACTCATAAACTGTTCCACTGACTGTTTTTCTGACTATTATGTTTTATGTCGGGCTTTACAGGGTTAACCATTTGAGGCATGAAATCTTACTTCAAAACAAGAATTTCTTTTCTCTCTCTCTCTCTATATATATACTGTATATATGTGTGTATGTATGTACACTGCAAAAAATGCTTTTCTAGCTTAGATTTTTTGTCTTGTTTCCAGCCAAAATATCAAAAAATTCTTAAATCAAGAGGAATTTTCTAGACAAGTAGAAATGATTGTCTTGTCTTGTTTTAATTTTAACAAGTCAAAATTAAGTGAGTTTTTGCTTAAAACAAGCAAAATAATCTTATTTCAAACAGAAATGTGAAATATTTTGCTTACCTTTTAAATTATCTAGAATTTTTAGATATTTTGGCTGGAAACAAGACAAAAAAATCTAAGCTAGAAAAGCATTTTTTACAGTGTATACAGTATATAGAAGACTGTTTGATCATTTTTTACAGAAGGCATTCTTGATCATTTAGAGGTCTTATAAATTCATGTATTCACTTTGCTGTTATCTATTCTGTAATGATTTTTCCAGAAAAATTATGAAATGATCATGAAACGCCTGTTGTGACATGTGGCCAAGTATGGTGACCCATACTCGGAATTAATGCTCTGCATTTACCCATCCAAAGTGCACACACACAGCAGTGAACACACAAACTGTGAACACACACCCGGAGCAGTGGGCAGCCATTTATGCTGCGGCGCCCGGGGAGCAGTTGGGGGTGCGGTGTCTTGCTCAAGGACACCTCAGTCGTGGTATTGAAGGTGGGAGAGAGCGCTGTACATTCACTCCCCCCACCCACAATCCCTGCCGGTACGAGACTCGAACCCGCAACCTTTGGGTCATGAGGCCGACTCTCTAACCATTAGGCCACGACTTCCCCCCTGTTGTTTGTCCATCAGGAACACTTTGCTCCTAGAAATCATATGGTTTGCTCCATAGAGGGTGTGGGCCAGATTATCGGTAATATTATTCTGCTGAGCTTAACTTGCCATTGAATATGAAGCAAACGGAAGGCTATGGTTTCCAGCAAACACACACTGATGTGCCTCGTATTGTTTTATTGAGCGACGCCACCACATGGACTCAAAAGCCGTTCTCGTATTGCCAGAGGAACAAAGCCTCAACGGTGATTCCATACAATGAAAATGCCATTCAGTTCCTTTCTTTAGATGTCATAACCTCTGAACTGGATATGGGCAGCCGCTTCTCATGACTGAAACAGGACACGAGAAACAAAGACAGGATCAACATGATCCCTCAGAAAGAGTTCTGCTCTGATCTTTAGTTCATCACTGCATTTTTCATCTGGGATCAATTATAACTATGATCGGGGTTATTATAGTGAAGCAAAAATTAAAACCATAACTAAAAAACGCATTTTTGTTACTCAATAAATGTTATAAAATAGAAGTTGAACTCAAATAAAATAATATACTAAAATAACTAGAGCAAAAAAAAAAAAGTAAAATAAAAAGAATAAATTCTATATAGACATATTTAGAAAAACAATAACTAAATAATAAGATCTATGTAGGCATATTTAAAAAAATAATAACAAAAATGACAAAAACACAACGAAAAGTAAAATGAAAACAAAATACATATAAAAACTCATTTTTTTTTTCAGTTGTACTTTTTTTTAGTGCATCAAGTTGCCTTGTCAACTATCTGAAATAAAACACATTTACTTTTTAAATATTGTATTTCAGTTTTATTAAGTATATTTTTATGGTATTAGTTAACTACCTGATAATGAGAAGAACATACAGTATTATCTTAGTGCCTCTAAAATACTATTGTAGTTTTTATTAATATTTTAAACTTTTTTCATATTTTCCATTTTCCTTTTAATTTTTCAGAATTTTGTAAATTCATAATTCGTTTTTTTTAAATTCAGTTAAATTTGTATTTCACCCACAAGTTAAACTAAATGAAAATGAGAAATGTTGCCTTGGAAACTAGCTGAAATAAAATATGTTTATTTTTATATCTTATATCTCAAGTAACAGAAGTAATGGTTTTAGTTGTAGTTAACCATTATAACTCTGGTTTGTTTTTTGTTGTGTTCTTAGACTTTAGGAAATAATTTTGCACCTTAACCGAGTTTACGATTAATAGAAAATCTTTAGTTTTGCATGTTTTTTATTTTCTTTAAACCGTATCAGTACCGTGGAACTAAATGGTGAACTTTACATGTACCATGGTAAACATACGGTGCTCCAATTTACTTTAAAGAATGCAAAAAAAGTCAAACAATTGCATAATGCAATATATTTAGATCATATTTATATTTACATTAATATTTGCGTATTTATATTTACATGGATTTACAAGAATGCCATGATATTGCCATTATATTTTACCATGGTATCATATCTAAAAGAAAAAAACATGGTGCATGTCCCAAAAAAAGTGAATCATTAAAAAAAAAAAAAATTATAATAATATTTGCATTTTTATATTTACATGGATTTACAAGAATGCCATGATATTGCTATTATATATTGCCATGGTATCATATCTAAAAAAAATAAAAATAAAAACATGGTGCATGTCCCAAAAAAGTGAATCATTCAACAAAAAAAATTATAATATTTGCATATTTATATTTACATGGATTTACAAGAATGCCATGATATTGCCATTATATATTGCCATGGTATCATATCTAAGAAAAACATGGTGCATGTCCCAAAAAAGTGAATCATTCCCAAAAAAAAAAAAAAGATGACTTTCTGGTCCTTTTTTGCTAGTGTTCATCATGTAGTGCACATGAAAGCTGCGGGTTTCTGAATAACACAAGTTGAAACGCAGAGCTGCACGGCTGAAATATAATGATATAATGAAGCCTGTAAGAATGTCTCTAATCCCCTTCAACTTAACGCACAATAATAAGTCTAAATATGACATATGACTCCAAAAAGAGAGCATAACGGTGGAGAAGGGATTGTGTAAATTGAGCGAGAGGAAGTGACCTGTCTTTTTTCCTGTGCCTCAGAGGCAATTATTATCCGGTCCTGCTGTGATCCTGCCAATGGGCGATGGCAAACGTATCTTCTCTTAAAAGGATGTGTTCTTGTATAAAGGCGCATGAAAGGGTGAGAAAGTGAATTGCGAAGACGCTCACCTTGAGACTGTGCTGTCGCTGAGGCATTTGTGTTGTTGGCTGTGAGGGGGAAAAAACCAGGAGAGAAAGTCAGAGACAGAGAGAGCAAACAACGATTGTGGTCAATTATTTGTTGAAAGGAGGTTCTTGGCCCTCCAGAGCTGCAGCCCTCTATATCTACTACATCTATTTTCCTGTAATTTTAGACTGGTGAAACAGGAAGACTGTGGATTCAGCTCAGGCTGTGATACAGACGGACTCACTGCTGAACAGATGTATGGCACAATATTACACACCTCTCATAACGCAAGATCAGAGAGTGAGATGTGTGCTGTGAATCTGAGCAGATCCAGCAAATTCATATATATATATATATATATATATATATATATATATACTTTATATATAATTCTAATAAATTTTAACATTTAAATTTTTTTTATCTATTATATACTTTGAACTTGTGTGTGTGTGTGTGTGTATATGTATATGTATGTGTATGTGTATGTGTATGTGTGTATATATATATATATATATACAGTGCAGTCAAAAGGTTTTTGCACACGTAGGGCCAGGCAGGTTTGGACAGCTTTTTTCCTTTAATAAATGAAATCATCATTTAAAAACTGCATTACTTGCGTTATTGCGTTATCTTTGAGTAATATTAAAATTTGTTTGATGATCTGAATCTTTTAAGTGTGACAAATATGCAAGGAAGGGGCATATTATTATTATTATTATTATTTGAAAGATATTAATACTTTTACTCAGCAAGGACACATAAAAATTGATCAAAGGTGACAGTGAAGACTTTTTTAATGTTGTTAAGATTGTTTTGTTTAAATGCTATTACTTTAAATGGTAACAATATTAGACATTATTAATTTTTACTGTATCTTTGATCAAAATAAATGAATGTAGTCTTGGTGAGCATAAGAGTATACTTTTAAAAGCATTACAAACTCTTAATGAATGAACTTTTGAGAAATGAATAATAAATGAGAATAACTGACTTAGACGTATATTTGAGTGTGGTCGGCTTCAGTGCCGCTGTCATTAAAGTGTGTGTTCTGTGTGTATGTAATGTATAGCATATAGTTCCAATCCAAATATATTCATAAATCAACATTTTATGACACTTTGCTAGACATTTCACCTAGACTTTGTTTGTGTTTGTTCAGAACGTTCTGGTGTTTTTCACAAAGCGCTGACCTCGCCGGCCCTCCTCAGACACGCTTTCACCGGCTCTGTTTGTCCAGTGTTTTGTCGCAGTGTTGAGACGGCTAATGCTAGTGCCTATACAAGCTTTTGTATCAAACTGTGAATCGATGGTGTTTGATTTCAGCGCCTGACAAAGACAGCAGAAAAGAGTCTTTTTT
>NW_015505321.1:605197-605990 GCF_001515645.1 Sinocyclocheilus grahami | reverse complement strand
TTTTTTCCATCACATCCCATTTAGGTCAATTCACAGGCTTCTCCTCCTTCTTATTAATGTGTATGTCGCTGAAATATTAGTCGCTCTAAAGATAGCGCTTCAGACATGTGGGCTAATTCACATGTACACTTTAGTATTCATATAAAGCAGCTGGAAAAAAACATGATGTAGAAATAATTTAGCATGTAACACGTAGAAAAACAGTTTTGTTTTATTTACAACTTTGAGAAATCTTTTTTTGGTTGTTTTTATATGTTGTGCTGTTAGTGACTATGCAAGCCCGTTTCTGTGGAATAAAAAATAAAAAAAGTAATTGTGACCTTTTTATCTCACGATTCTGAGTGTATCTCTCATCATTCAGACTTGCGAGGGGAAAAAAGTCTGAATTGCAAATATATAAACTCAGAACTGTGAGAGGCAAAGTCTGAATTGTAACTGAAATAAAAAGCTGCAATTATTATTATTTTTTTAATGTTTTTATTCCGTGGCAGAAACAGGCTTCCATAAGTTCCATAAGTTTTTACATTGTACATTTTCAAACTGCTTGCCGCTACAATGTTGCAAGTTATTTAGAATGCTGCTTCGTGGTTGCTATGGTGTTGTTTTTAGAATGTTGCTATGGCGTTTTGTGTGGTTTCTAGGATGTTGCTTATGAAAAGTCGCAGGAAATGCAAAGGTTTACTTTCAAATGATACTTACTGGAAACTGATCTTCGTTGGAGTTTGATGTCTTCTGCACAGAGAAAAGATCAACACAATTATAAACATCATCATCAAATAACTTAAAAATGACA
>NW_015505321.1:603082-603872 GCF_001515645.1 Sinocyclocheilus grahami | reverse complement strand
AATTTCTTTTTCACAATGTTACTGTTTTTACTGCATTTTTGGTCAAATAAATGCAGCCTTGGTGAGCAGAAGAGACTTGATTACTCCAAATGTTTGACCGCTAGTGTACAATCTTTCTTATATAAAGCTTTGACTCACCGTTTGGAAGGAAGCTGGTGACGGCCATCAGTAAGAACGAAGCCAGCAGGCAGGTGAGGATCCAGGCAGCAGATTTCCAGCATCTGCGCAGACCGTCTGACACACGCTGACCGTTCATGGCAGAATAGATCCAGCTGGACGCCTAAAGCACATACAGACACCTTCAGTGAGTGCTTTAACTTCTCAAGATCCGTTTATCTGCGTGCAGTTTGACTTTTACTGCCGCTTCTTCTCACTGCAGTTGTCTGACACCACATAACTAGGTTATTACAGTAACTAGGCTACTATTGAGTCTGCTGGTCAGTGATTGGACAGCTTATCCTTATAGTATGTTATGGAAAATCACATGTTCTCACAACATCAACAACAACAAATGCTCAGCCTGCAGGCCACAGGCCGTTCTGGACAGACACGTATTGATATACGAGAGCAGACCGATCGTTTGTGTGACCTGCTGTTAATAAGCTGTCCAGAGAGGTTTTTATGCTCCAGAGATAGTGTAAAATGTGACTATATGTTATGCATTTGATGTATTTTTGCATGTGAAAGTCATTTTTAGATGTTTTTAGTTTGATTGCACATCCAAGTTTGACCCATTTTCCCAGACCCAGCTAAACGCAGTACACAGACCAGACTTTAAAGTCAACAAGAA
>NW_015505321.1:583938-603072 GCF_001515645.1 Sinocyclocheilus grahami | reverse complement strand
ACTACATCTATTTTCCTGTAATTTTAGACTGGTGAAACAGGAAGAATACAGACTCACTGCAGAACAGACAGAGAGAAGAAAATCACACGCCTCTCGCAATGCAAGATCAGATATTGAGATGTGTGCTGTGAATCTGATCAGATTCAGCTGATGAGACGGTGGATACTGAATCTCAAATACAGTTAAAAAAGATCAGTAGATCAGGTGTGTGTATCTAGTTTTTTTTCATAATAAGAGTATACTTTTAAAAGCATTACAAACTCTTAATGAATGAACTTTTGAGAAATGAATAATAAATGAGAATAACTGACTTAGACGTATATTTGAGTGTGGTCGGCTTCAGTGCCGCTGTCATTAAAGTGTGTTCTGTGTGTATGTAATGTATAGCATATCGTTCCAATCCAAATATATTCATAAATCAACATTTTATGACACTTTGCTAGACATTTCACCTAGACTTTGTTTGTGTTTGTTCAGAACGTTCTGGTGTTTTTCACAAAGCGCTGACCTCGCCGGCCCTCCTCAGACACGCTTTCACCGGCTCTGTTTGTCCAGTGTTTTGTCGCAGTGTTGAGACGGCTAATGCTAGTGCCTATACAAGCTTGTGTCCATCCATCCATCCATCCATCCATCCATCCATCCATCCATCCATCCATCCATCCATCCATCCATCCATCCATCCATCCATCCATCCATCCATCCATCCATCCATCTACTTGTGGATTTAACCTCGTTTACGACATTGAAATTGAATCTCGGCTCTCAGAGTAAGTTTATTATTATCAGTTTTATAAACGCAGAGCATTCTATATCTGTTATATTCCCTTTATATCCTTATATTCAAGTTTATACCATTTCTTTCTCTTTTTGTTTTTCCCAAATCCCTCCTGACCTTACGCTGGAATGCGTGTAAATGGTGGGATTGGGCTCAGGATCTCGGCTCCGGGGGAGAATATGATATTCCGCGGCGCAGATAGTGAACATTCCGGGCCTCGGGCGCACAAAAAGACATTTCTGCTGTCTGTGGTCGCCATCGTCAGTGGCTAAACGCTGCTTCCTGCGAATCTGTCACTGGGACCGTCCTGAACGCTCAGGCACCGATGACACCGCTGGGGCGCCTCTCGGGTGCGGAAGGGGGGCAGATCGTGGAGACTGGACAGAAAGCATTTAGCCCTGGTTATACCTGTGAAAACCTGGATTATCGTAGTTAACTAAAACCATAAAAAATATGTATTGTTTATTATAAAGATTTTAATTTATTTTTATTTAGTTAGTTATTTTCAATAAAATAAATATCAACTGAAATAAAATATGTAAAAATATATTTTATTTAAGCTAGTTTCCAAGGCAGCATTTGCCATTTTAGTTTAACTTGATGTATTAAAATAACTAAAACTTAAATAAAATTAATAAAATATACATAGACATTTTTGAAAACAACAAAAATTAATAAAAATGACAAAAACACACTTACTAAAAACTTAAATTAATGTTTCTCATTTCAGTTATTTTAACTTAATGTCCTAAAATAACTAAAACTGAAATAAAAACAATAAAAATTATTTATTAAAAAAAACAAAAATGATTATAAATGACAAAAATGCACAACAAAATTACTAAAACTTTAACTAAAATTAACATGAAAGCAGAACATATAAAAATATAATATAATTCGAAATAATAACAAAAACTGTATCAGTATCTTAATGATTCTAATGATTCGGCTGAGAACTAACCATCAGATCAAAATGTGCTTCAACCCAGAGTTAGTATAAGTAACTAATACTACAACTAAACCCATAAAAAAAAACTTCAACTTGAAATATTTATTAAAAAAATTATTTGGTTTCAGCTAGTTGCAAAGTCAAATAACTAAAACCGAAAAAAAAAAAAAAAATTATTTAAAAACAAAAACTAATAAAAATGACAAAAGCACAACATATAATGACTAAAAATTTAACAAATATTGAAATGAAAACAGACTAATTCAAAATAATAATAAAAACTATAAAAGTATCTACCAAAATAGCACTGCTTCAGCCAGCAGTTGATGCTCAAAGGGAAAACTGTATTTATAAGAGATCTCATTTGATATTTTTCTCTTCTACAGGTGCCTCAAAAGTCAGAAACCTTGCAACAAGCATATAAAGCAGGCAAAATATAATCTAAATCTAAACCTCTATCCGACAGCCACAGAACGCACCTCCTCACCGGCCAAGAATGAAATCCCATTCGCATGCACTTTCTTACATTTGAAGAGCTAAAACCCTGACGCTCAGATTGAGCAGCCAATTAGAGAACTTTCTAACGCGAGCCTGCAGACAAAATGGTGTGGTTGTGAAGGCCTGAAAATTAATCTAGTCACCAATATGATGTTTTTCAATACTCCATTCATAGCTGGATGCAGCATGGATCCACGGGGGAATAATGTTGGCTTTTGTGTCGCCTGTGTTTGCCCTCCCTCTCTCTCCTTCTCACGCTGACAGATCCCAGCCGCTCACGAAAATACCCCAAGATAAACCGGGAGAGAACTGTCATCTCGCTTTTGACTTCAAACTGGATTTTGATTCAAATTCACAGTCAAAAGATTAACTTTGATTGTTTTCTGGTTTCTGATGTCCTTTCTTTTCAATTAAGACTTTAAAGAAACAGGTGCAACAGGTGAACCTTAGGTCTAAATATTTGATATTTAAAATAACATACTTTTGAGAAATAACTTAAATATATGTGTGATTTAATATATATAATTTAATTATATAGTTAAAATTATATATATATATATACATTAAATTATATAATAATTTTATATATAATTTTGCATAAAGAAACTTGTATTTTAAAGAAGCAATAAATTCAATAAATTTTTCCACAATAACAGAATTCAAAAATATTATTTTTAATTTACATTTTATTTTTTGCATAAAGCATATTTTGAAAAGTTGTTTTTAAGAAGCAATCATTTCAACATTTCAAAACAGCAATGCAAGATATTAATTGTAAAATGATCTTAAAATGTGCCCCATAATGAGAACGATAAACATACCTTAGTTGAAAAGCAGTTTTCTTCACAGACACGAGAAAAGTAGATTTTTCCCCCCAACGAAAATATAATTTTTAATGACTATTTTTCTCACAAAAGTCCACTGTGTTTTATATTCAGATGGCTTGCAGCTCACAGGACGATTCTCCAGCTCTCAGAGTTAAACCTTGGCTGAGAAAAGAGAAAAAGCGTAGTGCATCCGGCTGAAGAGCCACGAGATCTTTCATCTCTCTAACCTTGTGAGTCTATAAATACCTGGCTGCTCGAGTACGTATTACGTAAAAAAAAAGAAAAAAGACAACAGCGTTGCATGTTAATGCGCTGACACCTAGTCCTGCCTGGTTTATGTGAAGGAAGAGGAAAAGGGAGGAGGAAAGAAGACAACACTGAAAGCCAGCCCTTCACAGCTATCCCAGCATCTCTGGTTTCAGCTTGCGCTCACGAAAGGTGCAGTTCATCCAAAGTGCTCTGCAGGTGTGTGCTTTTGCATAATTACTGCCTAGCTTTCACATTTTGCATGCAAAACCAAATTTTGAATCTTTATTATCGGGCTTGAATCTTCCGGCCATCAACTCTCCTGCTCCTCTGCTGGATCAATAGTGTTCGGCCACAGCCACAATATCAGTTCAATGGCTTTCATCGCGCCAGAGTTTGGACAGCTTCCATAATCATTACCTCCCATGTGTGTTTGTGAAGCGTTTGACCCCAACCAGCCTTTGACCCATTGCAATTTCAGTCTATACAACACAAAGCCTTAATGGACCAAATACTACAAGTTGTGAGAGATTGACAACTTACTAGTTGTATTTATTGTATTTTATATTAACCATGTTCAATGTTATTGTAATTTTCTGGCTCTGTTCCACAACAATATGAGCTACCTAAATATGTATATATATATATTTTAAATCCAAGATGTTATTTAAAATGAGAGAAATAGTGAATGTAAGATTAATTTGTTTAATACCAGATAAAACATTTTAATCTATTTAAAAATGGCATGTTTTGTGCATTTTACGCCTAAAAAAGGATCACAATTCAAATTAAAGCAATCTGCGTGCTCCCAGCTGATGAAGGTGTCAAAACCAAATTAGAGGTCTGCAATGTATATAACTGTCTTTTTAATAAGATGTAAGTAATTCATAGGAGTGAAGAAGGCTTTCAGCCAAAATGTTAGTGTAAAAAAAAAAATAGGCCCAATATGTAAGATTATTTATACTTACTGCATTAAAAAACATTCCATTCATTTATAATACAAAGTTTTAACATAAACTAATGAACTTAATGTGATGCATAATTGTCAGTCGTGTATATGAATGAAACAAGAATGAGATTATGTAATGGTGCATAAATTATAGTTACCGCGTTTTAAATACACAAGAAACATCATATATTTATCATCAGAAGATTCAAGCCAATCTAATTGATTTTAATTAATTCAATCTGGTTGTTATACATCTAGCCATATATAAATATATTCATAGGAGTGAAGAAGGCTTTCAGCCAAAATGTTAGTGTAAAAAAAAAAATAGGCCCAATATGTAAGATTATTTATACTTACTGCATTAAAAAACATTCCATTCATTTATAATACAAAGTTTTAACATAAACTAATGAACTTAATGTGATGCATAATTGTCAGTCATGTATATGAATGAAACAAGAATGAGATTATGTAATGGTGCATAAATTATAGTTACCGCGTTTTAAATACACAATAAACATCATATATTTATCATCAGAAGATTCAAGCCAATCTAATTGATTTTAATTAATTCAATCTGGTTGTTATACATCTAGCCATATATAAATATGTTGAGACTTTTTAACTGATTACATTTCATTGTTTTCACAAGTGAAACATTTATGCTGATTCTATGGAATTTGAATAAATATGGTTTTGAAATATGATTGAAATAAATTGAAATAGAGGCAAATACTTAAAGGAATAGTTCACCCAAAAATGAAAATTTGCTGAAAATGTGCTCACCCTCAGGCCATTCATGATATAGATGAGTTTGTTTCTTCATCAGATTTGTAGAAATGTAGCATTGCATCAGTGTCTCAGCAATGGATGCTCTGCAGTGAATGGGTGCCGTCAGAATGAGAGTCCAAACAGCTGATAAACACATCACAATAATCCACACCACTCCAGCACATCAGTGAACATCTGGAGAAGACAAAAGCTGCGTGTTTGTAAGAAACAAATCCCTCCAGTGAAGTCCACCTGCTGTTGTCTCTCACATCAAAATCCAGCCACATATTTGTTTAGAGCTGTTTTGGCTTGATCTGTGCAGATTTCTCTCCTGATTCAGACCAGAACACTTTTTCACTGGAGGAAGCGTTATTATGGATTATGGATTCATAGTTTCATATAAACACACAGCTTTTTTTGTCATGTGCTGAAGTTTTCTAAATCGCTCACACCATGAATCTGGACTCATGGGAAGCAGACGGCTCTGACAGTAGCCAATATTTTGGTCTTTTTTTCTTTTTACCTATGAGGTCATGTAATCTGAGGACACATAAGAAAAAAAGGATGAATTATTATTTCATGCAGAAATTGCGTAATCCAGGAACTAGTGTGATATCTGGAATCAAGGAATGTCCCGGAAGATCACACTAGTTCCTGGATTACATTTTGACTTTCCTTTTGTGTAGTTATCCGATATTTAGTATATTTTTGTTTCCTGATTTGGCATAATCTGATGTTTTATAAAGACTGAAACATAACCAGTCCACATGTAATGTAGTTTTCACTGTGATCCATAGATGGAACATCATTTCTATCCATTTGATTGATATAAATTTATACATTATTGGGTGATTTTGTATTTCACTCACCCCCCCCCCCTTCAGATAAAGATGGGAGACTTTTAAGTAATGCAACCAAAAAATATTTTTACGTGTGAATTTGATGTTTTATTGTATATTTTATCATTCTCGTGATGCCAGTGATGGAAACATACTTTTGTAGCCCAATCCTGGCATTTCATAAACGTCTAAATGAGCATTTTCTGGCAACCTTTATCATTTTACTTTAGACAAAATGTGCACAAAACTAAATTGTGTGCATATTGTTTGCTAATGGACTTCCACAGACATAGACACTGAAATTCTGACCCTAAAGTATTTGCACGTTTCCATTCATTTTGTTCGCAAACATTTTTTTTCTGCAAGTGTCTTCTGAAAACAATTGCTGTAGGATTTACTTTGAAATAATTTCTAGTAATTGCTAGTAAATTTAGCAAATATTTGCAAAGAAATGGCAAGTAACACATTGAATAAGACGTGACATTTTGAAGTAGAAAGACAGAAATATTTCTTGTAAACCATACTCCAGGAATCTTGTGTTTAACGTTTTATTTACAACTTCAAAAAATTATTTTTATAGTGCATTAGTACCACCTATTTCAGATATCGACCTGATATCTGAGTCTAAACCTGTTTCCATAACGGGGGAAAACCCAATAAAGGTAATTGCGACTTTTTATTTCACAATTCTTTTTTTTTTCTTGCAATTCTGAGAAAAAAAGTCAATTCTGTCTATCTTGCAATTCTGAGTTTAAATTTCACAGTTATAATTTTCACAATTCTGAGTTTACATCTTTCATTTCTCTTTGTTTTGTTTCCGCCACAAAATAAAATAAAGGTAACTATGATTTTTTTTTATCGCCAATTCCCTCACAATTCTGAGTTTATATATCACAATTCAGACTTTGCACTTCTGAGAAAAATATCTATCAACTCGGAATTCTGACTTTTTTCTTGCAATTCTGTTTTTTGTTTCCATCACAAAATAAAAAAGATAATTAAAAAAGGTATCTCTTGCAATTCTGAGTTTATATTTATATTTTTATCTAACAATTTGGAATAATTGCTGTAGGATTTACTTTGAAATAATTTCTAGTAATTGCTAGTAAATTTAGCAAATATTTGCAAAGAAATGGCAAGTAACACATTGAATAAGACGTGACATTTTGAAGTAGAAAGACAGAAATATTTCTTGTAAACCATACTCCAGGAATCTTGTGTTTAACGTTTTATTTACAACTTCAAAAAATTATTTTTATAGTGCATTAGTACCACCTATTTCAGATATCGCCCTGATATCTGAGTCTAAACCTGTTTCCATAACGGGGGAAAACCCAATAAAGGTAATTGCGACTTTTGATTTCACAATTCTGATTTTTTTTCTTCTTGCAATTCTGAGAAAAAAGTAATGATTCTTTTTTTCTTGCAATTCTGAGAAAAAAAGTCAATTCTGTCTTTCTTGCCATTTTGAGTTTAAATTTCACAGTTATAATTTTTTTTCGGAGTTCTGAGTTTACATCTTTCATTTCTCTTTGTTTTGTTTCCGCCACAAAATAAAATAAAGGTAACAATGATTTTTTTTATCACCAATTCCCTCACAATTCTGAGTTTATATATCACAATTCAGACTTTGCACTTCTGAGAAAAATATCTATCAACTCGGAATTCTGACTTTTTGTTTCCACCAAAAAATAAAAAAGATAATTAAAAAAAGGTATCTCTTGCAAGTTTATATTTATATTTTTATCTAACAATTTGGAAATTTTTAAAAACTCTTTATAGAAAAAAAGTCAGAATTGCAAGGAAAAAATGTCTGAATTGTGAATAAAATGTCACAATTAGCTTTTTTTTATTTTGATGTCCTGCGGCAGAATCCAGCTTCCATTGATATCTGCCCATATAGTATTATAAAAACAAAACAAACTACGATTGGCCGCTTTACATGTCAGTCAGACAGTCTCTTCCTGTATAATTAGACGGTTCTTGATCTGAATAAGCTGCAGTGTTATCCAGACTTTATATAGATAAACGTCTGGCTCTGTGACAGATGCACTCAACTCTACAGACATCTAGATACCTAGATCTCACACACGAAACATGCAGATGATATTAAGCGGTTCCTCTGCAGGCTGATCTGCAAAAACCTCCCAGCAGCAGGCTAAACCCTCCTGAGCGGGACGGATGGGGCTTTTGTCTGGGGTGTTGGAGACTCTCTCAGACCCACGGCTGTAGTGTCCGTCAAATGACAGGCCGAGTCAAAATACGGCTCTTTCATCAGGATAATCTGCTGTTTTTGGGCTCCTGCCTGCTTTTGTAGTGAGTCAGTAGAGGTCACTGCTGACGAAAAGAGAGTAACATTAGTTTAAGAAACAATATTAGAATCACATCTGTTCACAGCTGCAGAAAGATGATATTTGTATGCATTGTTTCTTACAGGAACCTGAAGTGTCTCTGGCTGCTCTGCAGGACCTCATTGACTCTCGCTGTCTGCCAACCTGTTTTCACCAGATGCTCCGGCTGCCAGAAAGTAGGTTACATAAAAAGAAGAACACCAAAGGAAGTAGGAAACAGACACACAGCTGATTCACAAATCACAAATGTGATACAGAGACTGTCACTGTAAAAAAAATTATAAAAAACTTCCCCTAATCTAAAACAAATCAGGGAACCTATTGCTCTGCATTTAATTTAACTAAATGAATTCTCTCCCATTCAAATGTTGACAACTTAAATACTTTTGTTCAACTAATGAGTAATTAAAATTAAGCCAGTAAATAATAGTGGCCACATAGTTGGCCCCAAGCTGCAGTGCATCCTGGGAATGTGTACAACATTGTTCAACATAAAATTGTTTGTTCAGATGATTTCATTCGGAAAGTTGGGACAATTTTTGGACAAGTTTCAGACAAATACTTGAGTATCTAAAGTCAACAAAATAACTTTTGTTAGTAACATGTTTAGAGTTTTCTTGTTCAGTTCACATAAAATAATACATTGAAAAATCTTTGTTTTAAATTTGATATAAGAGCATTATAAACAGTTTTGCAAGTTGCTTTTTTTTTGTATCTGTATCTAAGGTTTTAAAATGAATTAGTTGATTTGCAATTTCAAATCTTTTTTAAACATATTAAAAAATGCAAATACAGAAAAATATTGAGAACCGACCCAAGTAGCTGGAGTTTAAAGTTAAAGTAAAATCGATATTGACCCTATTATAATTCATATTCATGTCTTATTGTGCTTCTTTGTTACTTTGACTTTCACATAAACACTGTTAAATATACTGTATGCACATAATTCCTTTGAAATTGAATAAATAAAACAAAGATTATTAAAGAGTAGGTTTTACAGGAAAATACTATTGCTGTCACGAATCCGGTCCATGAACTTTCCTTTTCATTGACTCTCGCACCACACAAACTGTTGCATAGCACCCCGGACTACATTTCCCATCATGCATTACTGATTGCACTCAGCACGAATTGCACACACCTGTTTACACTGATTGCACCCAGCTGTTTCATATCACTCCCTCACTATATAACACTCACTCTTATCCCTTCCCTCTGCCGAGTATTGTTCCGCATTTATCACTCCCCTAGAGATAGCGACTCTACAGAGCCCTCGTTTGTTGCCTTAGCTTTAGCCTTAGCCCTAGTCATTTGCCTTAGCCTTAGCCTTAGCCTTCTCGGTTTCTGATCTTCGCCTGGTTCCCTGGATTCACCCCTTTTGTCTTGCCCCTTTTGATTCTGTCTGCCGATCGTCGACCTGCTCTAGCCCTAGGACTATTCTTGTGTTTTGCCCACCATATACCTGTTTGCCCTCATCTGACCCATGCCTGTTTCATGACCACGTCTCTGTCTTCGTTTCAATAAAGCTTGCATATGGATCCGCACGTCTCACGTCTCGTCAGCCCCGTAACAATTGCTTACACAATTTCATGTTTAATTCACTTATTTACTAGCAATTTTGTAGTGAAATTTTTCCAGTGCAGTGCCAATTATAATATATTTTGCCGCAGTAAAGAAAATTGCAGTCAAATAGCTTGTTATTTTGTACTGTTCAGGATTAAATCGGTATTATTCTGCTATGTGAAAATGACCTGACTGCATAAATTGCGACAGATTCATTGTGTGCTTATTGTTTAGACGTGTTTTCTCCGACACTAAATACTACTTTACGCAAAAGCTTTTATAATCCTGAAGGACTCATATGTTTGTTCAGGGTTTTACTGGTTCGGTGTGTCTAGTCAGTATTTAGGTTGTGGGAACATTGCTTCAGGGTGACAGTATAGCTTTCCATCATTATGTTCTCATACAGATCTCTCTCACACACCGCATCTCATTCATATGATCTACTGTACATAGACCGGAGATGTGCATTAATAAAAAATCACACATTCAACTAGTCTTTGCTGACAGCATGAACATGGAAAGGACAAGTCCACTAGAGTAAACCACTCAATTATCAGAAAGATTTAGCTTTTCTCTATGCTCTGTGAAGTCTTACTGAAATCTCACGGCCTCCTCGTGTGTTTGAAGGTTTTGAAGGTCACGGTGAACTTGAGTAAGTTTCTCAGTGTCTTCACATGAGTTATATAACAGTGTCACATGTACAGATATCTACACATTCCACTCCAGAATCCTGTGGCTGACCGTGTTGACTTATATCAGACACTTTCTGTCCCTTAAACGTGGTCGTAATTGTGTTAATGAAGCTGTTTTCACAGAACTGACAGGGTTCATTTTTATACTGTAGGTCTAGTGAAGTGTTAAAGTGTGAAAACCCTGGTTAGAGAAGCTTCTTGAATCACGACGAATAGATATTCAGCTGAGAACCATCAGTTACAGAATGTCTGTCAATTCTGTATTTTTTGTAATCTTTATTATTGGACAGAATTTATGTTCTGTATTTTACACACAAAAAATGTCAATAAATAATGATAGTAGCATCATTCCATGTCAAATCAACCACATTTCAGAAACTTCCCTGCATGGCTTAAATTTTTCTGTGGAAAGATTAACATGTATAGTGATGAAAGCCCATAATATTAAATGTCACAGATGCACATTTACTGAATAATCCACTATTTTGTAGAGGGTGTGACAATTTTCACCTGAGATTTTGTGCCAAATTACAGGAGGGTAAATGACTTTAGAAAGATGGCAGCATCATTATATGATTTTTACACAGAGATTGGTAGGTCTGTTAGTAAAATCTGTTGACTTTAGCAATCTTTGTTGCATTATGTGCCAATGGTGACCATTCAGATTATGGGGGAAAAGCACTCTTTAAGTTTTTTTCTCCACAGTTTGCATGACTGTAACTCATTAAGATATCTTAATATCCTTTTAGATTTTGGGTCTTAACAAACTTATTTGACATCTTCATTTTTAAGGCCCTGTATGTTTCAGTCCCAGAGATATTGGGATCTAAATAAGGCTTCAAGACTAAATTGATAAATTGTACAAATTTTCAGTGGTCAAAAACCAAATGCGGGTCACTTTGCATATAGACGATTCTTCTTTTATTTTAAAGAGGCATGTCTGAAGAACAAATAATATTGAAATTAGAAATGTATCAAATTTATAAAAACTATTACATACCTGTCCGAGTGCCATAGATATTCATTATTCATTTCAGTTTGCAAGCCTCTACCTCAAAAAGTATTCAATATATTCATTTAAAATTCTGATTCTTAAACTGTATTTAAAGAGGAAAATCTGAGGAAAAAATTACGTTGAAACTAAAATTTTAGCTTTTTCCTTTTATCGAGACAATTGCATTGAACAAACACGTCTGTGTACAATTTATTAATAATATGTAATACTTCAACCAGAGACTAGTAATATTTTTCTTAATTTGACTTTCTTTCAATGACTTCTTATTTATTTATTTATTTTGTTTTTACTAAATTTATAGCAGTTTCTACTAAATTGTAGCTATGATTATGCTGGGTTAAATATAACCGAGCACTGGGTTAAAAAGGGACAAACCCAGCTATTGGGTTGTTTTGACCCAACCGCTGGGTCAAAACAACACAACCTCTGGGTCAAAACAACCCAACCGCTGGGTCACCCTGTAATACAGATTCACTTTCCTGGGAATGCTCGTCTTTCCCAGAACCTCCTCTTTTTCTAATAAAGCTTCCTCTTTCCTTTTCTTACTCTTTTGTGTGGCTTTTTTTCGTATTATTCTCCTACTCCTGGTTATTATCCATATGCTGTGTTTGTTATTTTGCTCTTCTTCTGTTGTTTTTGGGAACACCTTAATCTTATGACTTATTTACTTAATTATGAAATTCTTTTTGTGTGCCAAATGAATAGTTTGCAAAAAAAAATAAAAAAATATTATTATTGTGCAGGATATTCACTTCATCTCTACTTTACTATGAAAACTGAAATCTAATGCTCTGGCATCATAATCAACAATAAACACAATAAACAATACATTTTTAATATATTTTATTGGTAACACTTTACAATAAGGTCTCATTTTTTAACAGTATGCATTAACTAACATGAACTAACAATGAACAATATATATTTTTTACAGCATTTATTAACCGTTGATGGTTAAAAATGTTCATGATCTTGCAGTGCATTAACTAATGACACCTTATTGTAAAGTGATACCCTTTTATTATGCACCAAAATGTCACTGTTTAGAAAAAAATATATATAATAAGAGAGATACAGTATTCTGATGACCAAATTAATTTAAAATATTAGGAAAAATTCAAATTTTAATATTCCTTATTTTAATTTTTTTTATTAAATATAAATTAATTATAGATTAAAAGGTCAGTGTGGAGAACGAGTCCAAAAAATAGATACATTCTGGTGATCAAATTAATTAAAAATATTAAGGAAAAGTGCAAAGCAGAATACTTTCTCTTATACTTATAGCAGAATACTTAGCACTTCAAAAGCTGATTTATATATATATATATCATTAAAAGGTCAGTGTGGAGAACAAGCCCAAACAATAAAGAAATTTCTGGTGACCAAATTATTTTAAAATATAAGAAAAATGTGCAAAGCAGAAAATTCCTGATTTTATTATTTTTATAATATATATTTATTATAGATTAAAAGGTCAATGTTGAGAATATGTCACAAAAATAAAGATTTCTGGTGAACAAATTAATTTTAAATAAAAAGGGAAAACTGCAAGATAGAAAATGCATTTTTTTTAAATAATTTTTTGTACTTTTATAATGCATATTTAT
Source organism: Sinocyclocheilus grahami (assembly GCF_001515645.1). Lineage (NCBI taxonomy): Eukaryota > Metazoa > Chordata > Actinopteri > Cypriniformes > Cyprinidae > Sinocyclocheilus > Sinocyclocheilus grahami. The sequence continues at coordinate 589,987 of NW_015505321.1, read as the reverse complement.
TATGGATTAAAAGGTCAAATATTAGAAAAAAGTACAAAGCAGATTTTTTTTTCGAATATATTATTATATTATATATAATATATTAGAATATTATATTATATTACAATGTTTTAATACTTTTTAACATATTTTTATTATAGATTAAAAGGTCAGTGTATAGAACAAGCCCAAACACAGAGGAAGTTTTGCAGATATCACCTTTTAACACTTTTTAAAATCAGGAAAGTTACACTAAATTATAAAATATTAAATTATTATCAGTCCTTTAAAATAGAATAATGTTAAAAAAAAAAAAAATCCCCTAAAATGATTTAACAGTCAAGTAAATAAAATAGGAGTGTTGTAGTGTCGCCGGGTGTCCAGCAGCGGTCGCTGTGTCCTCACTGGATCTCTGCTGTCCAGCGCCGCAGCCGGACATTGATGTGGTGCTCTGAAGCAACTGGTGCTTAAGACGCATTTGCATCGACAACAGCAAACAACGAGTAATATCGCGGTTTCTCGAGGATTAACGCGCGTTTAAACGCGTCTTTCGGACGTTTCCAGTGGAACTGAGCAATATTATAGAAGTTTTCGTGAGGAGGAAGGTCAGTGTTTATATCCCGCTCGTTTATTCTCTCATTAAAGTCTCTGTGGAGATATTGACACGCGTCTGAGAAGAGACTTTTACTGTAGCGTGACACTTAAATGTTTTGTTTTAGGGACACACGATACATTGTATCTTCATTGAGTTTGTGTATCATCGCGTTTGTGTCATTGTGTCTGTGTGTTACTGTATCATTGTGTCATTGTGTTTGTGCGTCGTAAACAATCAAACCAATTACATTTACCGCGTTTTCTCTGCAGACTTCTGAGGGACAGAGTGGTTTTGGTGTTTTCTGTGATACATAGGTGAGATTCAGCATGTATGTTACATGGTCATGTTTAACATGTTGTGTGTGTCTGTCTGTCTGTCTCTGTGTGTGTGTGTGTGTGTGTGCGTGTGTGTGTGTGTGTGTGTGCGTGTGTGTGTGTGTGTGTGTGCGTGTGTGTGTGTGTGTGTGTGCGTGTGTGTGTGTGTGTGTGTGCGTGTGTGTGTGTGTGTGTGTGCGTGTGTGTGTGTGTGTGTGTGCGTGTGTGTGTGTGTGTGTGTGCGTGTGTGTGTGTGTGTGTGTGCGTGTGTGTGTGTGTGTGTGTGCGTGTGTGTGTGTGTGTGTGTGCGTGTGTGTGTGTGTGTGTGTGCGTGTGTGTGTGTGTGTGTGTGCGTGTGTGTGTGTGTGTGTGTGCGTGTGTGTGTGTGTGTGTGTGCGTGTGTGTGTGTGTGTGTGTGCGTGTGTGTGTGTGTGTGTGTGCGTGTGTGTGTGTGTGTGTGTGCGTGTGTGTGTGTGTGTGTGTGCGTGTGTGTGTGTGTGTGTGTGCGTGTGTGTGTGTGTGTGTGTGCGTGTGTGTGTGTGTGTGTGTGCGTGTGTGTGTGTGTGTGTGTGCGTGTGTGTGTGTGTGTGTGTGCGTGTGTGTGTGTGTGTGTGTGCGTGTGTGTGTGTGTGTGTGTGCGTGTGTGTGTGTGTGTGTGTGCGTGTGTGTGTGTGTGTGTGTGCGTGTGTGTGTGTGTGTGTGTGCGTGTGTGTGTGTGTGTGTGTGCGTGTGTGTGTGTGTGTGTGTGCGTGTGTGTGTGTGTGTGTGTGCGTGTGTGTGTGTGTGTGTGTGCGTGTGTGTGTGTGTGTGTGTGCGTGTGTGTGTGTGTGTGTGTGCGTGTGTGTGTGTGTGTGTGTGCGTGTGTGTGTGTGTGTGTGTGCGTGTGTGTGTGTGTGTGTGTGCGTGTGTGTGTGTGTGTGTGTGCGTGTGTGTGTGTGTGTGTGTGCGTGTGTGTGTGTGTGTGTGTGCGTGTGTGTGTGTGTGTGTGTGCGTGTGTGTGTGTGTGTGTGTGCGTGTGTGTGTGTGTGTGTGTGCGTGTGTGTGTGTGTGTGTGTGCGTGTGTGTGTGTGTGTGTGTGCGTGTGTGTGTGTGTGTGTGTGCGTGTGTGTGTGTGTGTGTGTGCGTGTGTGTGTGTGTGTGTGTGCGTGTGTGTGTGTGTGTGTGTGCGTGTGTGTGTGTGTGTGTGTGTGTGTGTGTGTGTGTGTAAAGGGAAATTAATTGTCAGTTGTCTTGGAATATGCCTTCATGAGGCCAAATATATTTACAGAAAAGTTGTACTGTCTCTTACACACAGCCAGTCAAAAGTTTTGACACACTTGCCTGAATTTATTTTTCTCAAAAGCCGGTAATAATATACAGGTTTATGTTTAAACATTTGAAATAGGTTCATAAACAAATACATTTTGCTGCAAATAATGTATATGCGCAAATAAAAACTGTGTAAGTTGTCATTTGCCTCACATGTTTTGATCACTGTATCATTACCATACTAACATTTGTGTTATTTCATAGTCTTTATTATTATTATTATTATAAAACTTTTGACTGTCAGAGTTTTTATTGTTTATTTAGCACGTTTAGTTTTGCTTGTTCAAACAAGGGCAGTATTGGTGCATTCTTCTTGAAAGTTCGTATTTAGAAGTTGGGAAGTTGTAATTGCAACATCAGGAGCTGTCACTTTGGTCAGAGCAAGATGGAGATGCTTTTCTACCAAAAATAATTGTCTTATGCAATTTTTGAAAAAAATACTTATGCATGTTTTTTATATCAATACTTATTATCAATATTTTATTCAGTTTTTTTTTATTTTATTTTTTAATTCAATATATGAAGTAAACTGGATTGTTATATATTCTATCGTAATTGTACAGTACTGTCATATTTTGTACATCCAACTTGCAGCTAGTTCTATTGTAACTGAAAAATATCTATAATTTTAATAATTGCATCCAATTTACCGTCAGTACAGACGCTGCATCTATTTGTAATTCTGACTTTGTGATGACATTAATGTAGGGTGAGCATAAGTCCTTTTTCCTGGATATGTCCTTGCTGGGATTTCTAAATATCCTATAATGTCCAGGTTTTGGCTTGGTTTTCCTATTGTTTTCACATTTGGTGAAGGTAATGACGACATGCGAGAAAGCTGAATCCAGAGAGAACGATCAAAGCAATGCAAATTCACATGCATATAATGAGGACTGTAGAGAGACCGTCTGTAGGAAAACAAAGCCACAACCCTAAAAATTTTGAAATCCTGTCTGGGAAAAAGACAGCGCATGGTCATTCCAGGTCATGTGCGTAAATACAGTCTTTCTGACTTCTTGACTTGAATGCACCAAATGTCCTGAGCTCTTCAGTGACTGATTGCATTGTGTATCAGTTTGTTTGTAAAGATGGTGCATGTGATCATAACAGCAGTGTTGGGGAAGCACATTACACGTAACTTTTTCAAGTAAGTAGTAAAGTAGTGCATTGCTTTTAAATTTACAAGAAAATATCTAAGTTACTTCAAATAAGTAACACGAATTAGGCTACTTTGTTGTCCCATTTATTGCCTGACAGCTCTCCTGTCCCCATGTTGAGAGAAATCAGGAGTAAGTGCAGAGGTGTTGTGCGTGCTGCTGTGTGAACATGATGTTACTGTAGTTCTAGAATAATTTACTCATCTCACCTGCACAAACACAGATTCAGTATTCCTCAAAATAAATAAAAACTGTGAAAAGCACACTCAGAATATGATGCAAACCTGCAATAATTAAATGTTAAATAACACAAATATCCTTTATGTATCCAATTTTGTTAACCAATGTCTTTGCTGCTGACCTTCGATGATCCAATTCAACCATATTAGTTGATCTTATATAAACATTTGTTTCATTTTTTTATTAGTGAAGAGTATTGAGCTTTCTTCTCCTGCGTTCTATTCTTCATGCAAACCAGAATGGCAGCACAGCTGTATGAACAGCTCTACTACAGACGTGAATTTACATTTCCTTCAGCCTGAGGCAGAAGCTTATTTGTTTCACTTTTGATGTGAAAAGGCTTTTACGTTTGCCAAAAAGAGAACTTTTTATATTAAAAACAAACAAGCAAGCCCAGCCCAGTTAAGAAAAAGTAACGCAAAATAACATAATGCATTACTTTACATAAAATGTAACAAAGTAACATGATTAATTACTTTTTAAGGGAGTAGCACAATACTGTAATGCATTACTTTTAAAAATAACTTTCCCCAACACTGCATAACATCTTTCTGTCAGCATGCTGATAATCATCTTTCATCTCTGCTCTTTTCAGTTGGCATGTTGGATTGTGTGTGCATGCTGTCTGCTGTATAACGTCGTCATATTCATCCCACCTGCATGCTACTTCTGTGTGTCCACCATTAATGCCATCATGGGCGAAAACTGTGATAACCCCCCGATTCTCTCCTCCAAGAAGCGCTGCAGCTGCAAGCGTGATTCCAGCTCCGATCCGTGGCGGGATGTGGAGCGTCTCCGCGCGGCGTTAGAGGTGGAGCGCAGCCGCAACCATCAGGCCCACCGGCGCTTCTCTCTGGAGTTGCGGAGGCAACGGGAGGAGGCGCGCGAGGAGCGGGAGCGAGCGCTGAGGGAGCTGACCTACCGACACGAGCAGCAGAAGACGCTGGAGCTGCTGAGGCAGCGGGAAGCTCTGGGCCGGGAGCGTGCGGCAGAGGTTCGGCATCTGTTACGCTGGCGGAGTCAGGAGTTGAAACGTACAGAGAACTTGACGCTCAGGCAGACCCAAGAAGTGCATTGTCAGCTAGCGGATGAGATCGCTGGTAGATCGGCATTTCAAGGTCTCAAACTTGGATGTAAGGGCAACGGGGCGACGTATCGCAAACTCGAGGAACTCTTAAAGACTCTGCTTGCTCAGTCAGATGGACGGCAGGTCGCTGTCCTTCAACGTCTCCAGCAGGAAGTGGAATTAGAGAAGAGCTACTTCCTGTGCCACCTACTGGAAGCCCATAGCGGGACGTCCCGCGTCTTGAAACGATCCAGACCGAGGTCGAAGAGTTGCGTGCATCTCCTCCCGCAAGGCCAAAACCACCCAGAATCCTGTAAGGAAGGAAAACTCGCTCTATTCCGGTCTCGTTCGCTATCTCAGACGTCCCGAAGTGATTCTCCTCAACCTATGAAGAAGAAAAAGAAGCAGGATTGCGAAACATCTCCTCTCAGCTCATCTCCAACTGAGGATGGAGATCTTCTAGAGGATTTACCTGAGCCGTGTTCATCTGATGAGGGATTGGAGAAGTGCTCACCATCCAGATGTTCAGAGGACAATATGGATGATCTGGTAAGAACTTTATGGATTTATTATGTTTTCTTCTTCAGGGTTGCCCTGAATCTATTCAAGTAATCAATTATTGCGAAATATTTCGTCGATTTCATAATCCTACGATTACATCGTCTGCGATTATGAATGCGATTTTGCGTAGCTTGTCAGAGAACTACGACTCTGTGTAGTAAATGCTGCTCCACCTGAAAGCAGGTGATGGAGATTTACTACTAATCACAGAACCGGCTTTACTGACAAAATGTGCATGACAATCGCGATTAATCGCGTTCGATTAATCGTGCAGCCCTAATGCATAGTGTTCAGAAATGGGCCATAATTTGTTGCACAATGCAAAGATGGTTTGCATTTTCTGCATTGGTCTCAGTTTTCTTTTTCACCTGCTGTCATAACGCAGATCAATTCATTTAGGTCAGGGATTGAAAAGACAGTATTTGAGTGTGTTTGCATACTTGTGTAGATTTTTCTGGGTTCACTTGCTTAGTTCCAGGATAAACATGGGGTTTGTTCAAATAACCAAGCTTGAAATTTATCCAGCTAAGTTGGATAATCCAATTATTGCAATTCCTAAAAACTAAATATGCTCATTATTGTTTTGGTTTGGTTTTATACACACACACACACACACACACACACACACTTTATTCTTTAATTTGGATCCAAAAGACAAGCAAAGAAAACGGAATCCAAATACCCTGGGAAGTCATTTTGCAAGATGACAGGTATACATGGCCCAGTGGCCCACATACATTCACAAGTCCTTATATTTATAACATTTAACACTCAATGATAGACAAAACATCTTTGTTTCCATATTTGCATATATATATATATATATATA
>NW_015505321.1:565222-583425 GCF_001515645.1 Sinocyclocheilus grahami | reverse complement strand
GTTTTTCTATATATGTATATATATATATATATATATATATATATATATATATATATATATACACACACACACATACAGTAAAATCGGTAATATTGTAAAATATTATTAAAAAAATGTAAGTAACCATTGTCTGTTTGAATATATTTTAGAATGTAATTTATTTCTGTGATCAGAGCTGAATTTTCAGCATCATTATTTCAGTCTTCAGTGTCACATGATCTTCAGAAATAATTCTAATATGCTGATTTGCTGCTCAAGAAACATTTCTGATTATTACCAATGTTGAAGACAGTTGTTGCTTCATATTTTTTTGTAAAAACCATTATATATATATATATATTTTTTTTTAAATTTTTTTTTCTTTGAATAGAAAGTTAAAAAAACAGCATTTTTTGGAAAAATAAATCTACAAATCTCACTTTTAATCAATTTAATGCATCTTTTCTGAATATATATTTTTTTATATTACTGACTCCAAATGTTTGAATGCTATTGTATTTTGTATTTTGGAACCACAAATTGTTTGTGTGCAAGTGAGTTAGTTTTTCAGAGCTTGTATGGTTGTGTCCTTCCACAGATTTTTATCAGCTTGCACGACCTGCAAACAAAATAAGCCTTAATTGATGCAGTTTTGATCTTGCTTGCAGAATCTGGAATTAGATTCAGCGTATAAAGGCACCTCTTAAAAAGAATCACTTGGCACATTTTGGCAGAGCTGCTGAGTCTTTAACCTTCTTTAGATGTGATCGATTGTGACATTGAACGTAATCAGTCAGGAAGTGTTCCCTAAACAGTCACGTCAACTTTACTGCATTTCTGCCAACATGTTACTTTTTAGTTACCAGATTCTTTAACATTCCCCTTGGTCTTTAAAGAAATAGTTCACTCAAAAATGAAAATTAGCTTAAAATGTCCTCACCCTCAGGCCATCCAAGATGTAGATGAGTTTGTTTCTTCATCAGATTTGGAGAAATGTAGCATTGCATCACTTGCTCAGCAATGGATCCTCTGCAGTGAATGGGTGCCATCAGAATGAGAGTCCAAACAGCTGATTAAAAACATCACAATAATCCACACCACTCCAGCACATCAATTAATGTCTTGAGAAGCCAAAAGCTATGTGTTTGTAAAAAAACAAATCCATCTTTAGGATATTTTTAACGTCAAACCCTTGCGTCCATTATCTGTAATATTGCTTTCTCCATTGATTTTAGTAGAGGAAGAAAAATACATTTTTGTGACACAGATATTGTTTTCATTAGTAGTTTCTTTGCTAAGGCATGCATCACTATTGCTTTTGCTCATGCACATTGTTTTAAAGTTCACAGTGAATTTTAGAGTCTTCAGAATAGGGCTGCACGATTAATCAAATGTGATTGTCATGCGCATTTTGTTAGTAAATCCGGTTCTGTAATCAGCAGGAAATCATCATCACGTGATTTCAGATGGAGCAGAATTTACTACACATAGCTGTAGTTCACTGACAAGTTACGCAAAAAAAATCGCAGCCGATTTTATTGCGCGATTATGAAATGGAAGAAATCGTTCGTGTCAGCTGTTTGCATAGCTTCTCAGTGAACTATGGCTCTCCGATAAACCGTATATTGCTGTTGTCGTGTGTTTATTAGTCACGTTGAATCAATGAAAGCAGTTGAATCTTCTGTTTATTCAGCCGCAGCGATAGGCATTTTCTGGGTTTCTTCTGCGAGGCGTATTTGGAGTTTCTCTGGCCTTCGGGTGGAGATTTACTGCTGATCACAGAACCGTGCTTCACTGAAAGATACGCATGACAATCGCAGCTTCTGTCGAATCGCGATCTCGATTCCATTTATCGTGCAGTCCTACTTCAGAATATGTAAAAAAACACTAGTTTTATTGAGTGAATGTGGTCTGCTGGTGCTATGAATAATTCAGAAGTACAGAGAATAACCGTCTACTGCCACAGTGAAACCGCAGACTGAACTGTGTTGTTCAGTCCTCAGAAGTGATGTTTTTTGTGCCCTGTGCTTGGAGAGAAACGGATAGTGGCTAAAAGTTGAACCTTTGGACATTGGCGTAGTGTTTATGCACTGAACAGTTTTGCAATGGCTCTTATGATGTTTAAGCTCTAGATTATGGGAACTTGGTTCAATGAAAGCTTCAATTCTTTCTGCATCTAATTCTCAGTTGGCTTGATTACCTCACTCACAGGCTATATAACAGTGATTTAGCTCAATTTATTTGTTTTCATTTTCATATAATGATGATTATGTGCATATTTCAGGTCTAGAGATTTGATATCTGATTGCAAATGCACAGTCATACGAATCAGAAAGACATCTGTTAACCTGACAGTCCTTGTTTAATGAGACAATAGCTCTAATAAACAAAAGTATAATTATTTTGTAAAATATACAGTTTGTGGGCAATTTCAGTGTTTTAGTAACATTTGTATAGTATTGATTAATATTTTGAATTAATTTTAGTTTCTATTTTCAATTAAAGTTTTACTAATGTCTTTTTTTTCTGAATTGTAAGTCATAAACTCAGATTTGCGAGATATAAACTCAGAATTGTGGGATATAACTTTGCAATACTGGGATTAAAATACAGATTTTGCAATAAGTGAAATACAGATTTCTGAGCCAAGTGGATTTTGAATGCAGCTTCCAAAAGACAAAAAATAGTAGAATAATATATTTTTTTTGTATTTGATACAATCACACCAGCGTGATTAAATCATCCTCGCAGCACATCATCAGCTGCTAAATTCAAATCTGCGCTCGCTGGCTGGCCCTGAGCCAGAGACAGACGCATTTGTACAGCACTGCATTATAACCAATCATGCACGATTCTGTTGAGCTTATGAATGCAATGGCCAATCAGAGGCATTCAGATGAGTCATCGCTGAATGCGATGGTTTGTTCACTTGCTCGCTCACTGAATTCTCTGGCGAATTCTCTCATCAGAAACAACAAAGTGCAGATGTGCGTAGTAATATAAGATATTAATTTCACAGTGTAAACAGTTTCAGTGATTTAAATGGGAGTTTTTGAGAGTGCCTGGACTCTGGCTAGACTGAATGAAAATTTTCTTTTTTTTGCTCTCTGTAAAATGAAAGTGTTATAATTAGTAACTTACAATATTGTTATTAAATTCACATTAAATACAAAGTCAGTCGTATTCAAAATATTTTACGGCATGCTGCATGACACCCATATATGGTACTTAAGACGGGTTTTTTTAATAGATTACACTATTACTCTATCAAATAACATAATCTATAAAGGTGCAAAATGCATTTACTTACACTTTGCACAGATCTGACCACTAATTTCTGCTTTTAATATGTGGGCGACTTCATTTTAGTCCTTCAGTGTTTCTTGCAGTAAACATAATCAGCTACGAATTAATTCATTAGGTTAATGTGTATATGCGTGTCTGTTTGTGTGGGAGTGAGCGATCGACTGAACGACTGATTAAATGAGTTGGAAGTTTATAGTCATTTAATTTGAAACCGTTAATGGCGTGTCTGTCAGAGAAACTGAAGGATGCAGCCACACAAGTGAATCACATTACAGGAGACAGTTGATGGTTAATTAGATCATTTTTGGTCACTAATGTCTCTAATTGTATACTGCCTACTATTTAGAGAAATAGCATGTGAAGTAGCATGCAATAAGCAATGATAAACATTTGAAACTGTAGTATGCTTCATGTTTGTCACTTGTCCTCACAACATGTGCACAACACAGCATGTTTAATTCAGCATTTAATTTAGAATTTTATCCATTTTGTGGGAAAACAGCAATCAAATTATTGTCATAAGGTCTAATATCACATCTGGTTTGTGAAAATGAAAGGTCAGGTTTAGCGAATGCAGTAGCTCATTTGAATATTTAATATTTTTATAAAATATGCATGCATATATTTAATTGTGCATGCGGTAATATTTTCAGTATGCATACTGTATTCCGCTTCTATTAAAAGTAGTGGTGTGATATTACACATAAGCTATGTGTTTTGGTGCTACGCATCTGTGTGAATGACCAGATCAAAACAAATAACAATTCATGTGTGATTTGTGTCAGTTTAGCATTGTGTTCTTCATTTAGCATCTTGTGTATGTACACACATCTGTTTTGAAACATTAGCGTGATTAAAATCGTATGACACAAACAGATTATGTTATAATCTGATCTGTTTAAGAAAGACTTTAAATAGCTTTGAATATACTATGGTATTTTAGGTATGTAGTGCAGCTGTTGGGATATAAGAAGCCACTGACATGTGGTGTGTGTGTGTGTTTATTATAAGAAATATACACTACTGTTCAAATGTTTGGTAAGATTTTTTTAATATTTTGGAAAGAAGTCTTCTGCTCACTAAGGCTGCATTACTTTGATTAAAATACAGTGAAAACAGGAAAATTGTGAAAAATGATTACAGTTTGAAATAACTGTTTTCCGTTTGATAGTCTTCTGCTCACTAAGGCTGCATTACTTTGATTAAAATACAGTGAAAACAGGAAAATTGTGAAAAATGATTACAGTTTGAAATAACTGTTTTCCGTTTAATTATATTGTAAAATGTAATTTATTCCTGCGATTCAAAGCTGAATTTTCAGCATCATTACTCCAGTCTTCAGTGTCACATGATCCTTCAGAAATCATTCTAATATGCTGATTTGCTGCTCGAGAAACATTTCTGATTATCATCAATGTTGAAAACAGCTACTTCATATTTTTGTGGAAACAATGATTCATTTTATTTTTCAAGATTCTTTGATGAGTAGAAAGTTCAAAAGAGCAGCATTTATTTGAAATCGAAATCTTTTGTAACATTATAAATGTCTTTACTGTCTCTTTTGATCAATTTCATGTATCCTTGATGAATAAAAGTATTAATTTCTGTAGTTTGTATTAGATTCAGATATACGTTTTTCCTTTGTCCTTTGCAGATCTCTTTGACACAAAATACATTTGATAAAATATTCACGAATCGATTACTTTTAAATATTTGTTAAATATTGTTATCAATTCTTTTGGTCAGTATCGCCCACCCCTGCTTCCAACCACATACATTTTGGTTGTCAATGAAATGTAGTGACTAGAGATGATTGTTTTGAGGTAGTGTGTTGCTTATGTTTTATTTTGAGCTAATAGAGTCGCTGGGGTCTGTTTTTGGCATAACTGGGTCACCCCCCTCCATTCCCTCCCAAAAACTGGTGCGAGGTTACACAGAGAAGATCTGAATTATTGATATTAGCTTGAGATCAACCCAAACAGCAGTGTGACGGCGGCAGACGCACGTTCACAACATGACAAAGACCCGATAGAGCATTCATGTGTCTCAAGCTTTTTCATGCCGGAGAAAATAAAGCCACTGTGTGTCTGGAAGACCTGCTTCTGAACTTCATGTCTCTTTTGTGAGTTTGTGTACACACAAAACTACATTATGTAGTTTTTGGTTTCATGAATTGGTTTCATGGAATCATCACTGGCTCATGAGATCTTACTCTGTTTTTCCTCAGTCTTTCTCATCTTTTTCTCCCCAGTGTAACATTGGGTCTTTGAAGTAAAGTTTTAAGGATCAAGAAAAAATTGTGTATGAACACACACACACACGCACACACACACTGAGCTAAACATTAATAGAAACCTTATAGACATAAAAAAACTAAAACCTATAAAAATGTCAAAAACATACAAAAAATTAAAATGAAAACAGAAAATCTAAAAATAAAAACCAATCCAAAATATTAATAAAAACTATAGTAGTATCTCAATTATACTAAAGGAACACTGGTGTAATCTCGTTTTTATAATTTTATTTCATTTTATTTTTCATTTTATTTATTTTAAATTGTTATATACATTTACATTTTTATTTAATTTTACTCCTATTTAATATTTTGCTTCAAATGCAATACAGTATTTTCATTTTTCCTTTCTCTCCTCTCTTCTCTTCTCACCACATCACATTCATTTGTCTCTCCAAGAGTTAAATTTGTTCATTATTTTGTTGTATGTATGTCCATACCACCAAAAAGTTGTCAAAGTTATTTGTAAAATGCTTTTCACAATACACATTTTTTTTCAAAGCAGCTTTACAGAAGATAATGGTGTCAATGTTTATAAAATCCCAATACCTTCATGCCTTATAGTCACATTTATCAGATTAGAGCTGGGGGATAATATACATTATGTGACGGCACAGGCAATCAAGCAGTTGAGATTTGCTGTGTAGTATACTGCCTTATGTGAGTGCACTGTAATTATGTGGAAAAAGTTGGATGTATTATATGTCCATATATCTTTATCTCTCTGTATGGTACACGAGTCAGCTTATTTCGACTATCTGGCAAACATTCACTGCTGAGCTCATTTTCCTCCCTGCTTAAGCCAAGACACTGATGATAAATTTCATTTATATATTGGAAAGAAAAGCAAAACCTCTGCTGCCTGTGCTTTTGCTCTTGGTTTTGCATTGAAGATCTAAATTAGGACGAGCCCATCCTTCATGCTGTTCTGCGCCTGAACGTCCAATTAGGAAAAATGTGTCAAAAACTTAAAAGAAATTGCGATCAGTTGGGACGTCTAATGAATTCCCTCAATATTTTTTCATTGCGTGAGATGTACCTCCCGAGCAGTAAAATCCATCTGAATAGAAACCCGTAATAATTAATGAGGCAGCCATGAGCGCCGCAACCACCCCATGAAATTGTGTCTCTTTGTGGGAAGACCTGACGTCTAATGAGATGTTAATGGAGCGCGTGTTTTACCTCATAGACACACGCACAGGGGGTTTTCATCGGCCTGAGTTGGGTTCTCCTCCCCGCGAGGGTTACACTCTATCTCTGTGTGTGTTTGCTCAGTGGAGAGGCAATTAGCGCAGCGTTTTTCCATATGAGAGCGAGCCAGTTGAACTCCACAGAGGTGGATAGCATTGCAGGATAATTAGATTTAAAACCGCTGGGGTTTTCACTGCGCTTTATCTGCTTCTGTATGTATTTGTCTGTCTGTCATCAAATTACACGACTTCCGTAATTATAATTATAGTTTTTATTAATATTTTGAATCAGTTCTTATTTTTAGATTTTCGTTCTTATTTTTAGATTTTCTGTTTTCATTTTAGTTCAATATAATTTAATTAAATATAAATTTTACTGTTTTGTTTTGTGTTTGTGTCACTTTTAGTTGTTTTTGTTTTTTTATACATGGCTATATAGCTTTTATTTCCGTTTTAGTTAAACTAAATTAAAATAAATGTTGTCTTGGCAACCAGTTGAAATGAGAGAATTTTTTTTTATATTTATTTATATATATATATATATATACACATATAGCAAGCAATGCTTCATTTTGTTCAGTCTGTAGTGTAAAAAGGTTGCATTAGCAATTAAAGAAAACTTAAGCAAAACATGGTCAGGTCAAAGTGTCTGAATAATGTTTGGTCCGTATGAAGAATTTCACAGTTTAATTTATTTTGCTATTCTCACTGACATAAATGAACTATAGTGTCCTGCACCCACTATTAAAAACAATATCAAAAATTATATCTGGTGTCTGAATAATTTTTGGTTTGACTGTATTATTTCAGTTAATATTTATTTTATTTCAATTTCCGTTTTAGTTAAACTAAATTAGAATAAATGTTGTCTTGGCAACCAGTTGAAATGAGAGAATTTTTTTTTATATTTATTTATATATATATATATATATATATATACACATATAGCAAGCAATGCTTCATTTTGTTCAGTCTGTAGTGTAAAAAGGTTGCATTAGCAATTAAAGAAAACTTAAGCAAAACATGGTCAGGTCAAAGTGTCTGAATAATGTTTGGTCCGTATGAAGAATTTTTGGGTATAATATGTCACAGTTTAATTTATTTTGCTATCCTCACTGACATAAATGAACTATAGTGTCCTGCACCCACTATTAAAAACAATATCAAAAATTATATCTGGTGTCTGAATAATTTTTGGTTTGACTGTATTATTTCAGTTAATATTTATTTTATTTCAAGGAAAAAATGTGTTTTAATGGTTTTAATTTTAGTTAACTATAATAAAACTGAATGGTGCACCTATATTGGTGCATGTATTATTCACAATTATTATTATTTGCTATTGCTATTATTGTTTTTATTAAATCCCATTAGTTGTCATTGGTTAATGTATTAACTAACAATAAGCAGTACATTTGTTACAGTATTTATTAATCTTTGATGATTACATTAGTTTATAAAAAAAAGAAAATTAATAAAAACTGTTTATTGTTCAGGTCCATTGACTAATATTAACAACTTTGGATTTTAATAATGTATAAGTAATTGTTGAAATTACCATTAACTAATGCATTAGATTTTCATTAGTATTTCATGTTAACTAATATAGTTAACTAATGTAACCTCATTGTAAAGTGTTACTATTTTAACTACTGGCAAGATATTAAGAGTTGTCATTACCTACAACAACAACATTACCAAGTACCAATGACTAAATAGCTGATTGATCGTTGGTTAACATTAACGAATACTGACATCAGTCTTTTCTGAGGCAGATCAAATTATGTTTAATATAAGACTTGCACTTAATAAATAGTTCACTGTAAGACCAGCAGCATGCATTAATAGAGTAAACAGCGTCAGTGTTGATTTCAGTGACAGAATCCCTAGTAATAATGCACTGCGGTTGTGTATTTCTACATTTTCCACACTCTCCTGTTTAATTCCACATTCCAGACACTGTACGTCATCACTACCATTGTCTCTCAATGCTAAAATTGGAGAAAGCACGTGTGGCCGTCCTTTGGTCCTTTCCATCGAGCAGCGCTGCCTCTTTGACGATCAATAGAGCGACATCATTCCAGCGTCATCTCCATGGAAACCATCTTGCTCCGTCACCGGGATTGGCTCCCTCCCAGAGCCTGCTTGAGTGTGATTGGAGGACCCCCCCCCTCTCTCTCTCTCTCCCTCGCTCGCTCAGCCACACGCTCTCCTCCTCTTCATCTTAATGTTGTTATCTTACCAAACACACATTTAGGCAGAGCACCGAGAGCCAGCATGACCGCTGAAGCATTACTGAAAACCAGGATCGCTACTTCATGAACTGGCACATCCAAGCTGAGGAGATGATAAAGATGAGAGGACGGAGCAATGAGCCGAGTGCAAATCCAGTCTGTGGTGAGAGAGGAAATTAAGAGACCTGTTAGAAAATAAGACGTCACCTTCTGCGTTGGCTTCAAACTGGTCTTTATACAAAACCGGTTGTCTCTTTTTCTCAGTCTTTGAGTCTTTTGTATCAACAGCAGGAGGAGGTCAAGCAATATATGGATGACGGCAACACGCTGGGACTAAACATCATCAGAGCTTCGTCTCTCGATCTAGGATTTCATTTTGTACTGGAAATGCATTTTTTACAAAACATTGACATTTCTGCGTTTTATATAATGGGGGAGTTATTTTGAGAGCGATGTACTTGAGCTTGGTAATGTCTCTTTAAGAATTTGCAACAGCTGTGCTGCTTTTTTGCATTTTCACTTGCATTAATGAATTGTTTTGGGTCATTGATAAGTGTGCTATTGCTGTGCATTTACAAGCTGGAGCAGAAGCGCTTTTGACTGTAGATGACGCGGAAGATTAAAAAAAGTGTTGTTTTTCCTCCATGTCTTTAGTTGCGAACATACCCTTCTTGAGACATCCTTGAAACCTGTCTTTGCGCTGATAAACAGAGTAATGCACGACTTATGTACTAGGCCAGATCCCCCCGAACCACCTCAGCACGGTTCACCCACGCCGGAGATGAGTAGCGGTGAACCCGAGTCTCCGGCTGGACCCGGGCATCCCGACAGAGCGAAGCCAGAGGAGCGAGCGTTAGCGTCAGATGCATTGAGCGGGATGAACCTGGGATCCTCTACCACGGCTAATGGAAACGGCTGCATGACGGTGCCGCCAGCCGTTCTGTGCAAACGGCATCATTCTCTCTACGAAGGGCTTAACGGATGTGAGGCGGGAGGCTTCGGAAAGGTGTGTTTTGCTGGTCGAAAATATGGTTTCTGTGTGCAGATTTTTTGGGCCTCTTATAGTCTTTCTATTATACAACCAGTTGGATCCATTTGATATATCTATTCTTTTTTAGGCCATTCAGTCATTTTAACCCTTGATTAATGTAGTATTGCATTACCTTGTTCCATATTTCACTATGTTAATACTTTTATCATTTATTAGCAATTAATCTTAGGTATTTAGGTTTGAGATTTCACATTGTGCATACTGTTAATAAGTAATTGTGCAAGTATAATGTGCATTGATTATGCAATATATGTGTTTATGTGGAAATGTCGCAATTCAGATCTGAAATTGTGTCTGTGTGAGTCCTTTTAATGGTTTGCATGCATTTTTAACCAAAAGCTGAAACTAAATCCACTGTGTGAAAGTTTCTGTACTAAGCTCATGAATATTTAATGAGGAAAGCATCTATGCAGTTAATGATTGGTTGACTGTTCTGGAACTCTCTGTAGTGCGGCATTGTTTCACACTTTTTCCAAGGGTTAAAAACAGCAGTGCGAACCCACTTTTAACATGTAAAATGTGGCTTGACCCAGGGTTAAATCTTTCCATTATTCAGGGTTAACCCATGTGTAACAATCCCTGTAGTATTTCACCCGATTGTTCCTGTATTCATTTGCTGATCACTGTCAGAGTTCAAGGTCTAGTCGAATCAGAACACATCCAGAAATCAATTGTGTGAATCCCAAACACATGCAGAATAGTAAGTGTTTACTGAACTGTCGGTTTGATGCATGCATCTTATCTGCAATGTGTTTGACAGCAGCTAAATTCAGACGCAGTGAGTGACCTCAACCCATATTCACCGCTGCTGCTGCTGCAGACTCAATGTGGGACAGCGCAGGATTCACTTAATGCGGCCTCATTGAAAATCAATAGCAGAGCTGCAGATTGTCTTGTTCCTGTTGCTGACCTCAGGGATCATTCTGAAGGTGTGAAGGCATGGCTTAAGTAACTTTGACCTGCAGATGTGTGCTCTTTTCTCATGTAAGGCAGCAACTAGTTAATGTAGTAGTGCTTAACTGGACTCTTTTAATAGAATGAAAGTAGGTATTATATTGTTTTTCCAGTAATGAGCCACAAGTAGCAGCATAGCATGACAAAACATTGCATCACTGACTTTTTTGTCACATGGTATTTTGCACTGTATTCAGCGAGCTGAATAATTAAATGATTAATCTTATTGCATTTGTTCATTAGGATGATTCATGCACCAATTCAGTTAAAAAATTATTCACACTGGGTTTTTATTAGTAAAATATTTAAATGCTAGTGTCTCAAATATATATGGTAGCACTTAAAGCCTTTATAATGAATTATATGAAAATGCATCATCATCAAATTGCTAATGCATTATATCTTTTAATAAATAATTGTAACCAGAGTTAAAATGCATAGTAATATTTGAAGGTGTTTTAATACTTTTTCATTTCCAAAAGTGTAACACTGAATAGATTAGTATTATAAATTGAATACAATTATTCATGAGCTCATAAAATGCATTATAAGGTGCATTACAAGGCATAAGTAATGCATTGAAACTACTTCTATAATGCAATATATATATATATATATATATATATATATATATATATATATAAAGGCTTTATCTAAAGCGTTACCTATTTATCACATATTTTTAAGATATTTCCCCCATATTGCTACTTTCTAAAAATGAACTTGACTGTTGTTTAACTACTTTAAATTGAGTAGCTTGGGAGGCTACAGGTTTTTTTTTTAGTTTAAAGATATATATATATATATGCACAGACAGGGTTATTGTTATTCAGCTGAAGTCATACCGATTGTTGTGAACATGCTCAGAGTCTCTGCATTGGTGTCTTTTGTGTTTGCATCGCAGTTGGTGAAGTGTGTATTGAATATTTAAACATCTCTTTAGGTTCAGAATAATGTCTCTAAGCTGTACGTGTGGATGCATGACTGTGCAGGTCAGTGCATGAGGTTACTGTTCCAAAACTTTGAAGAGTCTGACTGTTTCATGTCCAGCAATGCACCTCAAGATTCATTGAGGTCAAGATTTATTTGCATTTTTATGCAAATTTATTCCAAGATGCAAGATTTATTAGCTCTTTGCATCTTTATGCAGTTAAAGGAATAGTTCGTCCAGAAATGAAAATTTGCTGAAAATGTCCTCACCCTCAGGTCATCCAAGATGTAGATGAGTTTGTTTCTTCACCAGATTTGGAGAAATGTAGCATCACATCACTTGCTCACCAATGGATCCTCTGCAATGAATGGTAGATTTGATTTGACTTGTTTCTTACAAACATGCAGCTTTTGGCTTCACAAGATGTGAACTGATGGACTGGAGTGGTGTGGATTACTTTGGACTATTGTGATGTTTTTATCAGCTGTTTGGACTCTCATTCTGACGGCACCCATTCACTGCAGAGCATCCATTGCTGAGACACTGATAAAAATGCTACATTTCTCCAAATCTGATGAAGAAACAATGTCATCTAAATCATCTAAAGATTTTTTCAGCAAATTTTCATTTTTGGCTAAACTATTCCTTCAAAACCAGTCACTGGTTAAGTGAAAAATCAGTGCACTAACACAACCAGACACTTTCTCTGTTCTTTGTTAGCGAATAGAGCTTGGTTGTGCTGTGTTTTTTGTTCAAGTTCCCAAAAGTCTGGAAGCTTAGTGTTTTCCTGTGCATTGAAAAATTTGTAAATGTTTCCAATTAAAGAAATAGGTCACCAATTTTTTTCTCATTTACTCACCCTAATGTCTTTTCAAATACAAACCATACAGTAAATAAAAATCATAAAAGTAGTCCAAGTCATATGCATTACTTTTATCATCCTTTTTGTGCCATTTGAAGTTTGACAGATGTGATCGTTTTGCAATGTCATTCATCATGTTTTGTGTTCTGACAGCATGACTGAGTAAATTAATTTTGGTTGAACTATTCCTTTAAAGGGCTACCAATTCTAAAGGCTGGAGCTCCAGGGCCAGAAATTGAAACGAGGGTTGAGGGGAAGATTGGGTCCCTGAGAGGGAGGAGGGTGAGCTCTGTTAGAGGTGCTCCCATGGGAAGCTGGGATGGATGGATGGATGAATATAAAGATGGATTTTGGCTCATGCATGATTGAATTGGTGGCAGGGATGTGGTGTAGTGCCCTTATCCTGACCGCTTCGTGACCAGCTCTCCAGCCCTGCGTGGGGGCAGACACAGTTCAGACACTGCCTGGTATTTAAAAGGCCTTTCAGAGGACGTCCAAATTTTCATCTAGTCGCAGTCCAGTTTGGATCTACACTAGCTATTTGATGCTGTGTTCTTTGTTATTCTCTTGTGTACCTACTAATTTGGTGGTGTTTTCTCTGTAGGAGTTTCCTTCAAATGTTAGTTCACTTCTTACCGAACACCACTAGTTTCTTGATGGTTATTGTTTGCTCCTCCGATACAGACCTCAGTGAGGTGAATTTGTGGGTTTTTTTGTGTTCATTTGCAGTGAGTTGAATAGATAATTCTGTCTTCATTTACTCATCCCTGCTGATTTTTAGATGTTTAGCAGTTTGTGATTAGCGTGTACATGTTGCTTTGTTGCAGTGTCATTTCAAGCTCCAAAAAAGACCAACAGTCCGATTAAAATATCTTCTAAAGCAACATAATGTTAGGTTTGTCTGTGAGCCACTGAAGTTTATGTGCATGTTCTGACTGTATGCAAATAAATAAGTTCAGACATTTAATCCTGTATTAATTTCTCCTGGATAATTTGCATGTTCATAATTGAAGTCTTCATGTTGCATTTTTCTGCACATTCATAACAGACATCAGAACCAATATGTCTATTGTCCTTCTGTTGTGTTTTTGAATACATGTAAATAAATATGTTTTTATGCATGTTTTCAACCTGGTCTTATAAAAATACGTACCTCTGTACACTTTTTGTGCAGCACCGTTGCACAAAACACTGTGCACTGGCTCTAAAACACTGGTTCAATTTGTGAACCTCAGAGTCTCTGCATTGGTGTCTTTTGTGTTTGCATCGCAGTTGGTGAAGTGTGTATTGAATATTTAAACATCTCTTTAGGTTCAGAATAATGTCTCTAAGCTGTACGTGTGGATGCATGACTGTGCAGGTCAGTGCATGAGGTTACTGTTCCAAAACTTTGAAGAGTCTGACTGTTTCATGTCCAGCAATGCACCTCAAGATTCATTGAGGTCAAGATTTATTTGCATTTTTATGCAAATTTATTCCAAGATGCAAGATTTATTAGCTCTTTGCATCTTTATGCAGTTAAAGGAATAGTTCGTCCAGAAATGAAAATTTGCTGAAAATGTCCTCACCCTCAGGTCATCCAAGATGTAGATGAGTTTGTTTCTTCACCAGATTTGGAGAAATGTAGCATCACATCACTTGCTCACCAATGGATCCTCTGCAATGAATGGTAGATTTGATTTGACTTGTTTCTTACAAACATGCAGCTTTTGGCTTCACAAGATGTGAACTGATGGACTGGAGTGGTGTGGATTACTTTGGGCTATTGTGATGTTTTTATCAGCTGTTTGGACTCTCATTCTGACGGCACCCATTCACTGCAGAGCATCCATTGCTGAGACACTGATAAAAATGCTACATTTCTCCAAATCTGATGAAGAAACAATGTCATCTAAATCATCTAAAGATTTTTTCAGCAAATTTTCATTTTTGGCTAAACTATTCCTTCAAAACCAGTCACTGGTTAAGTGAAAAATCAGTGCACTAACACAACCAGACACTTTCTCTGTTCTTTGTTAGCGAATAGAGCTTGGTTGT
Organism: Sinocyclocheilus grahami; assembly: GCF_001515645.1. Taxonomy (NCBI): domain Eukaryota; kingdom Metazoa; phylum Chordata; class Actinopteri; order Cypriniformes; family Cyprinidae; genus Sinocyclocheilus; species Sinocyclocheilus grahami. Next base: position 568,585 of record NW_015505321.1, on the reverse strand, counting down.
GCTGTGTTTTTTGTTCAAGTTCCCAAAAGTCTGGAAGCTTAGTGTTTTCCTGTGCATTGAAAAATTTGTAAATGTTTCCAATTAAAGAAATAGGTCACCAATTTTTTTCTCATTTACTCACCCTAATGTCTTTTCAAATACAAACCATACAGTAAATAAAAATCATAAAAGTAGTCCAAGTCATATGCATTACTTTTATCATCCTTTTTGTGCCATTTGAAGTTTGACAGATGTGATCGTTTTGCAATGTCATTCATCATGTTTTTGTGTTCTGACAGCATGACTGAGTAAATTAATTTTGGTTGAACTATTCCTTTAAAGGGCTACCAATTCTAAAGGCTGGAGCTCCAGGGCCAGAAATTGAAACGAGGGTTGAGGGGAAGATTGGGTCCCTGAGAGGGAGGAGGGTGAGCTCTGTTAGAGGTGCTCCCATGGGAAGCTGGGATGGATGGATGGATGAATATAAAGATGGATTTTGGCTCATGCATGATTGAATTGGTGGCAGGGATGTGGTGTAGTGCCCTTATCCTGACCGCTTCGTGACCAGCTCTCCAGCCCTGCGTGGGGGCAGACACAGTTCAGACACTGCCTGGTATTTAAAAGGCCTTTCAGAGGACGTCCAAATTTTCATCTAGTCGCAGTCCAGTTTGGATCTACACTAGCTATTTGATGCTGTGTTCTTTGTTATTCTCTTGTGTACCTACTAATTTGGTGGTGTTTTCTCTGTAGGAGTTTCCTTCAAATGTTAGTTCACTTCTTACCGAACACCACTAGTTTCTTGATGGTTATTGTTTGCTCCTCCGATACAGACCTCAGTGAGGTGAATTTGTGGTTTTTTTTGTGTTCATTTGCAGTGAGTTGAATAGATAATTCTGTCTTCATTTACTCATCCCTGCTGATTTTTAGATGTTTAGCAGTTTGTGATTAGCGTGTACATGTTGCTTTGTTGCAGTGTCATTTCAAGCTCCAAAAAAGACCAACAGTCCGATTAAAATATCTTCTAAAGCAACATAATGTTAGGTTTGTCTGTGAGCCACTGAAGTTTATGTGCATGTTCTGACTGTATGCAAATAAATAAGTTCAGACATTTAATCCTGTATTAATTTCTCCTGGATAATTTGCATGTTCATAATTGAAGTCTTCATGTTGCATTTTTCTGCACATTCATAACAGACATCAGAACCAATATGTCTATTGTCCTTCTGTTGTGTTTTTGAATACATGTAAATAAATATGTTTTTATGCATGTTTTCAACCTGGTCTTATAAAAATACGTACCTCTGTACACTTTTTGTGCAGCACCGTTGCACAAAACACTGTGCACTGGCTCTAAAACACTGGTTCAATTTGTGAACCCTGGCACGTTTTTGTTATGTTGCTTCTGGTACGTATTGCGGCGGTTCAGAATTCAAATATCCGGGGACTGAAGCTAAAAGTTAATGCTCTATCGTGTTGGAAATATGCCCTACACCAAACCCAACCCTAAACCTACCCGATAGTGTTAACAATTGCAAAACTGATATAAAAACGCATTTGTTGATGCAACTGTGCTCTTTGATCCACTGTGTTTTGTTTTGTCTTCAGACTATTAATCTTCCTCCTGCACAGACGGGCGGTCTCTGAAGAAATCCCCCTCTCCATGTTTGCTGTCTTCTCCTTTAAATCTCTCACTTTATTACATGCTGAGTCTGCTATTTCTGCTTTTGTCGCTCCATCCCTCGCATCCTGTTTTGTTCCTCTCACATTTTTTCACTGGATCCGTTTTGCATAAAAAAGGCTGCTGTTAACGATGTTATCTTTGGCTGTGTGTCCCGTCTGTCATGGGCTGAATCAGTTTTTGGATGGGAGACAAAGCACTTATCAAATTGATTAGGGTGTAGTTCATTTAGCAGATCTAAAGTGAGTGCACTTATTTCAGATACAATACCACTAGAGTAATTTGAAGTTCAGCGAGTTATTCAAGGACGCAGTGCTGGTAGTTCAGGACTCTTCATATATAAATAAGAGACCATCCGATTTTTGTGGATTTCATTTCAATTAGATTTTAGTAATCGAAAAGCATATCTACTTCATTCAAATCATGAAACTTAAACTATAAAAGTTTAATACAAATTTAATTGTTAAGGCCCTATGAAATACATTAAATTTTTTCCTATTTTCTGTTTTTATTTTTGTATTTTTGATCAAACTGTGCTTTCTGTTTTTTTTTCTGGATTCCATTTTAATGGTTTAATTCAATTGTAATAATCAAAAAGCATGTCTAATCAATAAAATTCCTAAATCTTTAACAATTTAATAATTTATTATACATTTTTACAATAATTAGGCCCCAAGTTTTTTTCTGAGGTTTTCTGGATTGATGATTTAATACAAATTTATAAAAAAAATCAGTGGTAATCAAATAAAGGCATAACAATTTAATTAAAAACATTAGCAATTTAATGAATCTTTTAAAATGTAATCAAACTAAAATGTAACAATTCCTTAAATTTTTCTGCAAAAAAGTGCTGCACAACAGATGATATTCCTTAAAAAAATGAAGTTTTAATAATTTGATTTGTTTGAGAAGTGAATTCTACTATACAATAGTAATTCATTTAGTTAAACCGACTTGTTAATTAGAAACTTTATATAGCTAAACCGAACTTTCATTTTGAAGGTTTGTAGTAAAGTTCCTGTCAGTTTCTGTGTGTTCAATCTGATGATTGTTTTTATCAAATGAAATAGTGAAATGTTTGTGAAGTGAATCTCGATATTCATCTTATTCGTCCAAAATTTGACAAATTCCCTGACATTCCACGTTATACAGCAAATTACTTTTTATTTTATTTTTTTATGACTGGATTCTGCAATTTTTCCGCATGGTGGAACTCCCTACCCATCAGATTGGAACTAGTGATTTTCTGCAGCACATGTTATTTTTGTGTGCAATATGCATCACTGTCAGTTGTCGTCTGTTGAGTATTTGTCAGTAGAAGAGGGCTGTGCAGATTTGTAGGGCATTTGCTAATGTTAAACGTATGCAGGATCAGACCAGGCATGAAACACACACACACTCTCACACATGGACACACACAGCACCTGTCAGATTGCCAAACACCCGCTGTCTGCACGGGGTGGCCAAGGTGACACTTTAGCACAGTAAATCTCTGACTGAGAGCAGATCTGACATCTACAGTCTCGTCTCACACTGCAGCCTCCACCACTGTGACCTCCAGCATCACACTTAAAACACATTTATCCTACACTTTTGTAGAGTTTTTTGTTGTTGTTGTTTATATGATTATTTAAGGTTTCTTGCATCAAACTCAGCCATACTTTAGTTCTTCATAATCCTTTTCCATCCTCATCCAGGCTGTTTTT
>NW_015505321.1:556895-564488 GCF_001515645.1 Sinocyclocheilus grahami | reverse complement strand
GAAAAACCCTTAAGATAACATGTAGAAAGAAAAAAAAACATATCTTAAGCTTGCAGAATAACATAAGTGGACGGTTAATTGCCGCTTTGAATCATTACATAATTGTGGCATCCATAATTGTAATTGCGATTAGAAATTCGATTAATTGTGCAGCCCTAGTACACACATACAGTATCTTTTATTTAAAAAAACACACAATCCTGTTTGCAATGATAAAAGCCTGTTATAACCTGTAATTCTGGCAAATCTCCTTTAGTGTCGTAAAAGATCAATAATATCAGAATGGATTGAGCTCTTTGAGAACATAAGCCATCAGGTTATCTGATTAATTGCACTGAGTTGTAAGCCACCTCTGGGAGACTCTGTGTGTGTGTGTGTGTGTGTGTGTGTGTGTGTGTGTGAGGGGGTTTTAAAGGAGATCCGACCACTTCATATATCGATCCGGATTCTCTGCTCTCCTCCATACTGTGCTTCTCTGCTGGAGTTCTCGGAGAAGATTGATTTCAGCTTTTCCAAAACTAGTAGATGCTCCTTTAGTCTGACATGACAAAAAAGAGGGTTTCTTTCAAGGAGTCCTAGAGTGATCTTGACATTTGGACATTTTCTGCTCAGTTTAGAGCCAGAGAACAAATAACCACTGTAAAACCAGCAAATAGTCCTTTCCTTCTCCGTTATCTTCATTTTCACCCTAAATGAGTCGTTTAGTTTAGTTCAGGACAATGTCATTTGACATCTGAACAGGACGGTGGCTGGTAATGAGTCGTGTTTAAGGTCGTATTGAGTTTCTGCTCACATTATTATAGGCAGTTTCTTGCTATTTTGGGTCTGTGCTGTGGGACGTTACATGACAGGAGATCCATTACACGGATATTTGAGGCTTGTGTCCTGGTTTTTAGCTAAAACTAATTGGCCTCAGTCTTTAAACCTGTGTCTCTTTTAATGTGAAGTTTAAGTTTTGTAAATTACATTTAGCTGATTTCTAGTGATGAATTACATTTGAAAAAAGTATAACTTAAAAATACTTAAAAATTTTACAGAAGAAGACTGTAAAACATGCTATAGTTAAAACCTGTTTAATAACTTTAAGAAACGCCACTATATCTGAAAAATCATAAACATTCATTTTACTGTAAAATACTGTCAGTGCTTTTTGGAAGTAAAAGCTATGAATTACTATGAATGAAGACGAAATACAAAAATAACTAAAATTAAAACGAAAAAACTGAAACCTAATAAAAATTATATAGACATTTAAAAAAAGCAAAAAACTATTTACGGTGAAAAACAGTAAAATTACATTACTCATTTTCGTTTAGTTTAAGCTAAAGTACCAAAATAACTAAAACTTAAATCTTAACAAAAACTGTGTAGACATATTTAATGAAAACTGGTAAATATATAAAAAACACAGAACAAAAAATGCTACAGTAAAAACCTGTTAAAAGATTTATGTAAATTCACTAAAAAATTCTGTAAGTTTTTGGATGTAGAAACTATGAATTACCATAATTTCACAGTAAAAAAAACTGTATAAGGACAATCACGTAGGGTTATGGTTAGGCTAGGCATCGTTAATATTGATTATATTTTATTACAATTAGGGCTGTCAGTCGATTAAAAATTTGAATCTAATTAATTACATGACGTGTCGATTAATTCATCTAATTAATCGCAAATTACATTTGGCAATGAAAATACCCCCAAAAGATTATTTAATTCTATTTTTGTGTTAAATGAGAAAGTATTAACTTTACAAATAGGCTATTTTATTTGAATGCATTAGAATGCAAAGAAATAGGCTATTTTATTTGATTCAACATAACTTTTTTTTTTTTACACGCAAAAGTTTAGGCTACAAAGGCCCAGCATAAACTATGGAACATAAAAGAAGATGATTTGAGAAACATCTCTTTTTATTTTCGTAGCCAAAACAGCTTTGTTACCAGCAGTCTTCAAAATACCTTCTTTTATGTTCCACAAAAGAAAGTAAGTCATTCAGGTTTGAGTAAATGATAACATAATTAATTTTTTTTGGGTGAACTCTTTTTTCACTTGTTTTCACCCTTTTTTTAAATGAAGTAATACTCATTTGCAAGTGGCAGTAAATATATTTTTTTTTTATTAATTTGTTTAAAATGTAAAATTGTATTTAATGGCTTATTTTATTATATTATCTATTAATTAACCTATAAATTTTTTTTCTTTGCATTATAGTAATTATAATGTAGGAGGAAAAGTCATGAATATAATTTCACAATGCAAAAATATAATCATAACCATCCTAAAATAGCCCTCATTTTCTTTATGCAAAATATCGTGGTCGCTCTGAGGCTCGCTTACATTTTTGGTGCAGTTCCAGTCATGATACAATTATGACATTATGATGCATAAGTGTTTCTATGCATATTGTATCATAACACAGGATAGTTGCTGATACCCTAGTGCACCCACACGCACTCATACACTATGTTCACAAAATTCACACTAATACTTAATACCTAATACTTTTCAGAAAAGATCAAAAGACTGGCAGCATTATTTATTTATTTGTGTCGCATCAGAATGCGGATGTATGAATATTAATGGTGCCTCGCTGTGCTGTCTCTCTTTCTCTCTTTTCTATCATCCAGGCGGCTGAAATGTCTGACATGATATTTTTGTTTGGTTGGAAACATCACATTTGATGAGTGGAAATGCTTTGAACGGCACGAGGGAATGAAACGGCACTGAGCTTATTGAGTGTGTGTGTCTGGCCAAATGCGCTTGTCACTTATCTTCTGAGTGTTTAATCTCATTCTTTACACACAGAGTTCAGTTATTTACTGGAGTGACAGCCATATTGTGAAAATTTCAGGTGATGATGATTGGTTTCTCATTAAATTTGTGTCGTGTGTGCCGTAACCAAGAAAGCTTGTTTCCTCTATGGGATGAAAAAGGGGAATGGCGACTTTTTATCTCACAGTTCTGACTTTTTTTCTTGCAGTTCTTGTGAGATGATTCGGAATTGCAAGATATGAAGTCAGAATTGCAATTGTGAAGAAAAAGTAAAAAAAAAATTTAAAGTTGTGAGATAAAAGTGTTACCTTTTTTATTTTTCATTCTGTGGCAAAAAAAAAAAAAAGAATTGTGAGATGTAAACTCATAATTCTGAGAAAAAAAGTCTGAATGGCGAGATATAAAGTCAGAATTGCGAGATAAAAAGTTAGTTACCATTTTTATTTTTTATTCCGTGGTGGAAAAAAAAAACAATTACAAGATGTAAACCGTTATACTCAGAATTCTGATAAGAAAGTCAGAATTGTGAGATATAGGCCTAAAGTCAGAATTGCAAAATATAAAGTCAGAATTGGGAGATAAAAAGTTATAGTTATTATTATTTTTATTCCATAGTGAAAAAAAACAGAATTGCGAGATGTAAAGAGTTGTACTCAGAATTCTGAGAAGAAAGTCAGAATTGCACGAAAAAAAAAGGTGCAATTACTTTTTTTTTTTATCCCATGGCCGAACCAAGCTTTCATACCAAACAGATCCAAATAACTAGTTCTTTGTCACATTCTTTCTAACACTTTTGAGGAGTCTCACGGAGAAGGTCACATTCATCCTTCAGAGCATCTTCACGTATCCCAATGATGCTGCTGCTTTTTCTTTATCTTTTGCATCATAATTTGCTAGTATTGCTGTGTATTTAAGTATCAACCAGCATTAAATTACTGTTAACTAGTGACAAGATTTTAAAAAGGCAGCATTACCTACAACAGCTGCTTAAAACAATGACTGAGTAGCTGTTTGGCTGCTGCTTAACATGAACTAATATGTTGTGCAGTCTAGATGATGTCAGCCTAAAGAAAATGAAGCAACTGTTACATTTTGATGACAAATCATGATGACAGTGTGCACCTTTAGAATATCATGCACAAATATCATTCACAAAACATGTTCCTGGTTTTATTAAGAATGCAAATAGAGGCCGTTTTGATTTGATGTTGACTTCAGTGTGGAGGCAGAGAATGTGAACACAGACTGTTATCGGATCCGTCTATCCTCTCGTGGGAGGCGTGCAGCTTCTGAATCAGTTGTCTTTTCAGAGCATGTCCTTAATTTCCAGTGTGTTTGCATCATTATTTGTCATTTTACTGGGTCGAGGGGATTCATGGAACGACAATGACTGAAAACTGTCTGTGAGCAATTGTGAGAAGCTACAGCGAGAAGCTTGTGTTTAAATGAGCATTTGGGGTTTCCAACAATTTTATGCTTAAAGCACTCAATAAATCTATACAAAAATTGTGTTTTTAATCAGTAATGTTGCCTAGATCATACTGTTAGGGGTGGAGCTTTTATTTTGGCAGATTAATTAGTGTTATTTTTAGTTTGAGATGTGATTGTAGTTTTTATTAGAATCTTGAATTTTTGTTTTTATATTTTGTTTTTATTTTATTTGTAGTTAACATTGTAGTTAGTATTTTTTTAAATGTCTGTATAGTTTTATTATTATTTTTCTATTTCAGTTTTATTCTTAATTGTTTTAATACATTACATTTTTGATAATTTTATTATATGTATTTATTATACTTTATTTCTATTTTGAATGCATTTGTTGTAATTATTTTATGATTATTTTATATCCTTTTTATGTAAAGCACTTTGAATTACCATAGTGTATTAAATGTGCTATATAATTAAACTTCCCTTACAACAAGTTTTTGGCAATAAAATTTATTAAAATTTTAGTATATCAAGATACTAAGTAAATGACAGCAAGAAACTTAGCCTTACCTACTATAGCTGATATAAAATATATAGCATGTCACACGTTATCTCTAGAGCAGGGCTTTCCAAACTCGGTCCTGGAGGGCCGGTGTCCTGCAGAGTTTAGCTCCAACCCTAATTAAACACACCTGAACCAGCTAATCAAGCTCTTACTAGGCATAGAAACTTCCAGTCAGGTGTGTTGAGGCAAGTTGGAGCTAAACTCTGCTGGACACCGGCCCTCCAGGACCGAGTTTGGACAGCCCTGAGCTTGACTTATGAACCTAGACCGTTCCTTTAATTATATTCGTGGAAGGGGCGTGTCTTATGGTGTGGCTGTGAAGGGGGCGTGTCGATGATGGATCAGCTGACCTTTTGTGTTTGTCACTCTCATTTACTTTATTCCTGAACTCTGACCTTAATAGAAGCCTTCAGTATCCTTTCTAGACAGAAGACCTTGACCAGCACTCGCATTCATATCAAACGATGAATAACATTAGGAATACAGGATCAGCGACAGATCGCGTCCTCTGAAAAATGTGTCCCGTCTCTGACCGTCCTTGGATATTCATTCTGATGTCTCACTGACTTTAGTGTCAAGGTCTCGCAACAGCTGCCGTGTCCTTGGGTGTGCTTGAAATACTTCACAACTGTACTGCTATTTTTGTAATGTGTATCCCTGACATATTCAGATAACCTACATTGCTACATATGAAATTACAATCAATAGGGTTTGTGAGACTTATGTCAGTGTAACTTCTGATTGTTTGTTCATATAGCAATTTTAGGCCTTGTACAAGGTCAACTTTTTTTTTTAATAGCATTTTATACTTACGGTACAGACAGTTTCAAAGCAGCTTTATAGTAATAAACATGAAACTAAGTGTTAATGTTTTAAAATGATGAAACCGATTAAACTTCAGCAATAAAGAATCTCTACAGAAGACAATAGTGTCATTGTTCAGCTCGATTTAAATCAATGTTGAACCAGTTCAGTTTAAGTGTTTAATAAGAGTGTCAGTGTTGCAAAGTTCATCAGTTGCAAAGTTCAACAAACTCAATTTAACTATTAAGTCATTCAACAGTTGACAATTATTCAGCTTGGTGTCATTATTCAGCTCAAGTCAGTTCAGTGTTGATTCAATTCAGTTTAATAACAGCGCAATATACTATAATAAAATTCTTGACTCCTAATTAATATTCTAGTTAAAAATAAGGCATTTTACAAAAATATTAAAATGCAAAAAACCAAATGACATATGCACCACAGTGCAATGCAGCATATGAAGGTATATGTTTTAAGTTTACGTTATAAGTTTTTTTTATCATAGGCTGTATGTAGTATATACCGCACAAGTATATAGACTGATGTGCTGGAGTCTTAATTTAACATCATAAGATGTCACTGGTCAGCTCCCTTGTGGCTAATTAAAGCTGATAGGTGGGTGATGGGGTGGAAGTTGATGAGGACTCGTATTGATCTGATCTGTTATGGCCGCAGTGAGATCATGTGATGGGACTAGAGACCAGAGCAGATCAGATCTGCTGTTTTCCCCTCAGACTTACAGAATGCGTAATGTGTTTCATAGCTTTGTGTCTGTTGGTTGGCGCAGTGCTGTCTCTCTCTCGAGAGAGAGACAGCACTGCAACTGTATCATATTTATAGGGCCTCTAAATGATGAAGATGATCAAAACTTGTTGCACACAATCTACTCCATGCCTTCTGTCGTCTGATTTATAGTTTAGATCAGGGCTGTCCAAACTCGGTCCTGGAGGGCCGGTGTCCTGCAGAGTTTAGCTCCAACTTGCCTCAACACACCTGACTGGAAGTTTCTATGCCTAGTAAGAGCTTGATTAGCTGGTTCAGGTGTGTTTAATTAGGGTTGGAGCTAAACTCTGCAGGACACCGGCCCTCCAGGACCGAGTTTGGACAGCCCTGGTTTAGATAGTTTATATACTTTTTTTTTATCAACTAAAAGTCCTTTAAGTTTAATTGTGCAAACGTCCACCTTCAGCTGGTGTGTCACGTGTCTTTTTGCTGTCAAATCTTTACTGATTTTTATAACATAAGTGTAAGAATAACTTTGGTATTGATAGTAATATTTCCATTTGAACACTTACTGAATTGAAGCAGCTTCGCTTTACTTGATTATCATACACAATTTTTTTTTAGAAAAATCAGTGTGAATCAAATCTGGTCATCAGACTTTTGATTATCATTGGATTGCATTGCATTATATGTTTTTATCAACAGACTAAGCATTTAATCACCTTTCTAAGACATATTATTGAGATATAGAGTGATTTATATCATTTTATGTAAATATCTGATACTGTTATAAAGATCTCATTGATTTACATAACAGGCATAACCAGCTGTTACTTTGTTCTTGTTCTTATATGTTATAGTTCATTACTGACACTTTACAGCATCTAAGCAAATTTCCAGAGCTGTTTTTAAGAGAAAAATACTGAATATGTGAAAACACCTCATGCCTTTGTCTCATTCTGTCCCTCTCTTTCTCTGATGTGGCTCATTAGCGGCTCGTTTAACCCCTCATCAGTCCAGACTGTGCTGCTGGGACTCCCACAATGCATTAGTATTCTGTAAACATTGCATTGAGACAGACACACATCTGTATTGACCGCGTTCACGGTGTTCACCCTCGTTCCACTGGGATGTTTGGGTGACAGACACATGCAGGTAATCGCCAATAATCAACATCTCAGTGGGAATTTCACCAGTCAGAGACGCGAGGAGGATGCAGATGGCCACTGATTAGGTTGGGATCGTTTCTGATTACTCAATTTAGTGCCTTTGGTAGGGGTGTGCGATATATATCGTCT
>NW_015505321.1:540359-555835 GCF_001515645.1 Sinocyclocheilus grahami | reverse complement strand
GTATGTGTAAACATACCTGGCAATAAAGCTCATTCTGATTCTGTTACAACAGTAGTACTGATTTGGAGGTTGGAGACACTGGTTAGAAACACAGTAATTCACTCCTGACATGAGGAAAGAGCCTTTGCGAGTTGCACCATGAAATGCATTTGAATTGAACAGATGAATTAATATGCTGCTCTCTGATGTACTGCAGCTGAAGAACACATGCCTGTCTGCTGGGAAATGGAAATCACGTTCCCTTGTGTGTGTAATTAAAACTGGCAGTGGAATTTGAAGGCCTCTAGGCTTTTCTCTATCTCTGTCTCTTTGCTCTGGTGATGATGAGGGACAGTCCTTTATACTGAATCTGTATTGTTCTTTTACCACTTAAAGCATCTACAAAAATGCATCCTTATCTAGCTGTGCACATACAGCATTGATTTACTTGAAGTGGAAAATGACCAAATTCTCCAAGTGTTTGCTAAATGGGAGAGAAATTTCAGACATATACCTTCTCCGGAATCTGTTAGCATTTCCTTGTCTGTTTGTATTGCATCATTGATATGCTTAAATGCAAGAGTTTTGCATCAATCCCTCAAACAGTGTTGGAGGACAGGTTGACCGGCAGTCCTCTTCAGCATTATGAATGTAAATGCATCAGTGGTTGAAGAGCAGCGCTGTTATCGTTTGACCGTGATGGAGCGGATGGAGTGTTTTGACAACTCTCAGGTCAGCTGATCCGCTGAGAGCTGAGGACACCCCACTGTGTTAATGGAGCTATTTATGCGGTTTTATTTTATTATGGTTTATTTGGGGTCTGCTGCGTAAGCGAAATGCACTGAATGTGTGTCTGCACATATTGAGGATCCATATGTCTGTGGGAATCCCTGACTGTAAGGACTAGATCTTCTTGGGGAATGTTGGCACTTTATGAATTTGTTTATAATAATGTTTTAATAGAGTATAAAAGTGCCCACCCACTTTCCTGTAAAGTTTGTTTTAGAAGGGTTTCTTTCATTAATTTGTATCCCCATAGGTATTTTAATGTCTTTGTTAATTAGTTATAAGCCACAGACTTATAAAAAAGTATTTGAAAATCAGACAAAATGACAAAGACTTTGCTGAGGGAAAGAACTACAATCTCATGAAGCAATACAGAAATATAAAATACAAAAGAAATATAGAACTATTGATTTAAAGATGTTGAGATATTTACAAATATTTAAGTACTTAAATTATAAATGGTTATATTTAATATTTAAGAGCAACTCTCTGATTGGTTGGTTTTCTTTGCAGAATCATGGGTAATGTAGTTTTACATCACAATTTCTTCCTTTAAACTTGATTATTTAGAAAATACTGTAACGTTAAATAATGCAAACTGATGGCTTCAACAAAAGCATATACCATTGATTTTATAACATAGGAGGTTAAACATCAATTTTCTATGGAGAAAATTAATGGATATCTTACCTCTGGAACTGACTGTTGAATATTTTGCCTTAATTTTATTATCTAACAGTTTGGTAGCATTTTAGTATAGGGACCAATTCTCATTATTAAGTAGTTGTTTATTAGCATACCTGTTATTAACATGTTTTTAGTGCTTATAATGCACATATTCTGCATGACCATATTCTACATCCCTAATCCTGCCCAATACCTAAACTTAACAACTACCTTACTAACTATTAATGAGCAGCGAATTAGGAGTTTATTGAGACAGATGTCGTAGTTAACGGTTTGTTAATAGCGAGAATTGGACCTTAAAATAAAGTGTGACCAACTGTTTTATGAAAATAAGGCATTTAAGATTGTGCTCTGCTGTGTGACCTGCTTTAACCCTGATATTGTTTTGAGAATATAACACAACTTCCCATACTTTATTGCTTAAATCAGTCACATTATTTCATGAGATTTGTTGTTGAAGTTTAAAGCTGGTAACTTCATTAATCATCATTACCTTTGTCTCAACATGAAATCACGACAGATTTTTTAAAAAACAATACATTGATTTGTGTTTATGATCTTAAATTAACACTTTTTTTCACTGCCAAAGCGTCTGACATCTTGAATCCCTTTTCTTTTACATCATTCTCCAACTATTTACCTCTGTTTTGGTATATTATGCCCATTTAAAAAAAAGAAATAAAGTTTTGTATTTTCTCATTGAACACATTGAAAAATTGGTGTACAAACAGTATTTCATGTTGACTTTAAGAGGAACTGAACCTGTTAGCTCTGTGAGACACTTTGGATAAGCATCTATTAAATAAGTAGGCCTAATTATTTATTCATAAGGTGGTGTAATATAATGGGATGGAAGATTAAAAAAGATAATTGAGAAGTTTATATCTCACAATACAGGCTTTTTTCTCACAATTTTGACAGTCAGAATTTTGAGATATAAACTCAGAATTGCTTGATATAGAAACAATGTCAAAAAGTCGCACTTGCCTTTATTTTTTATTTTTATTTGGCGGAAACAAGAAAACAGAATTGCAAGATGTAAACTGAGAATTTACTTTTAACTTACTCTTTCTCACAATTCTGAGTTTACATCTTACAATTCCGACTGTTTTAAATGAATTCTGAATTTTCGTCAAGTGTTTTTTTTCTGCCACAGAATAAAAAATAAATAAGATAATTGCAACTTTGACATTTTTTTTTGCAAGTCTGTATTATGCAATTTTGGATTTATATCTCGCAATTCTGACTTTTTTCTCAAAATTGTGAGGAGAAAAATCTGTATTGTGAGATATAAACTTACAATTGCGAGAAAAATGTCAGAATTATGAGATAAAAAGTTGCAATTACCTTTTAGTTCATCTCATGGCAGAAACAAGCTTCCGTAATTTAATGATTGATTATAATGTGCAGTTTATTTTAGTGCACAGTATGATTGATTTCAGTTCTCTTTATAGTGAATTTCTGTGTGCATACAGTTAGGGCTGCCCCCTAATAGTCGACTAACTGTTAGTCAACCAGAAGAGGCTTGGTCGACCAAAATTTTATTAGTCGCTTAGTCGCAGAAAATAAATAAAGCACTAGTTTATCAATAAATTATTAAAATGTTAATGCAGCCTCCTTACTGTTTTTCCCTGACACATTAATAATCATTCATTCTTCTGTCGCTGTGCTGTGGCAAGCTTATGCGTGCGCTTGAGCACATAGGCTAGGCAATTAAAGCATAGGCAATTTATTAATAAACGTGCAATTAGTCGACTAATGCTTCAAATGAACGACGACTAGTCTTTAGTCGGGGGCAGCCCTACATACAGTATGTGTGTGTGTCTCGATGCTTTAGGACACTTCCATACCCAATACCTAAACTTAACAACTACCTTACTAACTATTAATGAGCAGCGAATTAGGAGTTTATTGAGACAGATGTCGTAGTTAACGGTTTGTTAATAGCGAGAATTGGACCTTAAAATAAAGTGTGACCAACTGTTTTATGAAAATAAGGCATTTAAGATTGTGCTCTGCTGTGTGACCTGCTTTAACCCTGATATTGTTTTGAGAATATAACACAACTTCCCATACTTTATTGCTTAAATCAGTCACATTATTTCATGAGATTTGTTGTTGAAGTTTAAAGCTGGTAACTTCATTAATCATCATTACCTTTGTCTCAACATGAAATCACGACAGATTTTTTAAAAAACAATACATTGATTTGTGTTTATGATCTTAAATTAACACTTTTTTTCACTGCCAAAGCGTCTGACATCTTGAATCCCTTTTCTTTTACATCATTCTCCAACTATTTACCTCTGTTTTGGTATATTATGCCCATTTAAAAAAAAGAAATAAAGTTTTGTATTTTCTCATTGAACACATTGAAAAATTGGTGTACAAACAGTATTTCATGTTGACTTTAAGAGGAACTGAACCTGTTAGCTCTGTGAGACACTTTGGATAAGCATCTATTAAATAAGTAGGCCTAATTATTTATTCATAAGGTGGTGTAATATAATGGGATGGAAGATTAAAAAAGATAATTGAGAAGTTTATATCTCACAATACAGGCTTTTTTCTCACAATTTTGACAGTCAGAATTTTGAGATATAAACTCAGAATTGCTTGATATAGAAACAATGTCAAAAAGTCGCACTTGCCTTTATTTTTTATTTTTATTTGGCGGAAACAAGAAAACAGAATTGCAAGATGTAAACTGAGAATTTACTTTTAACTTACTCTTTCTCACAATTCTGAGTTTACATCTTACAATTCCGACTGTTTTAAATGAATTCTGAATTTTCGTCAAGTGTTTTTTTTCTGCCACAGAATAAAAAATAAATAAGATAATTGCAACTTTGACATTTTTTTTTGCAAGTCTGTATTATGCAATTTTGGATTTATATCTCGCAATTCTGACTTTTTTCTCAAAATTGTGAGGAGAAAAATCTGTATTGTGAGATATAAACTTACAATTGCGAGAAAAATGTCAGAATTATGAGATAAAAAGTTGCAATTACCTTTTAGTTCATCTCATGGCAGAAACAAGCTTCCGTAATTTAATGATTGATTATAATGTGCAGTTTATTTTAGTGCACAGTATGATTGATTTCAGTTCTCTTTATAGTGAATTTCTGTGTGCATACAGTTAGGGCTGCCCCCTAATAGTCGACTAACTGTTAGTCAACCAGAAGAGGCTTGGTCGACCAAAATTTTATTAGTCGCTTAGTCGCAGAAAATAAATAAAGCACTAGTTTATCAATAAATTATTAAAATGTTAATGCAGCCTCCTTACTGTTTTTCCCTGACACATTCATAATCATTCATTCTTCTGTCGCTGTGCTGTGGCAAGCTTATGCGTGCGCTTGAGCACATAGGCTAGGCAATTAAAGCAATAAACGTGCAATTAGTCGACTAATGCTTCAAATGAACGACGACTAGTCTTTAGTCGGGGGCAGCCCTACATACAGTATGTGTGTGTGTCTCGATGCTTTAGGACACTTCCATAAATATCCTCTGTATCCTGCTGTGAAAGTGATATTAGCCTCTCAATGTGAGGCGATGTCAGGCATGGAGTTTGTAGTGCTGTATGAAACACATGACGAGATTAAGGGCTTATGTGCGTTTGAAGCGGTCGGGGTCTGGGGCGGTTTGGGGGTGATGGGATTAGACTGCAAATACAACCCCCGTTCTTAAACAAGAAACTAGACCCAATTACTGACGCGCTGTTAAATACATGCCATGATCTGATGACTGCGTCTTTTGCATGCTTGATATCTAACGCAGGAGCCACAGCTGCGCTCTGTAATTGTGTTGTTGAAGCAGCAATTACTTGGAGTTAGTCGTTGGAGATTTCTATGCAGTTCTTGATTGTGATGAAGTCTTGCGATTATGATTTTTGTATGTGTGTGTTGAACATCTGTGAGAAGTGTGAGTTTGTTGCAAATCCAAGAGGATAAATGACAGGGGTTTTGGTGAGCAGAACTGATTTGTGTCCCATCATTTCGATCCGAGAAGAGATGCTGTTATTCTGAATTTTCTATTAATCAAAGAACACTGAAAAATAAAATGTATCGCAGTTTCCACAAAAATATGAAGCAGCACAATTGTTTTCAACATTGATAATAATCAGACATTTTTCTTGAGCAGCAAATCAGCATATTATACTGATTTCTGAAGATCATGTGACACTGAAGACTGGAGTAATGATGCTGAAAATTCAGCTGTGCATCATATTTTATATTTTCAATTTTTATAATTTTTTATCAAATAAATGCAGCATTTGTGAGCAGAAAAGACTTATTAAAATTTTAAAAATCTTACCAACGCCAAATGGTAGTGTATGGTGGTGAATGTATGAATAAAATAGAGTATTTATTTAATTATTTATTTTGTAGGTGAATATCTGTTTTCCATGAGTCTACACCTTCTGCTCTTTTAAAATGTCAGACTTAAATTGATTTGCCATTTGGTTAATTTCTGCACTGAGCGCTTGGTTTGCTAAGGATTTATTACAGCGGCTGCAGATGGATAAATTCCCAGTTTGATGCTGCTAGTCAATAACCAAAACACTTTGTTAGCACCAAAGAGACCTTTAGTCCCAAACGGCAGCTTATCATTGATGTGCTGTGGATGCCGAGATACAGAAACTCATTCCCTCGCAGAACAGAAGTAGCTGTTGGCTAATTCAATCAATAAATGTGAGCGAAGGAATGGTATTTGTCTTTCGTTTGCTGTTTTGTTAATTCTAGCCACATGCAAACTACATATTTTTAAAATGGCACGAATGACTAGTCAACTAATCGCTCTTGTATATAAATCTACCAATGCATGTGTACGTGCACAGAATGCCTGCAAACTCTCATTGTCTTCTCGATTCAAGGGTAGAGATGAGATTGACCTGCAGTGGAGGATTTCTGTGACTTATTATCAAATTCTCCAGCTATACATTGGCAGTTGAGACCTTTTTTTAAGTGTGTGTGTGTTTGTGTGTCAAAGCAGATAACTTGCACCTGGGGCCTTGTCCAGTTTACCCTCTTCAAACCGCCTGGAGCAGACAACAGTTAGAAGGCATGTGGGTAAATGCCGGTGGCAGATAGAAATGTTAGCGTGTAAAAAATGGATGAAACTGGATGGAGAAAACTGATGTGATTTTTAGTGTTGCTGATGTCTGCATACTTCCTCATGAAACACACACACGCACACACCAATCCATCACCGTCAGGTATCCGCGACAAATCACATGAGGGAAGCAAACGGCACTTAAGGGGCTCTCTTCATGACTTATATATGAGTTTGGGGGGTTGAGGCTCGTATTATCACCCTCAGTGCCGTAACCGCTGCCTCAATATTGCACGGGTTTCATTTTGTTTTTATCGCTCTTTTCCAAAACCTAGAGAGATACATATGCTGCAGCATTTTAAGGCAACATATTTTCAAATAAATAGTTGTATTTCATTCAGTATCAAAAAATATTGATGTTAATGCACTATTTTACCTAATATTTGCATGCATGTGTGTTCTTTATTGTGCATTTTACATTGCACTGTTAAATTTTTAATAATTTAGTTTTTTGTAATTTGTAATTTTTTTTTGCCTGTATAGTTTTTATTTTTTATTTCAGTTTTAGTTATTTTAGTGCATCAAATTAAATTAAATTAAAATGAGAAAAAATTGCTGAAATTTAATTTCTGTATTTTTTTCAGCTATTTTTATTTTCTTTTATTGTATTTAAAGTAACAATTTTTATGTTTTTTTAACATTTTCATTTTATTTTTATTTTTAATTCACTATAATAACCCTGCAGTTTAGCAACATTTTAATCTCAAACTCTGTTGTCAAAGTTAGTTTTGATAAACTGATGAAATTATTTAACATTTTAGTAAATATCAACGTGTTTTATTACTATTATTATTATTATTAGTAGTAGTAGTAGTAGTACTATTTTATTAGTAATATTAGTCTTTTACAGAAATAGTAAAAGTCTCAAATATAAATAATGCATTCCTACATTTTCATTCATAAATGGTTGCCACAATCTAATGATTAAAGTTCTATCATATTAAATATTTATTTGTTATTCTTTCAAATATCACGTATGAATGTTATCTTCTTGAACTATATTTAATACACACACACACATACATATTTATAGAATCTAATATGTAATAAATTGTGCGTAAATTAAAAAATAATAATATGCAGATACTTGCTAGTATGTTCATAGAGGGTTGCCTAGAAGTCAGCTGCCTATGTAGGCTGTAGACAGCATGCTAGGGAACATAGTTATTGTGTTTCTCCTTATAAAGGGATCAGAGAAGACCTCGTCCTCATCCTCAGGGGCTTTTTGGGTGGTTTTTTATATCATCTTTCCCGTGTGCTGTTCATTTAGGATTCGATTTTGAGTCGAGCACTCTAGTCTGGGTTTTCAATTAAATGCACAGGCGTTAATCACAGCTCAGAGGAGACGTGAAAGCATGTGGTAAAGCGGTCAATATTATAATCTTATTCTTTGTAATATGTGCTGATGTGAAGATCAGAAAGGCAATAACAGAGACATGCTGTGTGGGAGTGTCTAATCATACCAGCGGTGGGTGTGTGAGAGCGCATGTGTCTGGCTTTGTTCAGCTCCACAGACAGACGTGAGCTAAATAAAGGTGCAGTTTCCATGCAGACTATAGATTCACATTTGCAGTTTTTGTAAATTTAATCTTGCAGATGTGCTAAAATGATGACATTGTAAATGAAGACAAAGTAGGAGTCTGTTCCTGTATGACTGACTGACTTCTGTAGACCAAAATATCAGATGTTGCGCAGAATGTTCTGGCTGCTCTTTTCCATTGTGCAGATGCCATAATGGGCTATATTTATGATTCTGTCAGATTCAAACCTGCGTCTCCCATATGAGCACCACATTTCAATGAGTCTGGAGAGATGAATTTATTTGTATTGGATATTAATAAAAAATCGAAGCAAATCTAATGAAATCTGTCCATATTTCTATAGTTTTTTATGCATAAATCTAACAAAAGATTGAGATTTAAATTAAAACAAAACAATTTGCTATAATGTGGTAAAAATTATTATTAAACATTCAACAGTATCTTACTTTACAGTATTTACTCAAGCTAAATTATCTTGTTTTAGGGATTGTCTTAATAGAAAACTAGACAAAAATACGGATTATGAAAATAACTTATTTTAGTATTAGTTATATACTATTGTATTGTTTATTAATATTTTGAATTGGCTTTATTTTCTTTCTTTTACTTTGTTTATATAGTAATTTTAGTACTTCAACCTTGACTTATTTTATTTCAGTTAGTTGCTGAGGCAACATTTCTCAAAGTTTTTGATCTAATATTTACACATTTTTATTAGTTTTTGTTGTTGTTGTTTTTCTTTTAATGTTTTTTAGCTTTATTTCAACTAATGAAAACGATGCCCCTTTTTCACAGAATGATGCATTTCCACAGCTGTTAACATTGTAAATCTAGCAAAGTTTTTTATATTTTCCATTAAAAAAAAGAAAGTATTTTATAGCACTAAACGTTGTGTTTCATTACCTTGACATTAGATTTCAGAGAACTGGTTAACACTGCTTCTGAATTAAAACCAATCTCTCAACGTTCCTTTCCTCTTTTGGAAAGTCATAGAAATTCTCTTGTGGATTTCTTTTGCTGTTGGAACAAATGGGATGTATTTGTTCTAGTTTCCATTCACCAATTTAGAAGTTTACCCAACTATGACGAATGAATATTTCGAATGATAAAATTCTCCAAAAGTGTAGAATATGATCTGTTTTACATGCCGGAGAGTAACACGTAGAACTTAATGACTTTTATTCACTGCAGAAGTGTGGAAAATATGATGGCATGGCTCATTGTGTGGATGTAGGTCACAGGAAGCCGGTTATTGTCCTGCTCCAAATACAGTCTCACAGCTCTGACTCTTGAGAGAACGAGCTCTGAGTCAAAGAGCACATGGTGCTCAGGCAGCTAAAACTTCAGGAACTTGAAGGACTGCGTTGAGGGGAGCTGAGCACAGATACGCGTCTGTTTGAAGTCAGATGAAAGGCAGCACAGAATATTAATGCAGTCGTTTTTGGCTCTAGGCTGATAGTAAGGAGTACTTTTTAACTTAAAATTAGTCATGTGTGTGTATTGGATTGCCAATAGTTGTTCATTTTATGTCATAGGCCTGAAAACATGGCGACAGGCACTTATTTCAATTTTTTAATTTCAATTTTCAATATTTAATTTTCAGTTGAAACAGCTGTTGTCAAGCGACATATGAAAGATAAATATTTTAGAATTGACAATTTGATAATTTATGTTGATCATTTATGTCACAGGCCAGCAAAAATGGCAACAGTCACTATTTAGACAACTTATTAAATTTTCTGTCGAAACAGCAAGTTGGCATGGGACATATGCATCTTTAATTACATTTTAATTTAATTTAAATTTTTATTTTATTTTATTTTATTTTATTTTATTTTATTTTATTTTATTTTATTTTATTTTATTTTATTTTATTTTATTTTTGGATTGCCAATAGTTTTTCATTTGCATCACTTGCTGGCAAGCATGACAACACTAACCTGTTATAGGTTTGACTTTTAACATTGTGCTAATGTTTTCAATGAAACCTTCACTGGAACAATCCCTGTCTGTGAATTCCACAAATCAAATTATGAAATCACATAATAACGTGGCTTCGATCGGTTTTGTAAGCATTTGATTTCTTGTAACTTTGTTGAACAGAACAGTTCTGAATTCCTTATTTGTAAAAATCAGATTGCCAGTGTGCACAAATCCATATAGAGCAGCATTAATATTTGATATCATCTTAAGTTTTGTGTTAAGATAATTTAAGCAGAGAAAACACAGGAAGAACAGGTTAAATGGGGAATTTAATGGATTTTATTTCTGATTACCCTGATTCTGTTATGAGCTTTAGTTTCACTGTATCATCAGGGTGAAGGACTAACAAGATGTGCTTATATTTCTGTACGACACTGAAAGGTTTCCAACATTTGTGGATGTTTCTGGAAGCTCTTTTCTTCACCAGGTGAAGGTTTGTCCTAAATTAAATTCTTCTCAGTCCAGACATTCGCCATTTTTAAGACGATTATTGCGTAGTGCCAATGGCTTTTCCCTGCTAGCGCTCCGCTCAGGTTGGAAATCACATCTCGCCCATCACATCCACTCCAAAGATCCAATTTAGATGGTGAAATGAATTTCCCTGCATTCCAAAGCAAAGGATATGGAATTCTTCGTATAACAGGAATTCCATTGAGGGACAATTTTTGGAATTTAAAAAAAATTCCATGATGATGATGGTGGATCAAAACACGAGCGGCGTCGCATTGTTATGCAGATGCGGCGATTGTTCACAGAAGCAGGTTTTTGCGCCGCAGACGCTAATATCCAATTCTAATTTATATTCTGACACTTTAGACAAATGCGGTCCGTTTTCTTTTTAATGGAAACAAATCACAGGATGTATGATGGTGTTTGATTGAATGAGACGCGAGAAGGGATGAATATAATGAGCTTTATTGTCTGGTTACTGGAATATATTTTAGGACGCAGATGCTCTTATCACAGCCGTACACAGCAGTGTCTCTGAGCTGTCAGTCGATGTTGGTGTTGGTAATATTAGTTTATTTTACTGCTGAATATGCATTTTAATTGATTTTTTAATTTTATAGGCCCCCCCCAGAAAGAGATCGCGACGGCCCCCCCTCCCCCTTGGACCCCTTCAAATTTTCAATTCAATAATCCGGCCCTCAAATGAAACTAATTGAATAGCCCTGTGCTAAACTGTGAACACTTAAAACAATCATGGTGGATACATTAGCCGAGTGCTAACGTGACTAACTGATGAAGCAATACAGTTTGTAAACCAAAATATGTTTGATGAACGACAGACAAAAGACTCTCAGTGTTTTAACTTTTAATCAGAACAGCTGTATCACAGGCGCAGCAGCCTAACTAACTCGCTCGTCTCTCCCGCATTAACCCTAGAACTGCCGTGCAGCAAAATAAACCGCAATTTCACAATGATTATAAAGTCTGTGCGCTACACTACATTCTTTATTATTAAACGAAGTAATTAGAACAACGTCAGTCTACATTAATCGACACATTCTTTGGAAATAGTGGCTTCACAGCGAATTATCAGATCTATTTCAGTAAGACAGTAATATCGTGCTTTACCTGGAAACCTAAAGCTACACTAGGTGTACATCACATATTAGCACAAAAACGTGATATTTTGAGCACTCAGTTGAAAATGTACACATAACGTATCAATCGTACTTACAGGTTGTGCTTCGGAGAGCTTGTTAGTCCAAATAAAGAAGATTAGAAGCCAACGAAGATAAAAGCCAAGATTAGAGAAGCAGTCCTCGGTAAAATGACATGCACACAACAAAAGGTTGGAATTGTATTTCTGTGGTATCCTTGAACACAGCATCTTCTCAACATGATGTAAACACACTAACTAGCGGAAGTGTTTGTGGGCAGGTCAGACTCTGTTCGTATTTCGCGGGCAGGCGGGGATTATGCAAATGTGTTACCCAGTGACGTATACCGGTAACAGGCAAAAGAGTCGAAAATATGACGACTCGTTAAGGCGATTCAGAATCGACTCTCTCTTTTGAGAGACCATATCTTTATTTATCATGCACTTTTTTGATTAACAACTTTGCAGGTTGTTTTCATTTAAGGATAGCTACGTTATAAACTGCAAATGAGATATTTTTCAAAAACCCATATGACCTGCTCTTTAAGGGCTTCTTGAAGTTTTTCCTGAAAATAAAAGCTTGATGGTTGAACGTTTGAAAAGGAAGAATTTAAGACCACTAAAAATATTACTATTGTAATTTTACAATTGTACAGTAAAGTGAATTATCATATTTTTCTTTTCTTTGTATTGTTCTACTTTTTTACTTTACTGGAAAATAGTATTCATAGTAACTTTATTTTTTAAAATATTTTGTTTACTACTACTACTACTAATTCATTTTATTATATTTTTATTATTATAATATTATATTTTTCTTAAATACTTGATTTTTATTTTACAGTAAAATATTGCAGTAGTAATATTTCATATTTAAAAAATATTTAATACTACTACTAATAAATATAATAATTATTGTTGTTTTTATATTTTTGTAATTATTATAAAATTATTATATTACAATATTATATTTTTATATCTTAAATACTCCGTTTTTATTTCACAGTAAAATACTATTATAGTTCTGTTTTATAAATGTTATTTAATAATAATAATAATAATAGTAGTAGTAGAAGTAGTAGTAGTAGTTGCAGTAGTATCAATAATAATTTTTCGTATCGTAAGTCGTATTGATATATATTCACCAAACCTGGAGCTTTTCTTTTCTTTTTTTTAAATGCATTTTAAATCGCAATGGAAATTGATGTTCCCCCCCAAATCGTGCAGCCCTAACTCAATACTATGCATTAAATACCCGGATGAACTGCTGTATTTGCCAAAATGTGCAGTGTAGAACAAGAGCGCACTGTTAGGAAAACTGTAGACCACAATGCAATGTGCAAAACTTGAACTACCATTTCCATTTCAGTCTCATTTTGGACTCCTTTTTGGACAAAAGTCAGGTTATTTTGACAAAATTACATTAAAAATACAATTAAAAAATAATAAATTGAAAACTAAAAACTAAGTTAATTCAGCATGCATAGTACTGTTTGAAACCTTCAACGCTGCATACATTTTCACATACTAGTTAAAAAAAATCATAGGGTTAAGACTTTACTTAAAGTCTTCATGTATAATGCATTATAAAAGTAGTTTTAATGCATTAATTATGCCTTGTAATGCACCTTGTAATGCATTGTACTGTACAATCTCATGAATAATTGTAACCACAGTTAATATATTATAACACTTATCAACTCATTGTTACACTATGCAGTTTAAATTTGGTTATAATTATTTACAACAGGATATCATGTAATGCACATTTTGAATAATTATAATGCATTATACCCTTTATAATGCATTAATACATAAAGGCTTTAAGTAAGGTGTTACCATAATAGGTAGTATAGAGCATACAGCGCAGTAAGCAGTGCACTAGTGCTCTCGTCTGGACATGACCATTACCTAGAGAAGACAATCATGTGCTGTCAGGACTCTCAGGAAACGGGATGAAACTCTAATCACAGTCTCTTTCCCAGCACTTGTTACTGGTGTGGAGAGAGCGGTTATGTTTTCATTAGAGCCGGAGAGCAGGACGAGACCTGTCAATCAGCTCGGGAGATGCGGCTTTTCAGAAGACCAGTTACCAGAGGAAGAGTCTAAACTCAATTTTTACATATACTGAAGAAAATGTAAGGAGATTAGAGTGCTGTTAGGTTTCTGTGTGGTTGCTAGGGTATTAAGGGTGGTTGCTAGGCACTTGTTTTTGTAAATATTTTTCAGTGTGCATCTTTTGGCCTTTGTTCACCTGCTTTATCATCCAGCAGGTGAAAACTGTACATTTACAGCAATAACAGCACATACTCTGAGAAACAATTCAGTGGCTTTGTAAATATCACAATAATAAATATCTGTAAAATCTCTGAACATCACTTTAGTGATCGTTTGAGTTAGACATACCAAAATACAGTATATGCCTAAATATCCAGCAGGCACTTTTAGCTATTTAAAAGCGAGGGAAAACTCAAGCAAACTAAAAATGAACACACACACACACACACGTTTTATTATTGTGTTGTTTGTAACAGCCGGTCTGCTCATGGTTTCTCGTCTCTGGGGGTTTGTTGATGATGGTAAAATGCTGATGTCTGTGTTTTCGTTTGACCTGCGAGAGGCAGATTTGGTCACGTGCATCTTCACAGTAATTTAAGAAGGGAAGTGCACTGTTATTTTACCAGAAGTATGAATCCACTCATACAAATAAATCTTCTTTATAGGCCTCGATGGCTCTGTGAAGAACCTTTAAAAGGGTAATCGGATGCAAAATTTAGCATTTAAAGGAACATGCAACAAAACGGCTCGCTGTAAACAGAGCTGATTTTGACAAGGTAAAAACTGTGTTGATTTTCACTACCATTGAGAAATTTAAAACAAAATATGTTGTAGACTTTTCATTAAGACCCTAACAAATCATACCAACTTGTGGAAAATGGGCATCTGATGTCCCCTTTAACATCCATAGAACCTTTTTATAGCACAACAAAGTGAGAAATGTTACTTTGGCAACTGATAAAAATCAGTTTATTATTTTTAATATTTCATTCAAGTGAACATTTATTTTAATGAAAGTAGATTTTTCTGGTTTTAGTTTTAGTTAACTATAATAACTAGGGCTGTCAAACGATTAATCGCATCCAAAATAAAAGTTTTTGTTTGCATAATATACTGTGTATATTTATTATGTATATATAAATACACGCACATGCATGTATATATTTCAGAAAAATATGTTTTGTTTATATATTAAATATTTATTTATAATATAAATGATATGATTATAAATATAGACATGTAAATATTTTCAAAATATATACTGTATGTGTGTGTATTTATATATGCATAATAAATATACACTGAACACGCACACATATTATGCAAACAAAAGCTTTTATTTTGTATGCAATTAATTGCGATTAATCGTTTGACAGCACTAATCTGTAACCCTAGTTACAGTCAGTCTCTGTTTCGTTATGTGACATTGTTAATTTTTCCTCGTGTTTTTGTTTTCTGGAGACAAAACTAGACTAGTATATACTTCTGATATTCGATGAATTTTCCACTTTGATGATGTTAGATGTGTGACGATTCACAACAGATGTTTCTTTCATGGATTCTTTGTATCACTTTGATTGACTCGTTTGTCTCTCTCTATTTATCTCTGCCTTCCTGTTTTCACTCCATTCCTTCAGCTTTCGAGTGTGTGTGTGTGTGTGTGTGTGTGTGTGTGTGTGTGAGAGTGTGTGTGTGTGTGTGTGTGTGTGTGTGTGAGAGTGAGT